>NC_090440.1:302879885-303184137 GCF_031143425.1 Pleurodeles waltl
CACCCAGAAAACTACAATACTGTCAGAAGGAGGTGAAATATTTGGGACATTTGATTGAGAAGGGTTCTAGGAGAATATCAAAAGAAAGAATAACAGCTGTCTTGCAAATGAACCCTCCAACAACAAAAAGAGATGTCAGGATGTTTTTGGGAATGGTGGGCTACTGTCGCCAGTGGATACCCAACTTCTCAATCATTTCAAAGCCATTAATAAAACTGACAGGGAAGGAAGTCAAGGATGAGCCATATACTATAACATTGTCAAAAGAAGAGCTCGACTCATTCATGGAATTGAAGGAGTGCATGTGCAGGGCACCAGCATTAGGAATGCCAGACTACGAGAAACCATTTCTGTTGTTTTGTCATGAACGTGATGCTTGTTCTTTGTCTGTCTTAACACAGGTCCATGGAGATGCAAATCGCCCTGTAGCATATTTTTCAGCTACCTTGGACCCTGTCGCAGCAGCCTTACAGGGTTGTTTGCGTGCAGTTGCAGCAGTTGGTCAGAGCCTTTTACAATGCCAAGGCATAGTCATGGGATACCCTTTAACAGTAATGGTTCCACATTCAGTTGAAATTTTGTTAACTTGAACTAAGACTCAGCACACAACGAATGCATGTCTTACTAGGTATAAGACGGTCATACTGAGGTCACCGAATGTCACGCTTAGGAGATGCACCGTACTGAACCCGGCAACTTTGCTTCCGAATGAAAATACTGACATTAAAGATGGGGAAGAATTTGAACATGATTGTCTTGAGGTGACTGAATTGTGCACCAAACCTCGTCCAGATATTCAGGACACTCAATTGAAAGAAAATGACTGCATCATGTTTGTTGATGGGTCCTGTCTTAGAGACTCTGCCGGAACACTGAGAGCTGGTTATGCGGTATGTACTATAACCGGCATCGTCGAAGCCTCCTGGCTCGAAAGTGTATTTTCCGCACAAGTGGCAGAACTAATCGCCCTTACTAAGGCATGCCACGCAGCTGTAAATTTGAAAGTCACCATTTATACTGACAACAGATACAGATTCGGAATCGTACATGATTTTGGCCAACTTTGGTCACGGAGAGGTTTTATGACCTCATCTGGTTCTACTGTGAAAAATGGGGAACAAATAAAGGATTTGTTGCATGCGATTCAGTTACCTCTTGAAATTGCCTTGGTGAAATGCAGTGCTCACATTAGATCACAAGACTTTGTGTCCATGGGAAACGGTTATGCAGATCAAGTCGCAAGATTCTGTGCATTGAACTGTATATCGTTCAAGGAGCAATGGGAATTGTTACCACAAACTGAGAGTGACACATGTTTAGACCTAGCATTGCGGGTAGTTGACACATTGGATGAATTAAAAACATTACAAAGCTGTGCAAGTAAGGAAGAAAAACGCTCTTGGCAAAGAATGCAATGTGTACAGAGAGCTGATGATTTATGGGTTTCGGAGGAAGGAAAATTAGTTTTGCCAAACAGCCTTTTATCCCAGTTTGCCAGACTCTACCATGGGCAGGCACACCTGGGAAGGTCATTTAAAATTGATTGGTTTAACCCAAAGTTCAGACATGCCGCAGAAATTACTTGTCACAGATGCATTATCTGTCAACAGATGAATGCAGGAAAGGAAACTGTAGTAACTTTGAGCCATATTGGAAGAGCTGGAGGTCCATTTAACAAAATGCAAATGGATTTCATTGAAATGCCTGTTTGTGGGGGAATGAAGTATGTGTTGGTGATTGTGCGTGTTTTCAGTCATTGGATCGAGGCATATCCCACACGTAGAAATGACAGCCTTACAGTAGCCAAACTACTACTCAGGGAACTGATACCAAGGTTCGGGTTTCCGGTTTCTATAGAATCGGATAGGGGTAGACACTTCGACAATGAGGTGATTAAACTCCTGTGTGCTGCACTCAACATTGAACAAAAGCTGCATTGTAGCTATCGCCCCGAAGCATCAGGATTAGTAGAGCAAATGAACGGTACTTTGAAGTCGAGAATGGCAAAAATGTGTGCAGCAACTAACATGAAGTGGCCAGATGCCTTGCCTCTAGTGCTGATGTCAAGGAGAAATACCCCAGACAAGAAAACTGGACTATCCCCCCATGAAATCCTCATGGGCAGAGCTATGAGATTACCAGCAGTACCTGCGAATGCACTAGTGAATATTACAGATGATATGGTGTTGGATTACTGCAAAGGTTTGGCTGATGTGATTCGCTCTTTCTCTCACCAGGTGAAAGCTAAAACGTTGCCATCGATTGGAGAACCAGGCCACTCTCTTCAAGCCGGTGACTGGGTGGTTGTCACGAAGCACGTGAGAAAATTGTATCTAGAACCACGTTGGAAAGGGCCGTATCAAGTATTATTGACGACTACTACTGCTACACACGTAAAGTGTGCCGGGGTTCCCAACTGGATACATGCCAGTCATACAAAAAGGGTAACGTGTCCTGTTGATGAGGAACTTGAAGTTTCCGGCATAACAACTCTAGAAAGAGAAGTCTCAGAACCAGAGAACAGTCAAGAAGGAACTGAGACTATCGGAGAGCCCTCTGAGAACAGCCTTGTCCCTCAAACAGTTAGTGAGTTCGAGAGAGGTGACAGAGTGCCTATCTCAGAAGAACTGACTGGAGAACTAAGTCAAGGAGAGGTTCTCCCAGAAGCAGACGGATTCGGTTTAGAGTTCGAACCCGGCACAGAACCAGAAGAAGAAGAAGAAGGAGAAATTGTAGAGAGGAATCAGAGCGAACCAGAACCTCCTGAACTAGTTGCAAGTCTATCAAGCGAAAACACCATATCACAAGAGGAGGGTACTGTCCAACGTCCTGAAAGAACACATCGAGAAAAGACCCATAGAGGCGACAATTGGCCAGATAAGCCACTCTTCAAGATAAGAGATGTATCAAATGACACAATAACTGAAGAGAACGATACATCTAGAGTGGATGATCTGAGTGAAGGAGAAAATCAGTGTGAGCGAAGGTTAAAGAGAAAAAGAATCACAAACAGAAGATATACGGGTCCTGAATGGGCATATGCTACAACATCTGAATGGCAACAAGAATTCCTAGCATTCTGCTTTGATCGAGAAGTACCAGGCCAATACTACGGTACCTGAACGAATCTGAGGGAAGCATGGTTAAATTCTGAAAAATTCTGAAACTGAAAAGAGACATTATAAACTACCGGAAGTGACAGTAAAACTGGATTGACTTTAAACCTGAATACGACGAGCTGCTAACCTGATTTGACAAGAGGTCCTGGAGTGAGTGAAGACGCTGTAATATACGCAGAAAAAAAGAAGAAAAAAAAAAAAGAGTTTATCCTCAAGTTGGTTGTTGATCTGCTGTCCGATTCTATACAAACATGGCTTACAATAGAAATAGTAGCAAGGGAAGTAAGGTGTGCGGTTGGTTAGGTCTTATAATAGGAGTTGTATGTGCAGTAATAATTGTGGGAGTGATTGTAGGAATGCCATGGATAGAGAAAGAAACTATTAACGCTACTACAAAACCTGAAAATACCACACTAACACCGTGGGAGAGATTCGAACAAGATGCAAGGCACATGCATGAGGGAACTAATGCAAAAGGGGAACTGTCTACTAATGTCTTCTATCGCTTACTAAACGAGTATGTGGAAACAATGGATGCGAAAGATTGTTATGTATGTACTAAAATTCCTTTATACCTACAGGAGGGAGTTACTTATCATAGCCTCCCTTTAACCTATGGGATTAGTTGTAGCTTGCTATTAACAAGATTCTATAATCAAGAGCATGTGCAATATTTTTATTCAAATTTGGATGTTGTGTTTTACTTTGTGCCTGTGATTGAATTTTTGAACAAATTAGCTAAGGAACATGATATAAAAATAGTTAGGGGATTCTTTGAGCCGACGCTTACATTTGGAACTGCCTATGCGCATCACAATAATTTGACTTGCTTATTATCGCCTGTAGAGAAAAGCTTCTTAGATCACACAGATGATAGACGCAAAGCATTAAAAGAAAGATTGGAAAAAGGATTAGAGAAACGCACATATGCAAATGATTATGCTTACACTGCAATCAAGACACAAGGCAAATTAGCTATAGATGCATTACATGTAGGTAGGCTTTGTATATATAGGCCAAAATCTGATCAGGATAATTTGTTTGTGGGAACGAGTGAATGCAGACATGTGTTTTTATTTCAGAGTAAATGGACCTTTATGTTAAATGGACAAGATCCAGCGATTCCTGGAATCTATTACATCTGTGGGTTAAATGATTATTACCGTCTCCCTAAGGGATGGTTTGGGACCTGTTATTTGGGGATAGTATTCCCAAAGATTTACCAAATTGATGACCTAAAGCAAATACCTAAGACGTCTGAATTACAACATCCCAGACAGAAACGAGAATCAGTGGCGGCTGTCATTGGTGATATATTTGGAGCTATAATCCCATCAGTAGGGGTTATCTTGAATTCTATGAAGATTCAAAAGTTGTCTACTATAGTGGATAACATGCTGACAAATTTTACCGGGGCCAGACTCCTGATGGATACTGAACTTGCTGCAGAAAGGGCTATGACTCTTCAAAATCGGCTTGCTTTAGACATTCTTTTAGCTAAGAGTGGAGGGGTCTGCAAGATGCTCAATGAGCATCATTGTTGCTCATTTATACCGGATAACAGTAAGAAGATTAGAAATATGCTTACTAACCTTACTGGAGATAGTGCAGATTTGAAGGATTTGAAAGAACTGGGTGTTTGGGAGAAATTTGGGAAGGGAATTGCCAGAGTTGGGAGCTGGTTTACCAACATTTGGAATGGGGTACTTGCAAAAATATTGATGGGGCTATTAATTGTCCTGGTCTGTCTATTAGGATTATGGGGGGCATGCAAAATTAATGACAAAATAAAGAGAAATTGGACCAAAAGAACCAGGAGAAATGAAGAAAGTGAAAGAGAGAAAATGTTTAATGAAATTTGGGAAAGCTCACATAAAGGCCAGGATGTCGAAATGCGCATTATGCGCAAGGTGAAAAATTAAAAATTAATAAGTCAAAAGAAAGATTTGTGTGATGACGAGCATCATCAGAGGAGGGACTGAGAGAGCGTAGTTTAAATATTACATATATTAGATGTGGAATGCTTAAACCTAACAATGCTGCATTAAAAAACGATCACAAAATATTATTTGCTTAAATGTATTCTTAACATGATTATAAATGTGAAATGTCTATTGTGCACATAAACTAATATCGACTGTAAAAATAATTGTTTGCATTATATTTAATTGAATATGTTAACTCCTACGGAGATTGCATTAGAACCCATAGGCCTTAAATTAGCGTGAGTTGAGGTTTTAACCGTGTAGCTCTCATATTAAAGCACATTTTTTCTGTTTTCTAGTGTACTGATTCGTAAAAGGCCATGACCCAGTATGTGTTCCTTTTCTTTGTTTTATGTTGCAAGTTATGCTCCGTTCCCATCCGCATGCTAGCTACCTTAGTCGAAGTTTTATACGTTTTGCAACAATATTAGAAACATTCAAGGACACTTACCATGGAAAAAGGGAACTTTTGACCTGAAGAACGTGCCAAAGAATGAAGTAACCCCGGATGTGCCACCTACGAAGACGTCAATTATGAAGACCAATCAAAACGTTATAAATTATCGTGGGGTGACTATTTGAATTACCTAATGTATAATTTGATAGGCTAAAGATAGTGGGGTATAGCTATTATCCAATAGAATTTTGGGGGAATGTATTGTGGAAAAGGGATACAAACTCATGACACAGAAGGGTCGGGGGTACTAGGTAGGGAATTATATCAATTGCATCCAGAAACTCTGTCACTCTGTTTGGTGATTTGAGACTTAGACAAAACTATATTCGTCCATAGACTGCCCCTTTACACTTTTCCTCCTTATGAGGGAAGTGTCCCCTGTCACTTAGATGAAATAGACTGTTGGCGATCTAACTGATGTCCTGAAGTCGAAGACTGATCCTGTATGCTGACTTATTCTGAGGAGGGTAATTATGACAATGCTATTGTAATTTGTCTGTTTGCTTTTCCTTTCTAGGTACCAACTGCTGTATTTTTGGATAGAGACCTTAGCTAGATGTTTTCCAAATTGGTGTTCAAAATTATTTTGCATGAAGCCCAACATGCTGATGCTAATTAGTGGTTAGGTTAGGTAATCACTTTGACTGACGCAAATAGACGTGACTGACATTGCGCTATGCTGAACTGAGATGTATATAATATTCTATGCACTCTGACCTATGCAAATCTTATGCTGGCATCTTTATGTTTGAAATCCTTACTTATCGTAGCTGTGGTGTTATGACTTTGCTTATATGCTTCTTGGTTTTGAGATTGACACTTCTATTATTAGATTGTAATTAATAGGAAATAAAATTCACAAAACTTCAAATAAAGGTGTGGTTATTCATGGCTGAAAGGTCATGGTTGCGCCGAACAGTTTAATAAATGTTTTCATCTAAAATAAAGTATATTGTGGTGATATATGTTGATAACATCATTGACATATTGCTTGACATATTGATTAGTTATCTCGTTCTACGGTGTCTCACCACTGGGTCAAAAGATTCATTGGCCTAAAACGAGTCCTGATGTGTGTACAATTGACATAAAGGGACGCGTTAACAGTCGCAATTCCATTTTTTTTTCCGCCGGCCTGTTGGCGGTTTTACTGCCGCTTTAACACCGACCGCTAGGGTTGGAATGAGGGCCTTAGTGTATTATTCATCACTTTCATCGGAAAGAGACACATAGGTAAATGGCACCACACTAGGAACAGATAACTTGCATGAATTCAAACTAAAAGATAATGACTAATATGATGACTGGAATGGTCTTTACAAGTAAACTAAACTTGATATGCAATCTTTGGATAATCATTCTAGATCAATGCTTGCCTTCCCTGTGTCACTGGGAGAGCTATCTTACTTGAGTGTCCTTTCATTACCTTAAGTCCACTATCTCAATGCTGTTCTGAAAACCATTCAGTTTATCTACACTAATACTCAATATATTTCAATTTTCTTGTTTAACACGCCAATCTCTTTTTGGATGAAACCTTAAAGTACCCTTGCCAACAGCCAGAAAATGTACCAATTCCTATCTACTTCTAAGAAAAGTAGATACCTCAAACAGGTCTACCAAGTGGACTGAAGAGAGATGTGTTAATTAAGAAAATTGAGACTAGTAGCTCAAGTGGAAAGCCCTAATTAAGTGGATTTTGTCTGGACAAGTCACACGATAGGCACAGCTGAATGTTTCAACTTCTTAAGTAATCAACTGAGTACATGGAGCTAGTTGTCCCATTGCCTGGGTTCTCGGTTCGTTTTGAGATGTGCTCTTAGTTAATTGTATATAACTATGTTGGCCTATGATCTGCCTTCCAACAGTGTCTTCACATGAACCATGCTTACCTTGACACTTCAATATTGTCAATTTTGATTTGAATACAGTATAAATCTTCTTCTATTATGACTTTTTTTACTATACAGGGGTCCTCTCTAGGTCACACTTCTTTTCCAGCCTAGGTAAGGAATAGCTAACATAAGTGTCTGAGGAAACTAAGTTCATCCTTCTTCAATGACAGATGTGATATATCTCATACTGATCATGGACTTAATGAATATTGTGTTTGATACATTGATCTATATTTATATATATATATATATATATAAACGTGCAACCACCAAAGCACACAGTAAAAATCAACCAACTTAAAAAACAACCCCAATAACCAAAAACAAATACTTCTAAAATTAAATAAGCAATTTATTGCAAAAGGACAGAAAACAGTGAACAGTCAGTTGGTGAGAAAGGAGAGGCGGGGCACCCCTGTATTTGTAAAAGTTATGCCCTGGCCTCACAGAAAGGGCTAATTTACTCCCAAACTGATGTCTGGAGCCTGTGCTGGAGGAGAGAGGGGACACTCCTAGAACCAGCTGGAACAGGTTAGATACCCTTCTCCCCCTTTTGTTGAGACTGCACAAAATTAGTATAAGTACAAGGGGCTTTCACCCACATTTTTAGACATTTATGGACTACTGAACTGGACACAGAATGCTGCTGGAGGGACTCACCAGGAGCCACTAAACTACCACTGTCTGCAACTCTTGTGCTGGCACTCTGATTCCCCTTTCTGTCTTCAGGGGATTGGAGTCATGTCCCCTGTTCTTCTGCCATTCTTCCTTTTGCTAACAGCACATAGGAGCTCTGCTCCAGTTCTCTTCTTAGCACATAAGGAGCACTGGTGAGTAGGCCGCAAGGAGTGGAGGAGTGAGCGCAGACAAAACCACTTTTAATGGTGCACTGGTAGAAACTGCTCTCTGGCAGCCCATCACCGCCATGGGTCGGGTGGGTACGATGGACCGCACAGCCAGGGCTCTCTCAGAAGGAGGACACCTGCCAGAGAAAGAAGACCGCTAATGGCCTGGAGGTCATCACGGGAGGAGGTGCGCAGCATCCATAAGCCAAGTCTAGCCACCTTTGTATGGCAGTGGCCCCCTTCCCTATCCCGGTGTTACTTTAAACGGGACACCCACAGAGGGCTTCCCCTGGCTCCCCCACCTCTTGGGAGCGTCGAGGACCTCAGTGGCAACAGAGGAGGTGGAATCCTCATCAGGGGACCCGTCCCTGCCACGTTTCTGGGGAGTGAGCCGTATTTCTTGCTGTAGGGGCGCAGCAGGATTGGTGCTCTACACTTTATCCCCCCTTCCTGGGACATCGTCTTTGAGGCACTTATAGGAACACCTGTCAGGACTGGAGAGGAAAACCTAAACGGAGGACACATCCCTGCCGCAGCTGGCCATTACCATAAGTGCAGTAATAGCAGCCCCAGAGCTCGCCTGGTGAGCAGGGTGGAAGAAGATCCACCATATAACCTATAATAGGATTCCAAGAGCACTGGGCCTATACGATTGAGCTATGCATGGGGAAGTCATGATAATGTCTTATCCTTCCTGAAAGTATGTTCATTCTGATAAGTGCCTATTAAGGGGTGTTTTCACTTATGTGCATTTATGATGATGCCCAGGTGTTCATGAAGGTATGTTTACTATGACATTCATTTTTGACATGTCCTATCAGGGATTGTTTCACCTTGTGCGCGTTTATAGTGATACCTAGGAATTCCTAATAGTATGCTTGTTGGGATATGTATTCTTGTAACAATGACAACTTGACTACTGCTTATATTGCAGGACAACCAGTAACTTATTTGTTTTATTATGACTACTGTTGGTTTTCACAGAGAAATAGTACCTGAGTAATGTTCTGGCAATGCTTATGTAGCAGGGTACTACTGACATGTTGTGTTTGGTCTAGTGGTGTTCTGTGCAATACAGTTTATTTTTACATAACTTGGTGTTGTGTTTCCTTTGTGGTGTATTTATTGCATCACATGTGTTGTGTGTGTTGCGTAAACGCTTTACACATTACCTCCGGGTTAGGCCTGATTGCTTGGACCAAGCTACTAAAGGGGTGAGCAGGGGTTTTCCTGGGTGTGTAACCCCCTCGCCCTGACTAAAGTGGGTGGGTTCTGCCTGGCTTAGGTGCATACCCTTGGGAACCAGAAACCTAATTTCTAACACATAATATGACTGTATGGTAACGGCTAACTGCAAATAAAATTAAGGTAGAAGTATCACTTTTAAAAATCCTGACAGCAGTTAAGTAGAACCATACCCTTAGTTTTAGACACACAGGATGTATATGGTTTTGGCGGGGGTTGATGTAGCCTTGGCAAAAGAACAAAATATGTTCCTTAGTCTCGGATGCTAATCCACAGACTCTGCACATGTCAGATAAAGATTCCTTGCTCCACTGACAGGAAGAGGATTTAAGTAGTAAACAGCAATCACGAAAATGCACATAGAGACACATAGAATAAGATGGCATAATAAAATCCAAAAGAGGCACAAAGGAGTGAAAAATCTTAATTTCAAGAAACTGTTTCGTAACCCACCCATTAGTCTCGCACAGGACATACTTTTCATAAATATAATCCCAATAGTGAGTTTTGAGGCTATTAACCTCAGATTTACAGATAGTACGTTGGCATACCAGAATCTTTGCAGGCCAAGTTTTAGGAACCAATTGTGAACAGATTTTAACCAAGGTATTTGTAGGGCATTGTTCTGGGCCTCTAAAGACTCCCTGTACTCTTTTAACTCCAATGGAACCCACACCGGCACCCACTGTGCCAATGCTTTCAGTGATATTACATTTGAGATTTATCTGATCCTAAGTTTGAAAAAAAAGCTGAATTAAGGGGGTGATCACTGTGCAAGCAAGATGTGATCAAGCAAATTCTTTTTCAGCAGTAGCCAGTTGCTGATGATCAAAATATCCCCATATCTCAGCTCTTAAGAACAGTAGCACAATACATTTCCAGAGCTGGGAGATTAAATGTGAATTAGTTGCCTTGTGCAACCGCAAGATAGCCCTTGAGCAATGCTGAATAAGAACAACACTTTTACTGAAGTTCCCCCCAGAATTTATCAAAATAAGTTAACTCCCAAGGTAATCTATGGCATGGACTCTTTCGAAGAGTTTAGCTCCAATTTTAATTGTGCAGTTTTTAGTTGCCCCAGGGCCGAACACCATAAATTTGGTTTTATTTGCATTTAATTTGAAGCCTCTTTGATTGTAAAAATCCATGAAGTTGTTATTAAGTACCTGCAATGACATAAGGATTTTAGAAATAAGAAGGGAATCATCAGCAAAAAGTAATATTGGGATCTTCCTCATATTCATAGAGGGAGAGTCATTCTGACAATCTAGGAGTGTCTCAACCACATTATTAACATATAAAGTAAATAGGGTGGGAGCAAGAATACACTCTTGGTGTACACCTTGCTGGACTGGGATGCACTCAGTTAGTCCCCCCTTGCTGTCCCATTGGACCTAGGACTGATTCTCTTTGTGCAGCTCTGCTATAAGTTTTACCAAGTCCCCTGGTATTCCCATCTGGAGCAAAACTGTCAAGAGTTTCCCCCTTGGAATGAGGCCAAAAGCAGCTCTGAGGTCATCAAAAGCCACAAATAATTGTTGCCTCTAAGCATGGGATACTTCCAGTACAGTAGTGCTAGCTTAAATACTTGGTCAAAGGTGTTGGTCTTTGGTTTATACCCAGCTTGAAGTGGGGACAAAACCTGAGTCCCCCGACCCATAATAGAAATTTGCCCAGTAATTGCCTGGCAAAAGCTTTTTGCAAATTATCAATAAAGTTTAAAGGCCTATAGCTAGATGGAAGGCAGGGATCACCTTTTTTATAAACAGGAATTACCTCTGCTCCTCTCCATGTGTCAGGAATTTGCCTCCTGCCAATACAGCATTTCAAATAAAATGTATATCAAAGGCTCAGATTTAAAAAAATCTCCTGGTATTTTATCAACACCAGGAGCTCTTGCAGTTTTAAGGAGCTGTATGGCTTTAGCTGTGTCCTCCATAGAAAAGTGCACTAGCTCAATATTCTCTTCCATATCAAATCTGCTTACTGGGAGCTGTTCAGAGACTATAGGGATATCAAATCTAACTCAAGATCTCCATGGGCATATACTTTAATAAAAAGGGCCACACAGGACGCAGGATGAATATGATACTAGTATGTCTTATTAGAGTTACTGACACAAAATTTGCCAAAAAGGTCTGTTGTCTTTTTGATCTATGGCTAAAAGCAGATCCTGCCATATACTCTAGTCCCATTTTTTAGCCGAAGCAAGTGCAGCTTTAGCATTTCTTATCTCAGTTGGTACTTGCTTTTTATGGGCTTTTTAAGGGCTGCTTTCAAATGTATTTTAACGTTTTGACAATCATCATTGAACCATTTGACCACCACACTCTAGTCTAGTTGTCTCTAATTGGTTTTGCTATAGAAAACGTTTTGCAAATCAGAAAACAAAATATTTATGAATAATAAAACCCTGAATTTTAGTACAAGGAAGATGTTCAAAATCAGATATTTCAGATACAAATAGGCCATAGATTTCAGCATACAATTTTGGATTTACCACGACCTTTGGCCATGTAACTCTCCTGTGTTTTCCTGCCAACATAGGTTCCTGCGCCAGCCATCATATACAAGACAGTGGGAGTCCTATTCAGCTCTTGCCCTGTGAGCGACAGTACAAGAGGCTTATGATCACTATCAAATGAGTTTCAATTTTCATATCATTCAGCAGAGTCCACAGACTAAGAAGATGTAGTCAATAACACTGTTATAAGACCCATGTTCAAAAGTGGGTCTCCATAAGAGGTCAGATTGGGTCTGACTGTTACAGGCCCTGATACCGTGGCTTACTAAAATAGAGGTTACTTGAAAAGCAGTGTGGGAAGATAGTACGCAATTATCTCCCTTCCAACCGGGGCATACCCCACTGTTCGTCTTCTAGCTCAGTGACACATTAACATAAAAAAGGGGCTAAAAGGAAATATTACAATCACTGGTTATAATTAATTTGGCTTGTTGTTAATAAGTCTCAGGGAGGCGATCTAATAGGGTTAGGGTAGAAGACTTTTGACCAACAGGTAGCGGTCTAAGATGGACATTAATTAAAATCAATTTTAAACCCGAAGAAAAATCAAGTAGAACCCCTGTAATATTGGGGCAATCAAAAGTCAGCATGAGTAAAGCTCGAATAATTTTTGAACAGGATAAGTAAACCTCCTTTGGCACGTCCATGCTTCTCAGAGGACTGAGCCTCTATGCTGTGTGATAAGAACCCATAGTCAAAAACCTTGTCAGTAGCCCAGGTCTCTTGAAACAAGCACACACTGTAGTAGTTAATAAAAGAAAGACATTCTGGCCCTCATTACAACCCTGTCGGTTGGTGTTAAAGCGGCAGTAATACCGCCAACAGGCCGGTGGTAACAAAAATGGAATCATGACCATGACGGAAACCGCCAAAACAGACAGCCACTTTAACACTCCGACCGCCACGGCGGTAGCAACAAACATCGCGGCAGTAACCGCCAACAGACAGGCGGAAGACAATGTACTGTCCACCCCATTACAACCCGCCCATCCACCAGCTTTTCCGGGGAAGTACCAACGCCATCAAAAGCACGGCGGAAACAGTACTTTGAATGGAAACCACTCACCTCTCGACACTCAAGGAAGAACCAGGTCACCATGGAGCCCAAGCTGCAGGTCCTCCCCATGCTGGTGTACCTTCTCATATACCAGGAGTACCAATGGCGGCGGCAATGACCACTGTGAGTACTGCACCTAGCACATAGGGGAGGAGGGAGGAAAAAGAGAATGACACACACACGGAACACGCAACACCCCCATCCCCAACCCTAACACCATACACACAAAGACAAATAACAACATTACATATACAACCCGTAACCCTCTGGAATAACGCAAGGACAAAAGTAATTGAGTCAAATGAGTGTTATATTAGAAATAGTCAGATATACATTAATATTTCAAAAACAGTATTTACAAAATATACAATATGTACAAAAGGCGGGACAATGTCCGCTCAAAATGTCCATGGCCCACTCTGCCAAAACACATAGGCCAAGCCCACACTTGACTCCTGCCTCAATACGGAAAGAACACTGCTGGGGCATCAGGTCAAAGATACAGAGGCAACTCAGGGGGGAGGGGATGGGGGGCACCTCAGCCGGAAGATGGTA
Source organism: Pleurodeles waltl (assembly GCF_031143425.1). NCBI lineage: Eukaryota > Metazoa > Chordata > Amphibia > Caudata > Salamandridae > Pleurodeles > Pleurodeles waltl. The sequence continues at coordinate 302,893,568 of NC_090440.1, forward strand.
CAACGCCACTGCTCATGGAGGGGGCTCCATGCCCACAGCAATGTCCTGGGGAACACAAAGCCACAGTCTCTCAAGTCTCTCAAGTGGGTGTTTTGCCCACTGCTTGGTTCTGGAGAGTGCAAAGCCACAGTCTCTCAAGTCTCTCAAGTGGGTGGTTTGCCCACTGCTTGGTCCTGGGGAGTGCAAGGCCATAGTCTCTCAAGTGGATGGCTTCTCCACTGGTTCTGGAGGGGGCCTTGTGCCTAGTGTGCTTCATCTTGCCAAGGACAGGGTGAGTGGATTCCTTTCTCCACTGTTTCTGGAGGGGGTTTTGTGCCCAGTGTGCTTCATCCTGCCGAGGTTAGGGTGAGTGGATGCCTTTCTCCACTGGTTCTGGAGGGGGCCTTGTGCCCAGTGATGCAGCACTTGGGGGGTGCCAGGTCACAGTCCCTCACCTGGGTGTCAGAGCCACGAGATTTGCAGTGACCAGGATGTATGATAGTCCATGGAGGCAAGGCTACAGTCCATCCGCCGGCGGCTACGGCTGCACAATGGTGGTAGTGCCGGTGGTGTTGGGGTGCTGACAGTGGTGGGGGGAGACTCCAGCCCTTCTCCTGCAGCCTTGGACGGCTGCCCACCGGGGCTGCTGCTGCTGGCAGTGGTGCTGCTGTCAGTGGTGCAGGTGGCGGTGCTTGCAGCAGTGTCGGTGGCGGTGCAGGTGGTGGTGCTGCCAGTGGTGGGGGGAGGCTCGAGCCCTTCTTCTGCAGCCTCAGACTTCTGCCCACTGGAGGTAATGCTGCTGACAGTGGTGGTGCTTGCGGTGGTGCAGGTGCTAGTGCTTGCGGTGGTGCAGGTGGCGGTGCTGGCCGCGGTGCAGGTGGCAGTGCTGGCGGTTGTGCTGGTAGCCACCAGGCCTTCACCTTCAGGCTCGGATGGCTGAAGTGCCTTGGCTGGTGTTTTGTGCCGCTTCCTGTCCTTGCCAGATGGCGGTGTCACCTTGGGTCTGGCAGCTGGAGTCTTTGAGTTGGCCTTGCTGGGTGGTTGTGGCTCCTTCTCCTTGCTGGATGCTGTCCCCTTCTTCACCCTGCCAGGTGGCAGAATGTTCTTTGCCTTGGCAGGGATTGGTGGCACACTGGCTGGGCTGATGGGTGCCCCCTTTGAGCCTCTGACAGCTGCAGGAACCACAGTGGACATGGACTTGGTGGCTGAGGTGCTGGGCTGGGTTTTGACCACCCTGGCCCGAGGGGAAGGATGGGGGAGGGGGAGGGAAGAGGTCAATGTTTGCAAGAAAAAGCTTCTTAGGGGCATTGGGGTGGGAAGAGGTTGAAAGTTTGGGAGTGGTTGTAGAAGGTGTCAGTCTGCTGTGTTTGGGTGCAGGTGCATGAGCTGGATGCTGTTGTGAGGTGGATGGCTGTTGGGTGGGTGTGTGCTTGTGTTTGTGTACTTTGGGAGGAGGGGTCACAGACACAGTGGGAGAGGACACAGGGGACGTGTGCATGGATGTGGGGGTGGTGACTGCCAGTGAGGGGTGTGTAGTGATGGGTGTGCTGGTGATGGAGGTAGTGGATGAGGATGTAGTACATGCAAGTGTGAGTGGAGACGCTACTGGGAGGGAGGTGGACAAGGAGGAGGAGGGGGACACAGTGGAGGCAGTGAATGTTAGTGTTTCTTCATGGGGATGGTGCTTGTGTGAGTGCCTGTGAGATAAAGTGTGGTGCTTGTGTTTGCCTGAGCCACTTCTATGCGTTGATTTCGGTGAATGCTGGTCTGAAGGTGTGCTTGGGATAGGCTGGGGTTGAGGGGATTGTGACTGGGTAGAGGCAGTTGGAGGGAGGAGGCTGGATACAGGGACAATGGCTGCCATCAGTGCGGAGGCCAGATCCTGAAATGATCTCTTTGGGCCACCATGCCAGAGTGAATGCCCTCCAGGTATGCATTTGTTTGTTGCAAATGACTTTCGACACCCTGGATGGCATTCAGAATGGTTGACTGCCCAACAGTGAGGGATCTCAGAAGGTCAATAGCCTCCTCACTGAGGGCAGCAGGGCCTGAGGTGCCTGGGCGAAGGAGATGCCCACCCTCCTGGGTGAGCGGGCATGGGAAACACACTGAGGGGCTGCTGGGAGGGTGGTGCTGGTAGGGAGGGTGGTGGATGTACCTGTTGTTGGGGTTGGCACAGAGGTGTTTGCCACCGCCAGGGAGCTTCTATCGGAGGAGGAGTCGCTGTCTGTAGTGTCCCTCCTGTCTCTTTCGTGGTGCTCCCCTCGCCCTCCGTCCCACTGGTGCCCTCACCGTCGGTAGATTTGGCCTCCAGGCCCATGTGGGATGCAGCTCACTCCACCACCAGTGCCTGTGCTCCTCCACCAGATGATGCTAATGCACACAAGGACAGGGTGACAAAACAAAAAGGGGGAGAGACACAGAGGATACATTTGGTCAATGCCAGCAACAACACTACCGTTGGCGTACACAACACACAGGGAGCAGCCCTATGCACTAGGCCATGCACTATCAGTTACAAAGATATTCACCAGCCCATGAGGTACATAGCATAACGCCATCAGCTGCACACTTGAAACAAACAGGGCCCTGATCTGTAGTAGCTGCCCACTAACACCATTGGGGTTGGAGTGCTTCAGAGCCTGCCCAACAAGGGAGGTACCCTCCCATGTTCGCCCTGGCCTAGGGGCACCCAGGGTCCACATCTCCACCCAGGTAAAACCTTAACACGTGAAAAGTCATGAATGTGAATTTGTACTCACCCCCTTGTGGCTGCTGTGATGCCCTCAAGCACCCATCCAAGTCCGGATAGGCCACTGCCAGGATGCAGAACATCAGGGGGGTCAGGGTACGACGGGCGTTCAGAGGCCTGCTCCAGCTGGGCCTCCGCCGTCCTACTTGCCCAGGGGTGCAGGTCCTCCCACCGTTTGTGGCAGTGGGTGCTCTGCCTGTCAAAGACCCCCAGGGTCCTCACCTCCTTGGCGATGGCACACCAAATACCCTTCTTCTGATGGGCGCTGACCTGCAGGAAAAATACAGCAGAAAAGGGATTAGTCATACCGCCCGGCCCCTCACACTCATTGCCCACCATATCCGTCCCATCCCCTAACGTACATACATTGACCACCATACATGCAGCACTATGACCAGGACACCTCAGCCCCCCTAAATGTGGCTTACACACACAGCACTCCATACATTCATGGCCCACGCATCATGTTCACAGTGTACTCACCTGTTTGTCTGGAGGACCATAGAGTAAAGTGTACTGGGGTGGGACCCCATCCACCAGTCTCTCCAACTCCTCCGCAGTGAAGGCAGGGGCCCTTTCCCCAGACACATGAGCCATTGTCGCTTCCAGACACAGGTCACAGCACCACTTGCAGTGTAGGTCCTCTCCTGTTGAGGGTCAGGTAGCAAGTGAGTGAATAGATAGAAAATGGCGGTCACGTCCGCGGCAGTGCGTACTGTCACCGCTGGCGTACATCGACATTGCCTCCTGGAATCCGTAGGGCCCAATGATAACCAATACAAAGTTGCACGGCGGTCATCGACCGCCTACCGCAACGGTGCACAACGCCAGAGAAATTACCTCATTTCCACTTGTCATTCCTCACAGGTCAGGCAGCCGCCATTTCAGGGGGGCACAGGCCATGGCACCTAACTGCATCACAAAAGACATTGCCACATCAACTGACTCTCAGATTCACATACTGGTTCTGTAAATGAGGAGATGCATCATTATTTCTATAGCTGTGTGAATATGACCCTCTGCTCACCGTTTTCCTCCCTAGGCTTCAACCGCTGAGGATGAATATGAGATGGAGACATCCTCCAGTGCACAGACCCCTGGTGGAAGTTGCGACAATGGAGGACAGACACATTATCCTAACCTACAGACTTGATCAGGCCACAATCCAAGAACTGTGAGCCCAATCGGAGCCAGACCGGATGTCAGCTATCCACCAGCCCACAGGTATCCCCCCTCTAGTGCAGGTCCTGTCAGTGCTCCATTTCCTGGCAAGTGGTTCCTTCCAAACAACAGTGGCCATGGCATCAGGGAAGTCTCAGCCAATGTTCTCCAACGTGTTGAACATAGTGTTGTCCGCCCTGCTGAAACACATGCACAGCTACATCGTATTCCCCTAGGTGGAGGATTTGGCCACAGTAAAAGCTGACATTTATGCCCTGGAACATATCCCCAACATCATTGGTGCCACTGATGGTACACATGTAGCATTTGTCCCTCCCACAGAGAAATGAACAAGTGTTGAGAAATAGAAAGAGCTGTCACTCTCTGAATGTGCAGATGGTGTTTTTAGAGGACCATTATATCTCCCATGTCAATGCAAAGTGTCCTGGCTCTGTGCATGATGCCTTTATCTTGAGGAATAGCTGCATCCTATATGTGATGGCTCAACTCCAGAGGCACCGATTTTGGCTATTAGGTGAGCCCAAGTATATGTTGGTGTCTAGGTATGGGGTTGTCCCTAAAGGTTAGTGTGTGTCTAACAGTTGCCCCTTGATATTTGCAGATGACTCTGGTAACCCCAACCTCTAATGGCTACTGACCCCAGTGAGGAATGCCAGGACAAAGGCAGAGGAACATTACAATGAGGTACATGGGTGAACAAGGAGGATAATGGAGAGAACCTTCGGCCTCCTGAAGGCCAGGTTCCGGTGCCTCCATCTGACAGGTGGATCCCTGTACTACTCACCCAAGAAGGTATACCAGATCATCGTTGCATGTTGCACAACCTGGCCTTGAGACGCCAGGTGCCTTTTCTGCAGGAGGATGAGCCTGGAGATGGTCTTGTGGCAGCGGTGGAGCCTGTGGACTGTGAGGAAGAGGATGCAGAGGAGGAAGATGTGGACAACAGAAGTTCTCTCATACAGCAGTACTTCCAGTGACACACAAGTAAGACACTGTAACTTCAGTTTACATTTCAGTTTTCTGTTGGACATGGCAGCATGTTTTCCCTGTGTCTATGGCCACTTACTGCACCCTTTGGCATCTCTCTTTTCAGATCTATGTGCCCCACTCTGGCTCCTGGTGTGTTTACTGCTGCCCACTACAGGTCATACCAATGTATATATAACTGTACATATGTATTGCAATGTTTTCAGATTGTTGTACTAATACATATTTCAATCAATTGACAGACTCCAGAATTGTATTTGGTCCAAGGATGTTTATTTAAGTGCTAATAAGTAGAGCGTGTGGTGCAATGCCTGAGGTGATGGTGGAGGAATGTCCAGTTAGAGTCCAGTCTATTTGTATCACAGGTGCATTGTCCAATGGGGCATAGAAAGGGGAGCACTGGCTTTTCAAGGTGGACCGAGTGACAGAGTGGGACACAAGGGTGATAATCAGGAGAGTGTTATTTCCTGGCAGGCATCTTGGCAATGTTCTCTGGCTTCTGCCTGGATCGCAGGGACCGTTTATGGGGTTGGTTCTCCTACTGCAGGGGGTAGGGTGCCGGAGGCCTGTTGTTCCAGTGGCGGGGCCTCCTGTCCACTAGCGCCAGCGGAGGTGGAGGCCTGTTTATCGGTGTGGCTAGTGTCAGGGGCCCGTTGTTGTGCCACTGCCTACCTCATGGTGTTGGCCATGTCAGCCAACACCCCTGCAGTGGTGACCAGGATGGTGTGGATGGGTTTGAGGTACTCCCTGATCCCCAGGTACTGCCCCTCCTGCAGCCGCTGGATCTCCCACAACTTGGCCAATATCTGGCCCAGGGTCTCCTGGGAATGGTGGTATGCTCCCAGGATCCCTGCAAGTGCCTCATGGAGAGTGAGTTCTGTGGGTCTGTCCTCCCCCTGTCACACAGCAGTCCTCCCAGCTTCCCTGTTGTCCTGTACCTCTGTCCCCTGAACCGTGTGCCCACTGCCACTGACCCCAGGTCCCTGATTTTCTTGGGTTTGTGGGGTTGCCTGGGGTCCCTGTAGTGGTAGACACACTGCTGTTTGACATGTCCTGTGGACAGTGGTATGGGCCCACTTGGTGGTGCTGTGCTGGTGTTTCCTGAGGGGGGAGGCTCTGTGATGGTATGGGACTGTGGCAGGGTAACCGACTGTCCAGAGGTCCCTGATGGACCAGGTTGGTCAAAGGTTGGAAAAAGTGGAGGGAAGTAGGCAAAAAAATTGAAGGTGACCACCCTAGGGCTGTCAGGTCTAACAGTCCCCATCTGTGTCTGACTCACTGTCCCCAGCATGTGCATGTCAAAGTAACTTAACAAAATTACTGTGACATGTATATGTCTGCAGTGACCTTCCATGGAGTTCCTACCCAGGTACCCTGGCAATGCAGCATCTCCACCTTCGAGTCCGGCAATGGGGGGATGGGGGCTTGTGTTTTCTCTGTGGGTCAATGGCAGCAGTGATGTCAGGTGGGTATTTGTTAGTGGAGATGGCAGTTTGAATGTGGTCTTTCATTCTGCCAACATCTAACTATGATAGCAGGCTTTCACAGTGGCACACGGGTTTCCAGTTGAAAGTCGACCGTGGGACTGTTACTGTCAACATCTAAATCAAGCCCTTCGTCACTCATTGTAGCCACTCCATCATGGAGAGAGGATGTCCTGCCCTCTATCAGTTCTAGAACTGGTTTTCACTTCTGGTAAGAACTCATATTAAAACATAGGATGGCTCTGGGAACCTATTGGCGAAGTTACTGACGACCCCATTTGGGATCTCCTTAACAAAGGAAGAGTTGGGAATGTTTTTCTTTATGTTGTCAACCATATCTGTCATCCTTTCAGATGGTAAATCCCTGCTAATACATTATAGTTACCATCATTCATGCCCTCTTGCAGCCAAAGGTAAAGCCGTATTCTTCCAAGAAATGCGAGATTAAGAGCTAGTAAAGTGCATTCAGCCTTCGGAGCACAGAGGTGAGACAAATCATTTCTAAATTACTTTACTTTCAGGAAGCGCAAAATACACTTTGATGAAGTAAATTTTTCATTAGTTGTTAAAAGTATATTTTTACTTTTGAGCTAGATTTTTAAAACTATGTGGAAAATAGCCTTTGAATAAGATTGAATAATGATTCTTGCATTTTACCAAACCAAGAAAGGAAAAAGTGATTTTTTTCATCTTCACGTCTGTTCAGGCAAAACCAAACTTTATCTAAATAGTGACAAACATCATTATGCACATCTTCACTGAGAGGGCCTTTTTCCCCAATATCCATCATGCCGCTTTGTATATTAAACACCAAGGGCCAGATGTACAACCCCGAGTTTTGCGACTCACAATCTGCGACTCGTTTGCGAGTTGCAAATTGCAAGCCGCAAAACCTTATGTACAACAGTGTACTTTACACTGTTTGTGATTTGCAATGGGGTCACAAGTGACCTCCCTCATGAATATTAGTGAGGTAGGTCGCAATTTGAGACCCTATTGGGAATGGCAGCCCTCACAAGGATGGTGACCTGCTGGAGACAGAAGACCACCGTGTCTGTGACTGCTTTTAAATAAAGCAGTTTTTTTTGTTGAAATACAGCCCGTTTTCCTTAAAGGAAAAGGAGATGCATTTGTTTTAAAAAATGAAAAGTTTTCTTTTCATTTTTTCAGAGTATGTAGTGGTCCGTGCGACGAGTGAAGATCACAGATTGGGCAAATTTCTGTTTTACAAGACAAAGATGTCTTATGGAAAGCCCTGTGAGCTAGGCACATGACAAAGTAAATATGGGCAAGAGAGAAAGCCAATAGTTCTTAGAAAGAGCATGAGTAGTCTGTGAGGGCTGGGTAAGGCTGAAGATGATTATAGCAGCTGCATGCTGGATGTGGAGAAAGGAAAGAATGCTTAACTAAAAGAAGACATTCCTGCTTTGTCTGTATTGATTTTAAGGTGGTTGTGAATCATACAAAACACCACAGAAAATACGATAGAGATCTGTTGAGGAAGACGGATTGTGAAGGCAGGAAATAACTTGTGTCAGCAGCATATGAGAAAGGAAAATCCAAAAGAGAAAATAAGATGAGAAAGAGAGGTGACATACATTTTGAAAAGAGTAGGCCTAAGAAACGTTTGCTCTAGGAAACCATCCCGGATCCTGTAAAATGTGGTAATGTAAACTAATTGAAAGCACTCTAATAGTTAATCAGTGACCCAGTCAGTAGCAGAATGGCAGATGCAAATAGAGTGCAACAAATCTAGCAGAAACGAATGATGATGGGAAATAGTGTTGAAGGCTACAGACACAGCCTCCCTTGTATATCAGCAGCCAGAGGTGAACTAAGATGGCCAGTAGAGCATTCTCCCTGCTGTTTAGCACAATTAAACAAGCCTGAATCTGATGCTGTGAGCACTAAGGAATTTGGGGTTCTAGAAATTCTGTTCTTTTTTGAGTAGCTTAATTAGAAGAGGTTAAACGATAATAAGATGGAAATTTAAAAAATAGGGGTACTGAGTGGATGATTGAGAGAGAAAAGAGTCAGGTCAAAAAGGGAGGAAGGTGATGTCCAATCTTAGGATGGGTGCAGAAGGTTTTGAAGAAATAAACCATTGTATAGTTTAATGTTCTTCAATAAAAGAAGTGAATAATGAATTGCAAGGTGTATGAAATTAGGTCTTTGGTTGGCAGTCAGTTTACCCCCATCCAAGCAAGGACCCTCACTCTAGTCAGGATAAAAGAGAATCACACTCAGTAAACCCCTGTTCAACCCCTTGGTAGCTTGGCACGAGCAGGTAGGCTTAACTTCAGAGACCAGGTGTAAAGTATTTGTACCAACACACACAGTAATATAATAAAAACACCACAAAATGACTCAACACAGGTTTAGAAAAATAGATCATATTTATCTAAACAAAACAAGACAAAAACAAAACAAATGCGACATGCACAAGTCAAGTTATGCATTTTTAAAGATTAAACTAAAAAATAGCGCTTATAAACATAAAATGCTTCCATAAGGTGACAACACGGTGCTGTGACGGAGTCGTTCCTAACAATCTGACACCAATGGCACCGAGATCGGAGTCACGCAGACCTCCAGGTACTTTAACTTAGTAAAATGTGAGAACAAGCCAGTGGGTGAAGCCGGGGATTGTGGCGTTCCTGGATCTGAGGTGGCACCAGTTCCGCTGCTGTGGGACGAAGGAGCGAAGGCATTAAGAAGAGTTGTCGGGTTCTTGCTGCAGAGTGGTGGAGGTGAGGCGGCATAGGGGGAAAGCATTGAATCCGCGCACTTCGGGCACAGTCAGTCATGACGTGGTGCGCCGACTTCCGCGGAGATGGGGACTTCGGCGGGGCTGCAGCAATGTCAGCCTTGCGAGGGTCATCGCACTCTACCAAGGACCAAGGAGTCGGTTGCAGGCGGCATCATGGGATTCGGCAGCGGCATCAGTCCGGAGTCGTCCGAAGTCGGTTTTCTTGGATTTTCACCAGCCTCTCCTTTGAAGGGCCCAGGGACTGGATGGGACACCACTTGTCAGGGCAGGAGTCTCAGCAGAGGATCCAGGTGTTGGTAGGGGAATTCTTTGATGACACCGGGACTTCAGAATAGGAGGCAAGCTCAGTCCAAGCCCTCAGAGGTTCTTCTCAAACAGCAATATACCACAAAGTCCTGTCTTTTTCCCCTTCCACAGGCAGCAGCAGCAACTACAGGATAGCCCAACCACGTACAGTGGGCAGCACTTCTCCTTAGCTCTTCTCCTTGGCAGAGGTTCCTCTTGATTCTAGAAGTGATCTAATTTTCACGGGGTTTGGGGGTTCTTCTTATATCCCTTTCTGCCTTTGAGGTAGGCCTACTTCAAAGGAAAGTCTCTCTTGTTTGTAAGATCCTGCCTTGCCCAGGCCAGGCCCCAGACACACACCAGCAGGCCAGAGACTGCATATTGTGTGAGGGCTGGCACAGCCCTTTCAGGTGTAAGTGACACCCCCCCCCTCTCCAAGCACAGATTTCTCATCCGGATATACAGACTAGATCCCAGCTCCCTTTGTGTCACTGTCTAGAGAGGTGCAAACAGCCCAACTCTCAAACTGACCCAGACAGGGAATCCTCAAACAGGCAGAGTCACAGAATGTTTTAAGCAAGAAAATGGCTACTTTCTAAAAGTGGCATTTTCAAACACACAATCTAAAACCAACTTTACTAAAAATGATTTTTTAAATTGTGATCTCAGAGACCCTAAACTCCACATTTCTATCTGCTCCCTAAGGGAATCAGCATTTTAATAATATTTAAAGGCAGCCCCCATGTTAACCTATCAGAGAGATAGGCCTTGCAACAGTGAAAACCGAATTTGGCAGTATTTCACTGTTAAGAAATGTAAAAAGCATAAGTGCATGTCCCACTTTCAACATTCTCTGCATCCTGGCCATGGAGCTACTAGGGCCTACCTTAAGGGTGCCCTACATGTATAAAAATGGAAGGTTTAAGCCTGGCAAGTGGGTACACTTGCAAAGTCGAATTGGCAGTCTAAACCTGCACTTACAGACACTTCAGTGGCAGATCTGAGTCGTGTTTACAGGGCTACAAATGTGGGTGGCACAACCAGTGCTGCAGGCCCACTAGTAGCATTTGATTTACAGACCCTGGGCACCTCTACTGGACTGTACTAGGGACTTACTGTAGGAGGCTGGCCTGGCTTATAGTAGGTACCTGATGGTACTTACACCTTGTGCCAGGTCCAGGTATCCCTTATTAGCAGAGTAGTAGTGTTCTAGCAGCTTAGGCTGATAGAGGTAGCTATAGCAGAGCAGCTTAGGCTGAACTAGGAGACATGCAAAGCTCCTGCTATACCACTTAAATCATATAGCACTATATCATAAGAAAACACAATACTCATAGTTATTAAAAATAAAGGTACTTTATTTTAGTGACAATATGCCAAAAGTATCTCAAATGATATACTCCCTTAGTAGGTAAGTAAAATACACAAATTATACACACAATCCAAAATCAGGTAAGTAAAACACTTAGAAAAGTAGTGCAAACACTGTAGAACACAATAGAATGCAATAGGAGAAAATAGGCCTAGGGGCAACACAAACCATATACTCCAAAAGTGGAATGCGAACCACGAATGGACCATAGGCCTAGTGTAGTGTGTAGTGGGTCGATGGGAGTGTAAGAAAACACTTAGGGTGTCCAAGACACCCCACCCCAATACCCTGAAAAGTAGGAGTAAAGTTACCCTACTACCCGAGAAAGACAGTAAAGTTGAGGTAGGGATTCTGCAAAGACAACAACTGACTGCAAAGCACTGAAGATGAATTCCTGGACCTGGGGACCTGCAAAGGAAGGGGACCAAGTCCAAGAGTCACGCAAGTGTCCAGGGGGGGCAGGAGCCCACTAAACCCCGGATGAAGGTGCAAAAGGGCTGCCTCTGGATGGAAGAAGCCAAAGATTCTGCAACAACGGAAGGTGCCAGGAACTTCTCCTTAGGTCAGAAAATGTCCCACGGCATGCGGGAGGATGAAGAGTTGTTTACCCACAGAAAGACCGCCAACAAGCCTTGCTAGCTGCAACAGTCACAGTTGAAGGTTTTGGGTGCTGCCAGGGCCCAGGAAGGACCAGGAGGTTGCCCCTTGGAGGAGGAGACAGAGGGGGTGCTCAGCAACAGAGGGAGCCCATGCAGAGGCAGGCAGCACTTGCAGAAGCACCTGAACAGGCATTCAGAAGATCTGAGCACAGCGTCATCTCAGCACAACAAAAGAGGGTCCCTCGAAGCCGCAGGTCAACTCAGCGAGTTGAGCAATGCAGGACGGAGTGCTGGGGACCTGGGCTAGGCTGTGCACAAAGGAATCCTTGCAAAAGTGCACAGAATCCCTAGCAGCTGTAGTTCATGCAATACACAGGATTGCTGCCTGGCATGGGGAGGCACAGACTTACCTCCACCAAATTTGGACAGAAGGACCACTGACTGTCGGGGTCACTTGGATCCATCTCCTGTGTTCCAGGGACCATGCTCGTCATGATGAGAGGGGACCCAGAGGACCGGTGATGCGGAAGTATGGTGCCTGCGTTAGCAGGGGGAAGATTCCGTTGACCCACAGGAGACTTCTTCTTGGCTTCCAGTGCAGGTTGAAGGCAGACAGCCCTCAGAGCATGCTCCACCAGAAAACAATTAAGAAAGCCGTCAGAATTAGGCACTACAATGTTGCTGGTAGTCATCTTGCTACTTTGTTGCGGTTTTGCAGGCATCCTGGAGCAGCCAGTGGTCGATCCTTGGCAGAAGTCGAAGAGGGAAGTGCAGAGGAACTCAGGTGAGCTCTTGCATTCGTTATTTGAAGAGGAACCCACAGGAGAGACCCTAAATAGCCCTCTGAGGAGGATTGGCTTCCTAACCAGGTAAGAGCCTTTCATGAGGGGTCTCTGACGTCGCCTACTGGCACTGGCCACTCAGAGGTCTCCATTGTGCCTTCACACCTCTGCATTCAAGATGGCAGAGATCTGGGACACACAGGAGGAGCTCTGGGCACCACCCCTGGGGTGGTGATGGACAGGGGAGCAGTCATTGCCCTTTCCTTTGTCCAATTTTACGCCAGAGCAGGGGCTGAGGGCTCCCTGAACTGATGCAGACTGGTTTATACAAGGAGTGCACCATCTGTGCCCTTCAAAGCATCCCCAGAGACTAGGAGAGGCTATTCCTCTCAGGCCCTTAACACCTATTTCCAAAGGGAGAGAGTGTAACACCCTCTCTCAGAGGAAATCCTTTGTTCCGCCTTCCTGGGACTGGGCTGCCCAGGCCCCAGGGGGGGAAGAAACCTGTCTGAGGGTTGGCAGCAGCGGTAGCTGCAGAGAAAACCCCAGAGAGCTAGTTTGGCAGTGCCCAGGGTCTATGCTGGAGCCCCGGGGATGCAAGGAATTGTCCCCCCAATACCAGAATGGTATTGGGGTGACAACTCCATGATGCTAGACATGTTACATGGCCAAGTTCGGAGTTACCATTGTGAAGCTACACATAGGTATTGACCTATATGTAGTTCACACGTGTAATGGTGCCCCCGCACTCACAAAGTCCGGGGAAATTGCCCTGAACAATGTGGGGGCACCTTAGCTAGTGCCAGGGTGCCCTCACACTTAGTAACTTTGCACTTAACCTTCACTAAGTGATGGTTAGACATATAGGTGACTTATAAGTTACTTACGTGCAGTGTAAAATGGCTGTGAAATAACGTGGACGTTATTTCACTCAGGCTCCAGTGGCAGTCCTGTGTAAGAATTGTCTGAGCTCCCTATGGGTGGCAAAAGAAATACCGCAGCCCATATGGATCTACTGGAACCCCAATACCCTCGGTACCTAGGTACCATATACTAGGGAATTATAAGGGTGTTCCAGTGTGCCAATCAAAATTGGTAAATTTAGTCACTAGCCCGCAGTGACAATTTTAAAAGCAGAGAGAGCATAAATACTGAGGTTCTGGTTAGCAGAGCTTCAGTGATACAGTTAGGCACCACACAGGGAACACATATAGGGCACACTTTATGAGCACTGGGGTCCTGGCTAGCAGTATCCCACTGACACAGGCAAAAACAAACATACATATAAGTAATAATTGGGGGTAACATGCCAGGCAAGATGGTACTTTCCTACACTTACTGGTAAATCAAATATTCCAATCATGGAAAGTCAATTACACATACATTTTACATAGGCACACTTGCACTTTAGCAGTGTATAGCAGTGGTAAAGTGCCCAGAGTAACAAAGAACAGCAAAACAGAGTCCAGCATATATCCAGAACCTGGGAAAAAGAGGAAAAAAGTTAGGGGAAACCACGCCAAGGATGCCAAATCTAACACATAGGGGGTCATTCCAACCCTGGCGGTCGGTGTTAAAGCGGCGGCCAACCCGCCAACAGGCAGGCGGTAAAGAAAATGGAATTCTGACCCTGGCGGGAACCGCCAACAGAGACCGCCACTTTAATACTCTGACCGCCACGGCGGGACAAACAAACAGCGCGGCGGTCACCGGCAACAGACAGGCGGGAGACAATGTACCGCCCACCCTATCACAACCCACCAATCCGCCACCTTTTCTGGGGCGGTAGCCCCGCCGATAAAAACACGGCAGAAACAGACATTACAAACGGAAAACGCTCACCTCTACACACTCCACGAGGAATCTGGACAGCATGGAACCCGAACTACACATCCTACCAGCTATTGTCTTCCTGCTCCTCTACCAGGAGCACGAACGCCGCCGCAGAAGACAACGGTGAGTACTGCACCTACGACACAGGGGAGAGGGGAGGCAAAAAATTACGGGGACACACATACGCGACACACCCACCCTCACCCACAACTACATACACATCAATGCAGAGCAACAACTCAGAGTGACACCCCCAAACCCCTCGGAAGAATGCAAAGACACAAATAAATGATCCTGAAATTTGAAGTATATTGTACGGCTAAGTAAAAGAATGTATCAAACATCTCTAACTATATATACATATGTAAATTGTCCAGTCCAAATTGGGTATCAGACATTGTTCGTGGGCCAATGGGCCTAAACACATGGGCAAAGCCCACACACGATACCCGGCTCCAATGGAGAGAACACTGCAGGGGCATCAGATAGCAAAACTACAGGCACCTCAGGGGGAAGGGAAGGGGGGGGCACCTCAGCCAGATGAGTCCACGACGCCAGATCCACGAGGGGCCTCCATGGCCACTGTTCAATCCTGGGGAGTGCAAAGCCACAGTCTCACAAGTCTCTACAGTGGGTGGATTGCCCACTGCTCAATCCTGGGGAGTGCAAAGCCACAGTCTCACAAGTCTCTACAGTGGGTGGGTTGCCCACTGTTCAATCCTGGGGAGTGCAAAGCCACAGTCTCACAAGTCTCTACAGTGGGTGGATTGCCCACTGTGCCATCCTAGGGAGTGCAAAGCCACAGTCTCACAAGTGGATTACAGACTCCCCTGGTTCTGGCGAAGGCATGGTGCCCAGAGTGCTTCGTGCAGCCCTGCCCGACACAGATGCGGGCCTGCCCCTTCTGCCAATGGGCCAGCGGTGCATGAGACGGCGGTGCCCAGCGGAGCGGTGCTTGAGTTGAAGGGCCCAACGGAGCGGTGCTTGAGACGGTGGTGCCCAGCGGAGCGGTGCTTGAGATGAAGGGCCCAGTTCAGCGGTGCTTGAGATGAAGGGCCCAGCGGAGCGGTGCTTGAGTTGAAGGGCCCAGCGGAGCGGTGCTTGAGACGGCGGTGCCCTGTTCCGCGGTTCTTGACTTGAAGGGCCCTGTTCAGCGGTGCTTGCCTTGGCAGTCCTTGCCATGTTCAGCGTTGCTTGAGTTGGCGCTCCTTCATAGCCCAGCTGGGCTGTGGCTGGCGCTCCTTCATTGCCCAGCTGGGCTGTGGCTGGCGGGGCCCTCCTGGGCAGCTTGGCTGGGGCTGGGTGGGCCCTCCTGGGCAGCTTCGCTGGGGCTGGCGGGGCCCTCCTGGGTAGCTTGGCTGGGGCTGGCGGGGCCCTCCTGGGCATCTTGGCTGGGGCCCTCCTGGGCAGCTTGGCTGGGGCTGGCGGGGCCCTCCTGGGCAGCTTGGCTGGGGCCCTCCTGGGCAGCTTGGCTGGGGCTGGCAGGGCCCTCCTGGGCAGCTCGCCTGCTGCCGGACTTGTCGGTGTGCTGCCCTTGCCACCCTTCCCTGCTCGTCAGTGGCCCTTACCTCCCTTTGCCGGTGTGCCAGGTGGCACCCCACTCCCTGACGGTGCCAGGGTAGTGCTTGTGGAGCCTGCTTTCTTTGGCCTCTCGCGCCGGGCACTGGCTTTCTTTGCTTTCTTTGTAGGGGGTGGGCTGGCCGTCTCTTTACTCCCAGCCGAAGTAGCTGGGCTTGAAGGTGGTGGACTCCAAAATCCTTGGACTATTGTCTTTGTAGGTCCAGGTTTTGTGGTGGCTGAGGTGCTGATTGGAGCCTTATGAGATGGAGGGGGTGGGTCAGTTGATGGAAAGAGGTCAAGGTTGGAAAGGAAAATCAATTTAGTAAGAGAGGGACGGGTAGTTGTAGTGGGTATGGGAGTGGAGGAAGAGGATGTGGTTGTAGGAGAGTGAAGTCTGGTGTCTTTGGGTGCAGGTGCTTGTGCTGGAGGCTGTCGTGAGGTGGATGGCTGTTGGGTGGGTGGCTGCCTGCGTTTGTGTGGTTTGGAAGAGGGGGTGACAGACACACTGGGAGAGGACACAGGGGACGTGTAAATGGTAGTGGGGGTGGTGACTGCATGTGTGCGGAGTGTTCTGGTGGGAGTGCTGGTGATGGACATAGTGGCTGAAGATGTTGTGTATGCAAGTGTGAGTGGTGACGTCACAGGGAGGGAGGAGGGAGACGAGGAGGAGCGGGACACAGAGGAGGCAGTGGCTGTTGGCATGTCTGCATGTGGATGTTGCTTGGGTGAATGCTTGTGTGATGTGTTGTGCTTATGTCTGGATGAGCTTCTCTTGGGTGTTGAGGTGTGTGCAGGCTGGTCTGATGGTGTGTCTGGGATAGGCAGAGGTACAGGGGAGTGGGACTGGGTTGAGGAAGTTGGAGGAGGGAGGCAGGAGACAGGGACAATGGCTGCCATCAGTGCTGAGGCCAGAGCATTGAACGATCGCTGATGGGCAGCCTGACCCGAATGAATGCCCTCCAGGTATGCATTACTCCGGTGCACCTCCCTTTCTACACCCTGGATGGCATTCAAAAGGGTAGACTGCCCAACAATGATGGTCCTGAGGAGGTCAATGACCTCCTCACTGAGGGCAGCAGGGGTAACTGGGGCAGGGCCTGAGGTGCCTGGGGCGAAGGAGATGCCCACCTTCCTGGGTGAGCGGGCACGGGGTGAAGGCTGAGGGGCTGCTGGGAGGGCGGAGCTGGCGCGCTGGGTGGCGGCTGTACCTGTTGTTGCGGTGGGCACGGATGTTACCGCCACCACAAGGTGGCTCCCTTCCGAGGACGTGTCTGTGTCGCTGGTGTCACCACGTGTCCCCGCTGTGGAGCTCCCCTCGCCCTCCGTCTCACTGGTGAAATCAGAGTCAGTTGCATGGCCCTCCATGGCCATGTGAGATGCAGCTCCCTCGTGCTCCGATGCTACTTCTCCTCCGCCTGATGATGCTAATGCACACATGAACAGGAAGACCACCAAAAAAGAGGGGGGGGAGAAACAAAGACATGTTGAGTGCATGCATTGGCGACACCGTTGGCGGAGAGGACAGACACAGAAGCCCCCTGCACTACGCCGCGCAATTGGGGTACACTACTCAATCCGTGGGACATGGCCTACAAGCCTATGGACGACAACTCCACACATAGGTGACACAGGGCCATGATTAGCTGTACTAGGCAACCTACAGAGGTGGGGGGCGGGGGTACAGGGCCATGCCTAACCGATGGGCCTAGCCTACAGAAAACGCCCTGGCCTAGGGATACCCACAGCCCTCCTCCCCCACCCAGACACCTCCAATGTGCGCAAAATCAGCAGAATGTGCTTGTACTCACCCCCTTGTGTATGCTGTGATGTCCTCACGCGCCCATCCAAATCGGGGTAGGCCACCGCCAGGATCCGGGACATCAGGGGGGTCAAAGTACGACTGGCACCCCTCCTACGTTGGGAGGCCATCCCCAGCAGATCCTCCGCGGTCTTCCTGC
Source organism: Pleurodeles waltl (assembly GCF_031143425.1). Classification (NCBI taxonomy): domain Eukaryota; kingdom Metazoa; phylum Chordata; class Amphibia; order Caudata; family Salamandridae; genus Pleurodeles; species Pleurodeles waltl. The sequence continues at coordinate 302,911,111 of NC_090440.1, forward strand.
TCCCCCGGCGGATGTCCTCCCACCTCTTCCGGCAGTGGGTGCCCTGTCTGTTGTGGACCCCCAGGGTCCGGACGTCCTTGGCGATGGCACGCCAAATGTCGATTTTCTGATGGGCGCTGACCTATGTGACATGTGCAGGGGGAGAAAAAAAAAATAACATCACCTTCTGCATGCTCGATGTGAGTGGCCCCCAATCCCCACCCTTGCCATGTGACACATGCTCTCATCATTCGTTTGATGCATGCCTCATTCGCTCCCCTCCCCACCATCTTTCATTCACCCCACTCAACCCAGGCATTGGCCACAAAGCATGGTCCAAGTGTACTTACCTGTTGGTCTGGAGGACCGTAGAGTAGGTCATACTGGGGGAGGACCCCATCCACGAGTTTCTCCAATTCTTCAGAAGTGAAGGCAGGGGCCATTTCCCCAGTCGCAGCAGCCATTGTCTCTTCCAGACCGAGGTCACAGCAGCACTTGCAGTATAGGTCCTCTCCTGTGGATGATCAGGTATCGAGTGATTAAGCAGATAGAAAATGGCGGTCACGCCCGCGGCGGTGCGTACCGCGCCGGTGCGTTCCGCGACCGCCGGCGCCCATCCTCATTGGCTCCTGAAGCCCATAGGGTTCTATGTTAACCAATGCGGCTATGCGCCGCGGTTTTCGACCGCCTACCGCCACGGTGTGCCACGCCAGCGCATTGACCTCACATCCCACTGTCGCACTTCACAGGTCAGGCAGCCGCCATTTCAAAGGCCCCCATATCTTAATTTCTACTGCGTCACACATACCTAGGCCTTGCATCAACACTCATACAAGCCATTCAATGCATTGAGAATCGTGTACTGTGCAAGCTGTGGGAACGTACCTGTGGGTTGATTGACTCTGTCCTCCATGTTGTCCTTCCTAGGCACCGTCCGCGGGGACTTGCGAGGAGATGGAGGAATCTTCCCGTGTACAGACCGCTGGTGGACCTGTCGACAATGGAAGAAAGACATGTCATACTACATACAGGCTTGACAGAGCCACTATACAGGAACTGTGTGCCTAGCTGGAGCCAGACCTGATGTCACCCATCCGCCAACCCACAGGGATCCCCCATCTAGTGCAGGTGCTGTCAGTACTCCATTTTTTGGCAAGTGGGTCTTTTCAAACAACAGTGGCCATTTCATCAGGGATGTCTCAGCCCATGTTTTCCAAGGTGTTGTCCACAGTGTTGTCTGCCCTGCTGAAATACATGCAGAGCTACATTGTTTTCCCTGAGGTGGGCGATTTGGCTACAGTGAAGGGTGATTTCTATGCGCTTGGACATATTCCCAACATCATTGGTGCAATTGATGGGACACATGTTGCTTTGGTCCCCCCCAGCACGAGTGAACAGGTGTACAGGAACAGAAAAAGTTATCATTCCATGAATGTCCAGGTGGTCTGTTTGGCTGACCAGTACATCTCCCATGTAAATGCCAAGTTCCCTGGGTCAGTGCATGACACCTACATCATGCGAAATAGCAGCATCCCTTATGTGATGGAACTACTTCAGAGACACCGTGTGTGGCTAATTGGTGACTCTGGTTACCCCAACCTGTCCTGGCTACTGACCCCAGTGAGGAATCCCAGGATCAGGGCAGAGGAACAGTACAATGAGGCCCATGGGCGGACTAGGAGGATGATCGAGCGGACGTTCGGCATCCTGAAGGCCAGGTTTAGATGCCTCCATATGACAGGTGGATCCCTAATGTACTCACCAAAGAAGGTGTGCCATATCATCGTGGCCTGCTGTATGCTTCACAACCTGGCTTTGCGACGCCAGGTGCCTTTCCTGCAGGAGGATGGTCCAGATGGTGGTGTTGTGGCAGCTGTGGAGCCTGCGGAGAGTGAAGAGGAGGAAGACGAAGAGGACGACACAGACAACAGGGACACAGTAATACAGCAGTATTTTCAATGACATACAGGTACGAATCAACACCGGCATTTTACATTTAATTAAAGTCTCCTGCCTCTCTACTGTCTGAGTTTCCCCCCAGTGTATGTTGACTGAGTTGTGAATTTCCCTTCCAATTTCAGAGATGTGGGCCCCACTCCGTGAACTCTGCTTTGTTTCCCCATGGACTACAGCTGTGTGACAGTGGTATGTTGTCATCACAATGTAACTGGACATTTTGGCACGGTTCTGTGTAATACATTTGTTCAAAAATACAGGCAGACTCCAGATTATTTTTGTGCAATAAGTGTGTTTATTAAAGTGCTCAATTTTGGGAAATGGTTGCAATTCGGTGATGGGTGATGGTGGAGGAATGTCCATGGCAGAGTCCAGATTTTCAGTCTCACAGGTGCATTGTCCATATGCCTGTGGAAGGTGGAGCAGGGGCAGTTTAAGGTTGGACAGGGTGACAATGTGGGACAGTGGGATGACAATCAGGGGGTATCCTTTCCTGGCGGGGGTCTTGGCATCCTACTCTGTCTTCTTCCTAGATCTCAGGCCCCGCTTGCGGGGTGGTTCTCCTTCTGCAGGGGGTGGGGTTCTGGTGGCCTGTTGTTCTTGTGTCGGGGCCTCCTGTCCACTAGCGCCGGCGGAGGTGGTAGCCTGTTCTTGGTCCATGCTAGTGACAGGGGCCCTTTGTGGTGCCACATGGTCCCGCAATGTGCTGACAATCTGATTGAGAGCCACAACGATGGTGCCCATTGCGGAACTGATGTTTCTGAGTTCTTCCCTGAACCCCATAAACTGTTCCTCCTGCAGTACCTGGATCTCCTGGAACCTGGCCAGGACCGTCGCCATCGTCTCCTGGGAGCGGTGGTATGCTCCCATGATGGAGGAGAGGGCCTCGTGGAGAGTGGGTTCCCTGGGCCTGTCCCCCCCCCTGTCGCACAGCAGCCCTCCCAGTTCCCCTGTTTCCCTGGGCCTCTGTCCCCTGGACCGTGTGCCCACTACCACTGCCCCCAGGTCCCTGTTGTTGTTGGGGTGGTGAGTCAACCTGGGTGCCCTGTAGTGGTGGACACACCGCTGATTGACGTGTCCTGGAGACAGAGGCATGGGCCCGCTGGGTGGGTGCTGTGCTGGTGTTCCCAGAGGGGGGTAGGTCTGCTGTGGCCTGTGGCTGTCTGAGGGGAACCGACTGTCCCGAGGTCCCCGATGGGCCGGGCTGGTCATCTGGGTCCAGGGAGACAGAGCTGCTGTCATCACTGTGGGCCTCTTCTGGGGGTGGAATGGACATTTCTGGACCCTCCTGGGCGGTGTTGTGGCGTTCGGGTCCTGCAGGGGTATGAGAGTATGGTTATTGCTTCTGTGTGTGCCATAGCGTCCAATGGGTGGGTGCCCGTGTACCCCAGTGCTGGCATTCCCTTGTGGGGGCTGTTGTGACGGTGGTTTGGGGGGGGTGGGTATGTGCAGTGGGCATGCTTAGGTGATGGGTGTCCATGGTTTGTGGTCGCATGCAGGGCTTGGTGTTGGGATGGGTGGGTTGTGATGGTGAGACATTAGCAAGGAGGATGTGTGATGGGGGTGGGGGGGAGGGCGGGGGTATGATTTGGCATGCCAGTGGGTGGGGGGATGAAGTAGTTGAGATTTGACTTACCAGAGTCCATTCCTCCGCCTACTCCTGCGAGGCTCTCAGGATGCAGGATCGCCAAGACCTGTTCCTCCCATGTTGTAAATTCTGGGGGTTGAGGTGGAGGTCCGCCACCAGTCTTCTGCACTGCGATGTTGTGTCTGGATACCATGGAACGCACCTTCCCCCGTAGGTCGTTCCACAGCTTCCTGATGTCGTCCCGATTTCGTGGCTGCTGACCCACAGCGTTGACCCTGTCCACTATTCTTTGCCATAGCTCCATCTTCCTGGCAATGGTGGTGTGCTGCACCTGTGTCCCGAAGAGCTGGGGCTCTACCCGAACTATTTCCTCCACCATGACCCTGAGTTCAGCGTCTGTAAACCTGGGGTGTCTTTGGGGTGCCATGGGGTGGTGTGGATGAGGTGTGGGGTGGCGTTTGTGGTGATGAGTGTGGTGAGTGTGGTGGTGTGTGGTGTTTTGTGCGTGGATGTTGTGTGAGTGATGGTGTTATGTGCCTGTGAATGCTCTGTACTAGCTGGTGGTGTATCTCTCTGGCCTTCGTCAATAAATGGTGGTCGTAGGGGTTTGTGGGTGATGTGGGTGTGTTTTATATTGGGTCGGGTGTGTGGGAGTGGTGTTTGTATGTGTATCAGGTGTGTGTATTTCAAAATGTCCAATGTGGCAGTGTTTTGGAGCTGTGTGTGTATTTTGACCGCAGCGGTGTGTCCTGCCAATGGAATACCGCGGTTGAAAGACCGCCGCGTGGATTCGTGGGTCGGAATGGAATGGGCGTATTTCTGTTGGCGTGACGGTGGAGGTTTGGTCATCGCCAGTTTTTCGCTGGCCGTTGGTGTGGCGGACTTTTGTGGATGTCGGGTTTTTGGCGGTTTGGCTGTTGCGGGTCAGAATGACCGTGGAGGTTTCCCGCGCCCGCGGCGGTGTTATGGCGGTCGTCTGACCGGCGGTAAGCGCTTTTTACCACTGAGGTCAGAATGACCCCCATAGTGCTTGTGAAAGTTCGATAGATCAAGGCAGAAACTCCGAATCAGTGAGTGAGTTAACAGAGAAAACATCTTTAGTGTTGTTGAAAGACTGCATTGTTTTCATTAGCATAACATTATGCTGTCATAGAACAAATAGCTCAGGGAAACCAGCCAGGCTGTTGTAAAATGCAGCAATGGAAACTAAGTGAAAGCCCTCACAGACCCAATCAGGAGCAGAATCGCAGATGTAAATAGAGTGCAACCAATCTAGCAGAAGAGAGTGGTGATGGGAAATGGTGTTGAGGGCTGCAGACAGAGCCTCCCTTGTATATCAACAGCCAGATGTCAACTAAGATAGTAGAGCAATCTCCCTATTGTGTAGTGAAAGTATACCAGCTTGATAGGAATCTATGATGCTGTGAGCACTAAAGAATTCGGGGATCTAGCGATTATGTTCTTTTTTGAGTAGCTTAATTGAAAGAGGTTAAGGATATTAGGATGGAAATTTCAAAAACAGGGTGGCATAGAGGGGATGATTGAGAGAGAAAGGAGTCAAGACAAAAAGGGAGGATGGTGATGTCCAATCTTAAGATGGCTGGAGAAGGTTTTTAAGTGATAAAGCTTTACATAGTTTAATGCACTTCTTATGAAAGAAGTGAATAGTGAATTGCATAGTGCTTGTGAAGGTGTGATAGATGAAGACAGAAACTCCGAATTAGTGAGTGAGTTAACAGAGAAAACATCTTTAGTGTTATTGTAAGACAATTATTTTCGTGAGCATAAAATTATGCTGTTACAGAACAACGGGCCATATGTACGAACACTTTTTCCCATAGACACAAAATGGGTAAAAACCTTTGCTACATCTGGCCCAAAGAACCTTACAGGAATGCAAGACAGAGTGACAAGAACACATGTAGAGGTATAGCCTCACTGAAGCTCTTAATTAAGGTCAAATAATTCCCATTTCTAAGGAATCCCACACTAGATCATGGTGACCTCTGAGTTGTCGGTTCATTATGCATCTACCCTTCATTGTCAGAGCATCGAAAAAGCAGTTTACACTCAACTCGAAGACCACATTAATGTTGATTACCTATTGCAGGACTACCAGTCTGGCTTTTGATCATGCAATATCACAGCGACCGCTACCTTAAACAGCATAGACAGCGCCCTTCAGACCAAAGAAGAAAATGAGCCCCTGCCTCCTGATTTCACTAAACCTCTTAGCTGCCTTTGGCAGAGCAGACCATCGAACTCTCTTCTACACCCAAGCATCTCAAATGGTATTAAGTGTCAATGACTTTCCCTAGTACTCTTTTTACCTCTCCAACCAACACTATTCACATATGAACCTCCATATTCCAAAAGATTCCCATCTCCTGCATTATCCCTCCCCCCAGGGTACCACAGTGTCTAATCACAGATAAGTGAATCAAAATTCAGCAATGTGCCAATGTTACACAACTGTACTTGAAAGTGCAATGCAATCAAGGCATACAATTTCACAAATATTGCCTGCATCTTATTCAGACTGGGAGTGTCAGAACCTAGCTGAAGCCCAATCAGATTAAGGCGGAATTCCTCTTATTTGCAAGCATCAACAAACAAGACAGGAAAACCAGTCTCAATAACATAAACCCTGATAGCTTCAAATGCAATTTTCATTGAATGTTAAATAACTTGAGGCCAGATGTATCAAGGAGGCCTTTTGCGAGTCGGAAATAGCGATTTTAAAGAAATCGCTATTTCTGATTCGCAAAATGCAATGTATCACATTTGCGAATCGGTAATTTCTTAAAAATCGCAAACGCTATTACTGAATCGCAAATTGCAATACTGGCCCCATTCGCACCTATGGGCCTGTAGGCCCATATCTGTGTTTTTTTTCATTTCCAAAATTGCGATTTCTTAACCAGAAATCGCAATTTTGGAAATGCAAAACCACAGGGTGCTGGGGGCCTAAGGCCCCCTCTGCTACATGTAAGGTGCACACATGCCAAAGGGGCATGTGTGCTTTACATGTAAATTTCAAAAATGCATTTTAAATGCATTTTTAAAATTTGCACATGGTTACCACCAAGTTCAACTTGGTGGTAAATAGCGATTTCTAAATGCCCAAATCGCATTTAGGAACTGCTTCTTACATGTGCTTAGAAATTGCAAATAAGGATTCCTTATTTGCGATTTCTTATTTAGAGAGTCGCAATTCGCGACTCTCTAAACAGGGTCGCAATTTTAAGGAATCGCTATTTTAGCGATTCCTTAAAATTGCATTCAGAATGCCTTTCTTACATTCTGAAATGGCTTTTTGCATTCGCAAACGGGCATTCGCACCGTTTGCGAATGCAAAAAGCTTTCATACATCTGGCCCACAGATTCAACCTGAACACCAGACTTACTCTACAGGAAACCATTACGATAAACAAAAATGGCCTGGTATAAGTTCTAAAAAAAAAAATAGTTTCTTCCAGAGAACATACTCCCGTACTGCTGTTTAAGTCATCATACATCACATCAAGGGTGGTAGTGCCCTCCTGCAGTGCCTGCCAGACTAAACATTAGCCCACCTTAAGGACATCCTACATGCTACAGAACATTTCATCGAGGGCATGAAGAAATATAATCACATCACCCACATGCTCATGGAGCTACATTGGCTCCTCTGGTGAGCCCACATTCGGGACAGTTTTAAAAGTAGGACCAAATGCTTTAATCTTTTCTCCTGGTTGTGCAATTGCCATAATGACATTTGGTCCAATAATCTATAGCTCGAATGAGAACAATTCGTTTGGGATGCTCAAGTAAATTAAAAGCCTTGCAAAGGTCATAACTAATTTGTTAAGGGTCATATCTACATCAGGCTAACTGTGTGCAGATACCAAAATAAGATGTGTGTATGTGTAAGCGTGTCTGTGTTTCCAGCATTGAGACTCTTATATTCCCTACATGGCAGTAAACCTTACTTCAAAAGGAATGTATTGACAGGTAGCACCCACATCCATTTTAGCAGAGGTTACAGGGAGTGGGCATCAGTGGGAATCAGACATAGCAGAGATCCAAATATTTTAAAAAATGGGTGTTCCAGAATCAACAAATCTATGATAAAGTGTGTCTGATAGTATTTCATACAAATGATTTGTAATAATATTACTGTAGCTGCCTTGGGTAATCAGCACTGATCACTGCCTAACTTGATCCCAACTCATAATTAAGCATTAACAGAAACCAACATCACATAATCCTCCTCCTTGCTGTTGCCTTGAGTGGATAAGTTAAATAAAGGGTTTTGTGACTCCCCCCCTAAAAAATAGGGCACAAACCAGTACAATTCCTTAGCCTAAAGGGGCGTTTTCCTTGTGAACCCACCCTCCCTCCTTTGGAGACAAGTAAAACAGGCAGGCTTCTCTCTCTCTCTCTCTCTCTCTCTCTCTCTCTCTCTCTCTCTCTCTCTCTCTCTCTCTCTCTCTCTCTCTCTCTCTCTCTTTCTCTCTCTCTCTCTATCTTTCTCCCTCTCTCTCTCTCACACACACACACTTTCTGTCAGTCTGTCTGTCTCTCTCTTTTCTGTAACAAATTAGGCTCCCTTGGATTACAAGTGTTATGAGTCAGACAATCCAGACAGACGTGCTCTAATCTGCAAGGGTTATTTGTAATTGTACGAACCCTTCCATCTTCCCTGAAAATAGTTGACATTGCATAAAATACAACAAAATAAATACTAGACAATCCAAAGCAGTTTTTGTTGCACATCACTCCTATCAATATCCTCCTATCAGTCTAAACCCTAACTAACTTTACGCCTATATTATTGTAAGTATTATTGTGTTATCAGCAGAATATTTGGTACTATCTCTCACTATGGTATGCAGAGCTCTGTATTATCCACACACACTTTCTAGAAGCTCTCAGAATTGCAGCATGACTTTGTGTAATATGCATTTGCGTAACTTAGATTTCTGATGAATTATGTGAAATTAGGTGAAAGGCATATTGTTGGAAATGGCTTTCTCTGCAGGGTCACCTCCACACATTTTGCCTCCTTGTCTCTCTATTTTGTGGATTTCTTTTTGTTGCCTTAGGACGTTGTGCCCTTTACCACTGCGAACCAGTGGTAATGTGCATGCGCTATCTCCATAAATCATGGTATAGTTGGTTTATACCCAATTGGCATATTTAATTTACTTATAAGTCACTTATAGAGTGGTTTACAATGAATCCAGGGCCTGTAAATTAAATGCTACCAGTGGGCCTGCAGTACTTATTGGGCCACCCACCTATGTAGCTGCCATTGCAGCCTGAATTATGTATTACACTGCCATGTCAACTTGGCATTCAAAGCCCCTTACCAAGTGTTAAGGTCCCCTTCTTTTATCACATGTAAGTCACCTCTATGGTAGGCCCTAAGTAGCCTAAAGGGCAGGGTGCTATGTAATTAAAAGGTAGGACATATACTTTTATCTTTTACATGTCTCGGTAGTGCAAACATTCAAAAATGTATTTTTCACAACTGTGAGAACTATTCCTCTCATAGGATAACATTAGGGATTCCTTATTATATTTAAGAAGTTATAATTCCTGATTGAGAAGGAGTAGACCGGTCATGTTTTGTACCTACGGGCATATAGGGGGTCATTATGATTCTGGAGGAAGGCAGAAAAGCGGCGGTAAGACCGCCAACAGGCTGGCGGTCTTTTTTTTTGTATTATGACCATGGCGGTTACCGCCATGGTCATCCGCCGCTTCTCCGTTCCGCCCGCCAGGGAGGAGACGACCGCCGGGCTGGAGACCTGGGTCTCCAGCCCAGTAGCCGTCACTATACCACCGGTGGTATTCTGACCAGGCTTACTGCAGTGGATTTCCTGCGGTTGGAACCGCCATGAAATCCATGGCGGTAAGCACTATCAGTGCCAGGGAATTCCTTCCCTGGCACTGATAGAGGTATCCCCCACCCCCCATCCCCACCTTGACTCCCTCCCCTACCCCCCACCACCCCTGCCACCCCCCAAATGTGGCAGGACCCCCCCTCCCCACCCCGACCCCCGACATAACATCTTTCATACACACACGACACGCTCGCAGGCACCACCAACACACATACACGCACACACACCGACATACATGCCAACATCCACACACACAGTCAGACACGCACACCCACATTCAAACATACACGCACACATCCATACAGACATACCTACAGACATACACGCACTAATTTCCAAACCCACAACACCCCTGCAAGCATACACACACTCACACACCCCCTCTACATACACACACGCACACCCCCATGCACGCACACAACACACAACACCCCCTCCCCTCACGGACGATCGACTTACCTGGTCCAACGATCCTCTGGGAGGGGACGGGAGCCATGGGGGCAGCTCTGCAGACACCACACCATCAACAGAACACCGCCACGGCGAATCACAGGACGTGATTCGCTGGGCGGTGTTCTGTCGGCGTGGCGGTGGAGGTGGAGCAACCTCCACTTCCCCGCCTCCCGCCAGTATGGCTGTTGGCGGCTCTCCGTCCGGAAAGGGACGGAGAGCTGCCAACGGTCATAATACGCCGAGCGGCAAACCGCCACCACTGGCGGTCTTCCGCACGGCGGTCTTGGAAAAAGACCGCCGAGGTCAAAATGACCCCCATACTCTTTAATAGAAAAGTCAGATTTATTATTTAAACTGTGCAAATGCCACTGTTAGAAAGTTTGCATTTTGCTGCTCTTATCCCTGCGTGCCTGCAGCCTGTCTCCAATACTCATCTGGGGTGGGGTGGCAGCTGGACTTGTGCATCCACTCTTGACTGCACACCCGAATGGAGGTTAGGTGTGACTGATGGGCCATCATCATTCTCATGGGACATACTAGGGAGGATAGGGCTGACACACCTGAATACACAGTATTCTATCCCGACACAAAGGGTTGCATACTGGCTCCATAGTGAGTCTGAAGCTAGGGTAGGAAGAGAGAACCACTGTGCACTTCAAAGCCCTTCTTTGAAGTCTCTCCCACTTCAAAGGCACCCCTGGGTATGAGAACTGACTTCCGACCATACCCTGGGGCTGTGGATACTCTGCCAAGAAGAAGGGCTGCTGTGCTGCTACAAGGACTGCTATGCTACTGGACTCCTGCTCAGGAATAATTGCTTTATTGCTGTTCTGACCTGCTGCCCACTGCCTTCCTTGCCTGGGTGAGAAGGACTGGGTCCATGACACTTGAATCCAGAGCTAGAGTGACTCCAGTGGCTTGTTAACTAGCTTCCTGTTCTTCTAAAGTGTCAGGGAAACAAAAGACTTCCAACTCATCACCTTCAGCACCTGGACTTTGCTTGCTGCATGTCTTGCTCTGCCAAGTTGTTCTGTTCTAGTCCTGGGCTCTTGGAAGTGGGTATAATGTGCTGCTGCAGTCCAAAATCCATGCAGCAATGCCCTTGCAGCACTTGGAACCAGCAGGTCTTAATTGACAGTAATGCATTGCCGCTGCTGCCAGGATCACAGATACCGTATCGCCATCAACACAATGCATTGCTGCTGCAAGAATTAGGTACACTGCATTGCCGACTTTATGATGCATTTCCTCAAATCCTGAAGCATCTCTGACTTTGTGCGACTCGGAGCTAATGCATTGCCTACATCTGCGAGATCAATGCCAACACATTGCCTCCTCTGCTTATCACATCTCTTCTCAACATCAGTGTAACTCCAAATGAAGGTACTGTTTCAGTGGGCTAAGGCTGGTCCATTTGTGTAGTGTTTTCACAGTTTTACTGTTTGAAGTGTTACACATTGGGGGTCATTCTGACCCTGGAGGTCATCGCGGATGACTGAAGCACCCCCAACAGGCTGCCGGTGCTTCAAAACCCATTCCGACCGCGGCGGTAAAGCTGCGGTCGGAAAACTGGGTCCGGCGGTTTCCCGCCAGATTTCCCCCGGCTGGGCTAATCCTCCATGGCGGCGCTGCAAGCAGCGCCGCCATGGGGATTCCGACCCCCTTCCCGCCAGCCTGTTTCTGGCGGTTTTCACAGCCAGGAAGAGGATGGTGGGAACGGGTGTCCAGGGGCCCCCTAACAGGGCCCCAGCATGCTTTTCACTGTCTGCTTAGCAGACAGTGAAAAGCGCGACGGGTGCAACTGCACCCGTCGCACACCTGCAACACCGCCGGCTCCATTCGGAGCCGGCTTCAGTGTTGCAGGCTGCCTTCCCGCTGGGCCGGCGGGCGCTAACAATGTTAGCGCCCGCCGGCCCAGCGGGAAGGTCGGAATGGCCCCAGCGGTCTTTCGACCGCGGAGCGGCCATATGGCTGTTCCCGCCTGGCGGGCGGCGACCGCCGCCCGCCAGAGTAGGAATGAGGGCCATTGTCTTTTATGTTAAGTCTCACTGTTCTGTGCCAAGCTACCAGGGGGTGAGCACAGGTTAATTTAGGTTGTATTTGTGTCTTACCCTGATGAGGTTTGTGGTCCCTTCTTGTTCATTGTGCATATATCACGCAACCAGAAACCCAATTTCTATCTCAAATATGTCATTTAGTGTAATGTTTTAGAGTGAAATGCAAGGACACATTTCATGCTGAAGAATAGGCACCTCAAACAGCAGCCATCTGCATTTTGTTTCCATCTGGTTGAAGGAGAAGGAACAACAGCCTCTTGTCAGAAGTTGTTTTTCTTTTTATCACTCTTCCTGTCCCTTTCCACTGTCATTGAACCACACTGTTTGTTACCTGTGGGTCAGTGGTAATGAAATGTTAAAGTTAGGATCCAATGCACTGCCAAAGTATCCCAGCACTAACGTTCAAGTTAGAGGCAAGAACACTTGCTGCCTTGATATGTACATCCTGTCTTCCCTGTCCATCGACTCTAGATTAGTTTAGTGATTACTCTTGTCAAATGCTTAACACCTTGACTGCTGGAACCCCCCCCACCCCCGCCTCCAGTGCTGAACCTTTTTTTGGCTATTTAGGGTAGTTTGCGATTCGGCCTCCATATCCATTTGTTCACATAAGGTATCCAGGCCAAATCTGTGTCTTTTTTTTCAACATCCTGAGAATTCTAAAGGTACTAAAAGTAACCATAGTTTGTGGATTGCCCTTAAGGGGGGCGCAAAATTGGCAAAATATAGCCACATTTTGAGTTTTCTGGGACAAAATAGCATAAATGAACAGTTTTCAGAACCACGCAAAGATACATCACAAGAACCAGTTTTGCACCAAAGCTTTTAAATTTTTTTCTAAGAGGTGCTATCAACCTACTTCCAGTTTGAGGTGGAAACCATTGTGAACCCCATGGATAATACAGGAAAGCTATAGATTTCTGAAACGTAGACACATTTCTGAATTACAAAAGGTGTCATATTTGTAGATCCCAAAAAATCTACAAATCTAAAAAACATTAAAATGGGTAGGAAAAAACTGCCATTTTGAACAACCTTTTCATCTGTGTCCTTCTGTCACAATGAGTGATTTACAAAACCAATATGCCATTACGGTCGCTAGACCCTCCTGGGTGTGAGCTGCACCATACAATTGCTTTTTACTGTTTACTGGGTATTGATCAATCCATACGGTGAAATATGATGAGTGAAAAAAGAGTATCAAGGAAACCTATCCATTTCTGAAATGTGCACAAAATATGGACTTCACAATAAGTAATTATTAGTACACGTCTGAATTTGTGGGTACACACACTAGTATGCGATTCTGAGGGCATTTCCTAAATGTAGTCTTTCATACACACTGGTTTACCCTTGGAAAGCAGAAACACAGTGAAATCCAATGTGTAATAACGTATGTTCAACTTTTCTATATTTTCTAATTTACTAGTGCCCGCAACAGGAAATGTGCCAAAATGCAACAGGGACCAAGCATCACATTTTTCCACTGAAAACTGATCCCTTTTTCCAGTGTGGATAGCTGTAGATTATGGGTCCTTGCTCACCTAGGAAAACGTGGCACAGCTGTACAGTTTTGAAAAATAGACGCATAGGGTAATCCAGCTTTGAAAACTAGACACATAGGGGAATACAGTTTTGGAAACTAGACACATAAAGGAATCCAGGTTGGGAGGATTTGTCTGACTCTCACCAGATTTTTTTATTCAGAATCCCTCAAATGTATGTGCTGGTAAGTTCTGGAATCTGCAGGGAGCCACAAACTTCTTACCACCTAGAATTCTCACAAGCCTCTCAACAAAAATTATACCTAACTTGTGTAGGTAGACCTAATGCCTATGACTGAAAAACGGGCCGAAACGCAAGAAAGACATTGCAAATTCTTTTTTTTTTAAAAAAAATTGACTTTTTTGTTTTCAATGTCATTTATTGTGGATTTTAGGGCGTAGCACGGCCAGAACCTTGGAATACCTACCAAATGTGTACATGTTTGAAAACTAGACACCTAGAGGACTCCAGGGTGGGGTTTCAAGCATGGCTCCCGACTTTTTGTTTTTACCCAGAATCAATTGGAAACTGCTAACTTTGACTAAAAAAACACATTTTCTCTGCACTTCTGGGATGGAAATTTCCAGAATTCACAAAATGCCTAACATCTGGTGTTACCATACTTGTGCCAATAAAAGAGCTGCATCATGTGTGGCTGGGCATAGTGCCTGTGGCAGGAACAGATCAAATCAAGGTCTGTCTATTTACTTGCAGTAATCATGTATACAGCTGGGCTTCTGAACTTCGGCCATCTGATCCCAAGCCATTACTGGGGAAGTGCTCTCATCATGAATTGTAGTGAGCATGTGAAGTTACCGCCTATCAGAAAGCTTCCAGGTTATAACCTTTATGAAAGAGTAGCTGGACAAGCTCCCATACAACCTTTTTCATGAGTGCTAGTGTGGGAGGGCACTCTACAGGGTGGATTCTTTCAGTGTACACACTCTCAGGCAGTATATATAGCCAGTAGAGCTCTCACACAGTGTATACAATTTGATGCCATAGCAAGCTCTTTTGCTCGGAATGCACTGCCAGATCAGGAGTTGCTCTTTGTACAAGATCAATGACCCATCAATGGCTACAGCCTTTCCAGGAATATGAATCTCTAAAAAACTATCAGACAAACGTCTTATGCACGCTGACATCACAGATGGGTGAGTGGGGGCGAGAGTGATGCATAAGCGATTCTGCAACACCCCCGCATTTAGGTAAAAAAAAAAGAATCATTCAGTGCAAGCACCGTAGGATACTTTCAAGCCCTCCCCAGTGTTGGCCAATGGCTTACAGATGCACTGGGGAGGAGGTATGGGTGTCGACCAGTGGCCAACACCCAGACCAAAGGGGTAAATGTAATGATTTCACTTGAAAATCTCCACTCCAGCTTCTATGAAAGAATTCATGTGGTCAAAAATCTCAATCCAGCCAGAGCCCTCTATTCCTCGGAGGCTGCTCATAAAATCAAGTTTACCTTTTCTTCACATGGAGGAGTATTGAGTATGTGATTTTTTATTCTGTTCTAAACCAAGCGCTAGTCAGGCCAACTGTCTCTTTGAGTTCCTGTAAGGCTCACAGGAAGGAGATGGGTGTAAAAAGCTGCCAATATCGTCAAAAGAAAGCTATGAAGTTGTAGGCCTGCCCCAGATGTAAGTGGTACTGCTTTTTCTAATGACATGCGCATGTCACATAAAAATAAGGTCTATTTGTCGGGTAAATATGACAAAATTAATTCCTTTAGAGTATGTATGGGAAATTCTCAGGGCCTAGAAAACAAATGTTTGTAATTGTTGCATTAACTAACAGGAAATGTGAGATGGCATTGTTCACACTTTGATATGATTGCAAGGAGCTGCACACAGAACTTACAGACATAACTTCTGTTCTGCTTTCCCTGGAGAATCACAGGGGAGAAACTTAAAAAGAGAGTTAAGATTTAGGGAGGAGTATGAAGTTTTGGTATGTGAAGTTCCCAACATTATGCCATTACACCACTTCACATAATTCCGGTCCATTTGAGGTAACTACTGTTGCATCTGCACCATTTGCATTTGCATGTCTTTGCTTTGAACTTGCATGGGTTTATTATCTCTTCATTCAAGTGCAGCGACTTTTCTTAATCTACAGAGGCACATTTAGATTATTAATAAAGTTGATATTGCTACTTCTATTGTTTTAGGATCTGGCAGCAAAGCCATAGTGGCTGGATATAGCTTCAGAAGAGGTAAAAGAAAGTATGCTTTCTGAGCATTGTGACTTGTCATCAGCATAGAGGGAGCATGGGCCTACTTTGTTAAAATTATCTCTGCTATACATTACTTTGATATTAATCAGTATAAATAAGTAGTGTTTCAGCAGTCTTTGCTGGTGAAAGCAAATTGAGCAGGGGACTGTATTAAAATCTCTCTTTATCTCAGATTAGGATGATGCTCTCTCTCCCAAATCTACCATTTATGTAAGAGTTGGCATGAAGGCTCTCCTATAAATCACACGTTACACCAGGTAGATAATGAATAGCACCCTGCCCCCAAATCTATTGTTTGTGTCAAGAAATAGGTGAGCTGCTGTAAATGTTCAACTTCCATGAGGTCCTTAGGAGTGCAAGACTAGCTGGACTGATCCCAAGAGATCATGAACAATTTTAAGTGAAGACAATACAATTGCTATTTCTTCATCTATCTTTGATGCCCTCATCTCCAATATCAATTAAATCCAATGTTTTCCCATCCTACCCCTTATGAACACTCAATCTTCTCTGGACTTTTTTTTTTAGTATTTTCAGCTCCTTTCCATTTTCTTCATGAAAGGGACATCAGAATGGGTTTCATAGGGATCCTTCTGCTCAATTTTGTAATGAAGCAAGCATGTAGCTGCTAGTAGTGAGAGAGAAGAAGATGTTGAACTAATACAAGAAGGTTGTGGTGAGGAAGAAGATGAGGATGGAGCAGACTCAGAATAGCACAAAGGAGAGAAGGATATAGTCATCCCAAAGAGCTCAAGTAGAATACCTGCTTACTCGAAACAACTAGATAACTAGTGGTGGTATCACAAAGAAAACAATCACAACAAGCAACTATCAAGACTGTGTTCACCAAGAAGTCGCTGTACGACTGAACCCATGATAAAGCCCATTTATACAATAGAAAGCTGGCAAACATTTTAGCACTTGACCTCCCCATTTTTCTTTTGTGGAAATAGAGGGGTTTCTTGAATTTGTGCCTAAAATGGAAGGCTCCAGGTCAAACCTATTTTTCCACAATTGCTATACCAGTGCTGAATGGTCAGTGTTGCAATTTGTTGGTGATGTTATGAAGTAGACCGCTGTTCAGTTTGTCCACCTCACATGGCCCAGTTGTAAAGCACAAGATACATGTGCACTACTGCACATTGGATCTCCTTCCAGAAAGTGCCGTAAAAGCTAACTGCTAGTCTCCGCTGATGATGTTTTTCAGAGCATGCAACAGCTGCAATGTTCACCACAGCGAAATGGCATACACTTAGCAACATCTTGGACAATTTAATACTAATATCTATGGATGGTTTCAACCCAGAGGTCTCAGCACTGTATTTGATGCCAGTGACAATGGCATTAATATTGTCAAAGTCATGGCTGACAAGGAAACTTCATTTCATATACCTAACTTTATATGACATTCTCAAAAAAGAAGACTTAAGGCCTGATTTATATCTCTGTTCAACATTACAGTGACTGCCGAAATCTAAATACCATTATTTTCTATGGCATTTAGATTTCAGCGGATGGAATATCTGTCACAGTTGCGATGGAGTAACCTCTCTATCTAAATCAGACCCTTAGTCAGCAACATAGTGGCCAACTGGTAAAGAATGTTCACTCATTTCATTAGTTTGTTTAAAGCCTAAAAGAAGTTGAGAATCACCAAGAATGTTAGGAATGTGTGAGAAAGTATCCTCTTTCTAGCCTCGTTACCCCCGCTTTTGGCCTGATGGTGAGTATATGTCAGGGTATTTTCACTGTCTCACTGGGATCCTGCTAGCCAGGGCCCAGTGCTCATAGTGAAAACCCTATGTTATCAGTATGTTTGTTATGTGTCACTGGGACCCTGCTAGCCAAGACCCCAGTGCTCATAAGTCTGTGGCCTATATGTGTTCCCTATGTAATGCCTAACTGTCTCACTGAGGCTCTGCTAACCAGAACCTCAGTGGTTATGCTCTCTCTGCTTTCCAAATTTGTCACTAACAGGCTAGTGACAAATTTCAGCAATTCACATTGGCATACTGGTACACCCATATAATTCCCTAGTATATGGTACTGAGGTACCCAGGGTATTGGGGTTCCAGGAGATCCCTGTGGGCTGCAGCATTTCTTTTGCCACCCATAGGGAGCTCTGACAATTCTTACACAGGCCTGCCAGTGCAGCCTGAGTGAAATAACGTCCATGTTATTTCACAGCCATTTACCACTGCACTTAAGTAACTTATAAGTCACCTATATGTCTAACCTTCACCGGGTGAAGGTTGGATGCAAAGTTGCTTAGTGTGTGGGCATCCTGGCACTAGCCAAGGTGCCCCCACATCGTTCAGGGCAAATTCCCCGGACTTTGTGAGTGCGGGGACACCATTACACGCGTGCAATAGTAACTCCGAACATGGCCATGTAACATGTCTAAGATCATGGAATTGTCACCCCAATGCCATTCTGGCATTGGGGGGACAAATTACATGATCCCCCGGGTCTCTAGCACATAACCGGGTACTGCCAAACTGCCTTTCTGGGGTCTCCACTGCAGCTGCTGCCGCTGCCAACCCCTCAGACAGGTTTCTGCCCTCCTGGGGTCCAGGCAGCCCGGGCCCAGGAAGGCAGAACAAAGGACTTCCTCTGAGAGTGGGTGTAACACCTTCTCCCTTTGGAAATAGGTGTGATGGCTGGGGAGGAGTAGCCTCCCGCAGCCTCTGGAAATGCTTTGATGGGCACAGATGGTGCCCATCTCTGCATAAGCCAGTCTACACTAGTTCAGGGATCCCCCAGCCCTGCTCTGGCGTGAAACTGGACAAAGGAAAGGGGAGTGACCACTCCCCTGACCTGCACCTCCCAGGGGAGGTGCCCAGAGCTCCTCCAGTGTGCTCCAGACCTCTGCCATCTTGGAAACAGAGGTGTTTGTGGCACACTGGACTGCTCTGAGTGGCAAGTGCCAGCAGGTGACATCAGAGGCTCCTTCTGATAGGCTCTTACCTGTCTTGGTAGCCAATCCTCCTTCCTAGGTAGCCAAACCTCCTTTTCTGGCTATTTAGGGTCTCTGCTTTGGGGATCTCACCAGATAACGAATGCAAGAGCTCACCAGAGTTCCTCTGCATCTCCCTCTTCACCTTCTGCCAAAGGATCGACCGCTGATTGCTCAGGACGCCTGCAAAACCACAACAAAGTAGCAAGACGACTACTAGCAACCTTGTATCGCTTCATCCTGCCGGCTTTCTCGACTGTTTCCAGGTGGTGCATGCTCTGGGGGTAGCCTGCCTCCTCTCTGCACCAGGAGCTCTGAAGAAATCTCCCGTGGGTCGAGGGAATCTTCCCCCTGCAACCGCAGGCAACAAAAGACTGCATCACCGGTCCTCTGGGTCCCCTCTCAGCACGACGAGCATGGTCCCTGGAACTCAGCAACTCTGCCTAAGTGACTCCCACAGTCCAGTGACTCTTCAGTCCAAGTTTGGTGGAAGTAAGTCCTTGCCTCCCCACGCTAGACTGCATTGCTAGGTACCGCGTGATTTGCAGCTGCTCCGGCTCCTGTGCACTCTTCCAGGATTTCCTTTGTGCACAGCCAAGACTGGGTCCCCGACACTCTAAGCTGCAGTGCACAACCTTCTGAGTTGTACTCCGGCGTCGTGGGACTCCCTTTTGTGACTTCTGGTGGACTCCGGTTCACTTTTCTTCTAAGTGCCTGTTCAGGTACTTCTGCGGGTACTGCCTGCTTCTGTGAGGGCTCCCTACGTTGCTGGGCGCCCCCTCTGTCTCCTCATCCAGGTGGCAATATCCTGGTCCTTCCTGGGCCACAGCAGCATCCAAAAACCCTAACCGCGACCCTTGCAGCTAGCAAGGCTTGTTTGCAGTCTTTCTGTATGGCAACACCTCTGCAAGCTTCTTCACGACGTGGGACATCCATCCTCCAAAGTGGAAGTTCCTAGTCCTCTTCGTTCTTGCAGAACACCAAGCTTCTTCCAACAGGTGGCAGCTTCCTTGCACCCTCAGCTGGCATTTCTTGGGCTCCTGCCCACTCTCGACACTGTCGCGACTCTTGGACTTGGTCCCCTTGTCTTACAGGTACTCAGGTCCGTAAATCCACTGTTGTTGCATTGCTGGTGTTTGTTCTTCCTGCAGAATCCCCCTATCACGACTTCTGTGCTCTCTGGGGGTAGTAGGTGCACTTTACACCTACCTTTCAGGGTCTTGGGGTGGGCTATTTTTCTAACCCTCACTGTTTCTTACAGTCCCAGCGACCCTCTACAAGCTCACATAGGTTTGGGGTCCATTCGTGGTTTGCATTCCACTTTTGGAGTATATGGTTTGTGTTGCCCCTATACCTATGTGCTCCTATTCCAATCTACTATAACTTTACATTGCTTGCATTACTTCCTTTTTGCTATTACTTGCATAATTTTGGTTTGTGTACATATATCTTGTGTATATTTCTCATCCTCATACTGAGGGTACTCACTGAGATACTTTTGGCATATTGTCATAAAAATAAAGTACCTTTATTTTTAGTATATCTGTGTATTGTGTTTTCTTATGATATTGTGCTTATGACACCAGTGGTATAGCAGGAGCTTTACATGTCTCCTAGTTCAGCCTAAGCTGCTTTGCCATAGCTACCTTCTATCAGCCTGAGCTGCTAGAAACACCTCTTCTACACTAATAAGGGATAACTGGGCCTGGCACAAGGTATAAGTATCTCTGGTACCCACTACAAGCCAAGCCAGCCTCCTACAGAATGTACCTGTAATCTGTAAATTTTCACATAAAGGAGGTGGCAGCGCTGGATTTTAACTATTATACACTGCAACACCTGTTTCAGTAGTGCATGTCTATCAACAATTGCAATTCAAAGAAGAGGGAACATAACTGTCAAAGCCATGACAATGGGGCTGGACAAATGGAGTCTAGTGTAGTGCCTTATCCATATGCTAGCTCCTTTAAAAAATAATGATACAGGACGTACGCCAGGAGGCGGGAACCATGAGCCAAGCAATCCTGTTGTTGTACCTGGTGCAGGAACATTTGCAAAGGTGAAACAAATATTTAGCAAAGTTAATGAAGAAACAGCTGCTTTGGTTACCTAGAATAAGGACTAAAAATTCCAGGGCAGAGCTCAAGTACAGCCTTCAATCTCAACAGATGTCAGTGTTGTGGGCACTCATGCTCTGAAACAATAACCAGCACCATCGCCAAATACTAAAGTTACAGAATAACAGTTTCAAGTCTGCAATGGACTAGTTTCACATGGCAGGATTCATGTCAAACACAGAGGCACAGGTGACTCAGACACAGCAAGTGGAAGAACCAATGACAAGTCCTCTACTATATAAATGACTGGAGAGAAATGTACCTGGATCAAGACCCACAGACCTATTGGCATAGGAAGAAGAAACAGTGGCCAGAACTCATCAGATTTGCAATTAAGTAACATGTCTAGTAGCCAGTGTGTCTCGAAGGATGTGTTCGGTGCAGCTGGGGCAGTTGTTGTAGTTAGAAGGCCGAAGGTCCCTCATCAAAATGTGAAGAGACTGAAGATTAATCAGAATAAAATAAACAAACCTAACAAAAAACTGAAGATTCCCTGCCCCCACTGGTTCGAGGATGAACTCTACTTTCCTGATACATAGCACAATAACAGAACTTCTATGATCACATAAAAAAAAACATTATACACATTTGGTGTGTGGTTTTTGCTATTTATTGCAAATGAATTTAAGTAGACTAGAGTCCATGGCACAGACAGTCAATCGTGGAGGGTAAAGCTATTTTTTGCTGTCGATGACTGAGAGGTGAAAAGTGAGAAAGACTCATTCAAACTTTAATTCAACTGTAGACTTTGTAATCAACAATAGCATCAGCCTGCAATGTATGCCTCCATTTCTTAAAGAGAATATGCCTCCCATATCTTTTCATTGTTTCATTTCTGTCAGTGAAGACTTAGGGGGTCATTACAACCCTGGCGGACGGTGTTAAAGCGGCTGTAAGACCGCAAACAGGGCGGTAGAAAAAAAAGGGAATTAAGACCGTGGCGGAAACCGCCAACAAAGACAGCCAATTTAACACTCCGACAGCCACGGCGGTACTGACAAGCAGCGCGGCGGTCACCGCCAACAGACAGGCGGAAGACAAAGTACCGCCCACAGTATCACAACCTACCAATCCGCCACCTTTTCCGGGGCGGATTCACAGCGGATAAAAACACGGCGGAAACAGCCATTTCAATGGGAAAATGCTCACCTCAAACACTCCACGAGGAAGGAGGGCACCATGGAGCCTGACCTCCAAAAACTCCCTGCGATAGTCTTCCTGCTCCTGTACGATCATCATCAACGCCGGCGCCGAAGACAACGGTGAGTACTGCACCTACGACATAGGGGAGCGGGGATGCAAAAGTCAGACACACACACGCAACACCCCCACCTTCACCCACTACAACACACACACCAATGCATATCCAAACATCACAGTAACAACCCCCAACCCCCCCCGGAAGAATGCAAAGACAAAAAGGAAATGAGGGCAACCACTGTAATGTATAAAAATACAGTAAGCTAACATATTCAGATATATATACACATTCAACAAAATATACATCAGGATTAGTAGTGCAGGTATGTACCATTCAATGTCCGTGGACCACTGGCCCCAAAATGCATGGGCGAGGCCCACATCAGATACCTGAGCAAAATGGAGAGAACACTGCTGGGGCATCAGATCGAAACAGGCACCTCAGGGGGAAGGGAAGGGGGGGCACCTCAGCTGGATGACAGCACCACACCAGATCCACGAGGTGGCTCCATGCCCATTGATGTATCCTGGGGAGTGCAAAGCCACAATCTCTCAAGTCTCTACAGTGGGTGGTTTGCCCACTGCTTTATCCTGGGGAGTGCAAAGCCACAGTCTCACAAGTCTCTACAGTGGGTGGTTTGCCCACTGCTTTATTCTGGGGAGTGAAAGCCACAGTCTCACAAGTCTCTACAGTGGGTGGTTTGCCCACTGCTTTATCCTTGGGAGTGCAAAGCCACAGTCTCACAAGTCTCTATAGTGGGTGGTTTGCCCATTGCTTTATCCTGGGGAGTGCAAAGCCACAGTCTCACAAGTCCTTTCAGTGGGGGGTTGCCCACTGCTTTATCCTGGGGAGTGCACAGCCACAGTCTCACAAGTCTCTATAGTGGGTGGTTTGCCCACTGCTTTATCCTGGGGAGTGCAAAGCCACAGTCTCACAAGTCTTTTCAGTGGGTGGTTTTCCCACTGTACCATCCTGTGGAGTTCAAAGCCACAGTCTCTCAAGTGGATGACAGTCTCCACTCGTTCTGGAGGGGGACAGGTGCCCAGAGTGCTTCATCCTGTTAAGGACTGAGGTAGTGGATGCTGTTCTCCACTGGTTCTGGAGGGGGACAGGTGCCCAGAGTGCTTCATCCTGTTAAGGACTGAGGTAGTGGATGCTGTTCTCCACTGGTTCTGGAGGGGGACTGGTGCCCAGAGCGCTTCATCCTGTTAAGGACTGAGGTTGTGTATGCTGTTCTCCACTGGTTCTGGAGGGGGACTGGTGCCCAGAGTGCATCACTCTCCCCGTGATGGTCCAAGTTCCGTCACTGCCCCTGCCGCACATGGGCTACTGGTGCTTTAGTTTGCGGTGCTTGCCCTGTTCAGCGCTGCTTGCCATGGCGGTCTTTGCCCTGTTCAGCTGTGCTTGCCCTGTTCAGCGGTCCTTGCCCTGTTCAGCGGTGCTTGAGTTTGCAGTTTCTGACCTGTTCAGCGGTGCTTGCCATGGCGGTCTTTGCCCTGTTCAGCTGTGCTTGCCCTGTTCAGCAGTGCTTGCCATGGCGGTCTTTGCCCTGTTCATCGGTGCTTGCCCTGTTCTGCGGTGCTTGACTTTGCTGTCTCAGACCTGTGCAGCGGTGTTTGCCATGGCGGTCCCTCATTGCCCAGTGGGGCTGTGGCTGCCGGGGCCCTCCTGGGCACTGACTCTGGCGGTGGTCTCCTGACCAGTGACAATGGGACTGCCCTCCTGGGCACTGACTCTGGCGGTGGTCTCCTGACCAGTGACGATGGGACTGCCCTCCTGGGCACTGACTCTGGCGGTGGCGTCCTGGCCAGTGACGATCGGGCTGGTGGAGGCCTCCTGGGCAGCGGGGATGATGGCGGACTTCTCCGCTGTGTTGCTCTTCCCAGACTTTGGCGCTTTCTTCTGCCCCTTCCTCACTTTGGGAGGAGTCACAGCTGAGTCGACACTCCCCCCGGGACCCTTGTGAGCGGGTTTGCTGGCTGGAGTCTTCCCCCTATCCCGTCGGGCACTGTCCAACTTCTGGTGCTTCACAGGGGGGGGGGGGGAGTGGCTGTGCTTTGGCTCCGTGTCACACTGGCTGCCCTGGTGCCCGGTGCACTCCACATACCTCTAACAGGCACCACTGGTACCGGAGATTTTTTGGCTGAGGTGCTAGTACGGGACCTATGAATTGGAGGAGGGGGTGGTGGGAAAGAGGTCAACGTTGCTCAGGAAAAGTTCCTGATGAACACTGGGACAGGTAGCTGGAGGGGGTCTGGGAGTGGAGGAAGAGGAGGTGGTTGTAGGAGGTGTAACTTTTGATGATTTGGGTGCAGGTGCATCTCCTGGAGGCTGTCGTGAGGTGGATGGATGTTGGGTGTGTGTGTGTGCCCACGTTTGTGTACTTTGGGGGGGCGTCACATGTGGGTGATGCTTGAGTGAGTGCCTGTGGGATGTGTGGTGCCTATGTTTGCCTGAGCTTCCTTTGTGTGTTGACGTGTGTGCAGGCTGGTCTGATGGTGTGCTTGGGATAGGTACAGGGGATTGGGTCTGGGTGGAGGAAGTTGGAGGGGGGAGGCTAGACACAGGGACAATGGCTGCCAACAGTGCTGAGGCCAGAGATTGCAGGGTTCGATGATGGGCAGCCTGACCAGAATGAATGCCCTCCAGGAATGCATTAGTGTGTTGCAATTCCCTTTCTACACCCTGGATGGCATTCACAATGGTAGACTGCCCAACAGTGAGGGACCTGAGGAGGTCAATGGCCTCCCCACTGAGGGCAGGAGAGGTGACAGGGGCAGGGGCTGAGGTGCCTGGGGCGAAGGTGATGCCCACCCTCCTGGGTGAGCGGACACGGGGCGAAGGCTGAGGGGCTGCTGGGAGGGCAGTGCTGGTAGGGGGGGGTGGCGGCTGTATCTGTAGAAGTGGGGGGCACAGATGTTGCCACCACCACAAGGGAGCTCCCATCGGAGGATGAGTCCGTGTCGCTGGTTACTGATCCGGTGACCGCCGTGAAGCTCCCCTCGCCCTCCATCCCACTGGTGTATTCTGAGTCCGTGG
The DNA here is from genome assembly GCF_031143425.1 of Pleurodeles waltl. Taxonomy (NCBI): domain Eukaryota; kingdom Metazoa; phylum Chordata; class Amphibia; order Caudata; family Salamandridae; genus Pleurodeles; species Pleurodeles waltl. The sequence continues at coordinate 302,936,132 of NC_090440.1, forward strand.
TGTGGCCCTCCATGGCCATGTGAGATGCAGCCCCTTCGTGCTCCGGTGCCACTGTACCTCCGCCTGATTATGCTGATGCACAAAAGAACAGGGAGAGCACAAAAAGGGGGGGGGACGACAGAAGAAAGACAGGTTGAGTGCATGGCTTACCGCTACCGTTGGCGGACAATACAGACACATCAGCCCCCTGCACTACGCCGCGCTGTTGGGCTCTACAGATGCAGTTCCAGGGATATGGCCTACATGGCTATGGTGGACATCTGCACACAGAAATGACACAGGGGCATGTATACCTGTACTTGGCACTCTACAGAGGTGGGGTGGAGTGGCACATGGCCTGCATTACGGAGGGGCCTAGACTACGGAACTCGCCCTGGCCTAGGGAAACCCACAGCCCTCCTCCCCCACCCAGACCCCTCCACTGCACGCAAAGTCAGCTGAATGAGAGTGTACTCACCCCCTTGTGTCTGCTGTGATGCCCTCAAGCGCCCATCCAACTCAGGGTAGGCCACCGCCAGAATCCGGAACATCAGGGGGGTCATGGTGCGACGGGCACCCCTCCCACTTTGGGAGGCCATCCCCAGCTGAGCCTCCGCCGTCTTCTTGCTCCAGCAGCGAATGTCCTTCCATCTTTTACGGCAGTGGGTGCTCCATCTCTGGTGGACCCCCAGGGTCTGGACCTCCTTGGCGATGGCACACCAAATATCCTTCTTCTGGTGGGCGCTGACCTACATGACATGTACAGGAGAAGAAGAGAAGTCATTACCAACTGCACCGTCGAAGTGAGTGGCCCACATCCCTGCCCTTGCCATGTGGCACATGCATTCACAGTCCTTCATGCTCACAGAACTCTGCCCCCTTCCTTCTTACAACCAGCCCTCTCCACCCAGGCATAGCCCATACAACCAGCACCCTATGTACTCACCTGTTGGTCTGGAGGACCGTAGAGTAGCGTTTACTGGAGGAGGACCCCGTCCACTAGCTTCTCACACTCCTGTGCAGTGAAGGCAGGGGCCCTTTCCCCAGACGCACGTGCCATTGTCTCTTCCAGACCGAGGTCACAGTAGCACTTGCAGTATAGGTCCTCTCAGGTATCAAGTGATTCAACAGATAGAAAATGGTGGTCACATCCGCGGCGGTGCGTATTATCACCGCCGGTGCACTTCATCATTGGCTCCTGGGACCCATAGGGTCCAATGTTAACCAATGCAGCATTGCGCCGCGGTCTACGACCGCCTACCGCGACGGTGTACAACACCAGCGCAGTTACCTCACATCCCATTGTCCCACTTTAGAGGTCAGGCATCCGCCATTTCAGGGGCCCACATGGCTTCATTTTCAACTGCGTCACACATACGTAGGCCTGGACTCAACACACATACAGACAACTTTTTGGATTTTGTTTCGTGTTCTGTGTAGCTGTGGGTACATACCTCTGAATTGTTTGACTCTGTGGTCGCTGTTGTCCTTCCTAGCCACCGTCAGCTGGGACATGTGAGGAGATGGCGGAATTCTCTGGTGTACCGACCGCTGGTGGACCTGTTGACAATGGAGAAGCTACATTTAATCATCACCTACAGGTTTGACCGTGCCACAATCCAGGAACTGTGTACCCAGTTGGAGCCAGACCTTATGTCACCAATCCGCCATCCCACAGGAATCCCCCCTCAAGTGCAGGTGCTATCAGTGCTCCATTTCCTAGCAAGTGGGTCATTTCAAACAACAGTGGCCATGGCATCAGGGATGTCCCAGCCTATGTTTTCCAACGTGTTGTCCAGAGTGTTGTTTGCCCTGCTGAAACACATGAGGAGCTACATCGTTTTCCCTCAGGTGGAGGGTTTTGCTACAGTTAAAGGTGACTTCTATGCCCTGGGACATATCCCTAACATCATAGGTGCCATTGATGGGACCCATGTAGCTCTGGTCCCCCCCCACAGGAGTGAACAGGTGTACAGGAACCGGAAGAGTTATCATTCGATGAATGTACAGATGGTATGTTTGGCAGACCAGTACATCTCGCAGGTAAATGTTGCTTGGCTCAGTGCATGATGCCTACATCCTGTGGAATAGCAGCATCCCTTATGTGATGGGTCAACTCCAGAGGCACCGGGTGTGGCTATTAGGGGACTCTGGCTACCCCAACCTGTCATGGCTATTGACCCCAGTGAGGAATCCCAGGACCAGGGCAGAGGAACGCTACAATGAGGCCCATGGGCGGACTAGGAGGGTGACCGAACGCACCTTTGGCCTCCTGAGGGCCAGGTTCAGGTGCCTCCATATGACAGGTGGTTCCCTATTTTACTCACCAAGGAAGGTGTGCCAGATCATCATGGCCTGCTCTATGCTTCACAATCTTGCTTTGCGACGCCAGGTGCCTTTTCTGCAGGAGAATGGAATAGATGACGGTGTTGTGGCAGCTGTGGAGCCTGTGGACAGTGATGAGGAGGAAGCAGAGGAAGAAGACATTGACAACAGGGACTCAGTCATACAGCAATATTTCCAGTGACACACAGGTGAGAACACTTTCTTTACTAATACATTTACTTTCACACTTCTACCTCTATCCTGTCTGTCAATTTCAAGCAGTATTTGGTAACTGAGTTGTACATTTCCATTACAGTTTCACAGGTGTGGTTACCAACGTGTGTCAACTGTTTGCATCCTTCATGGACTTGTGATGTGTGACATAGGTATGTTGACATTACTATTGAGAACGGATTTTGTCATTGTCATAGCTAATACACATTTTCAAAATCACAGACTGACTCCAGATTGTTTTGTGGTTCAAGGGTGTTTATTGAAGTGCTAATTATTGGAGGGGGTGGTAAAATGGTGATGGGTGATGGTGGAGGAATGTCCATGGCAGAGTCCAGTCTATTAGTCTCACAGGTGTGCTGCCCATATGGGCATAGGAAGTGGAGCTGGGGCAGTTCCAATATGGACAGGGTTACAAAGTAGGACAGTGGGATGACAATCAGGGTGGTCTTATTTCTTGGCGGGGGTATTGCCATCGTGCTCTGTCCTGTTCCTGGATCTCAGGGACCGCTTGCAGGGTGGTTCTCCGTCTGCAGGAGGTGGGGTGCTGGTGTGGTGGTCCTGTGGCGGGGCGTCCTGTCCACTAGCGCCGGTGGAGGTGGTGGGCAGTTCATCGTCCAGGCTAGTGTCAGGGGCCCCTTGGAGTGCCACGGTGTCCATCATGGTGTTCTGTATGTCCTTCAGCACCCCTACGATGGTGCCCAGGGCGGAGCTGACGGTTCTGAGTTCTTCCCTGAACCCCAAATACTGTTCCTCCTGCTGGCGCTGGGTCTCCTGAAACTTGGCCAGGACCGTAGCCATCGTTTCCTGGGAGTAGTGGTATGCTCCCATGATGGAGGAGAGGGCCTCGTGGAGAGTGGGTTCCCTTGGCCTGTCCGCCCCCTGTCGCACAGCAGCCCTCCCAGTTCCCCTGTGTTCCTGTGCCTCCGTCCCCTGGACCGTGTGCCCACTACCACTGCCCCCAGGTCCCTGTTGTTGTTGGGGTGGTGGGTTATCCTGGGTTCCCTGTAGTGGTGGACACACAGCTGATTGACGTGTCCTGGGGACGGAGGTATGGGCCCGCTGGGTGGGTGCTGTACTGGTGTTTCCAGAGGGTGGAAGGTCAGTGTTGGGCTGTGTCCCATGATGGTCCGGGCTGGTCATCTGGATCCAGTTGGCCAGAGCTGCTGTCATCACTGTGGGCCTCTTCTGTGGGTGGGGTAGAGATGTCTGGACCCTCCTGTCTGGTGACATTAGGTAGTGGTCCTGCAGGGATATAAAAGCATGTTTATTGCATCTGTGTGTGTCATGGTGTGCAATGGGTGGGTGAGCGTGTACCCCAGTGCTAGCTTTCCTGTGTGGGGGCTTGTGTGATGATGGTTAGGGGTTGTTATGGGTAGGTGCAGTGGGCATGCTTTAGTGATGGGTGTCCATGCTTTGTTGTGTAATTCAGGGCTTGGTGTTGGGATGTGTGGTTTGTGTTATTTGTACATTAGTGAGGAGTTGGAGTGATAGGGGAGGGGGTGAGGGGGTGTGATAGCATGCAGGTAGGGTGGGGGACATGATAGTTAAGATTTGACTTACCAGTGTCCATTCCTCCACCGACTCCTCCGAGGCCCTCAGGATGCATAATGGTCAAGACCTGCTCCTCCCATGTTGTTAGTTGTGGGGGAGGAGGTGGGGGCCCGCCGCCAGTCCACCGAATCGCAATGTTGTGCCTGGAGACCACGGAACGCACCTTCCCCCGTAGGTCGTTCCACCTCTTCCTGATGTCCTCCCGATTTCTTGGGTGCTGTCCCACTGCATTGACCCTGTCCACGATTCTTCGCCATAGCTCCATCTTCCTAGCTATAGAGGTGTGCTGCACCTGTGCTCCAAATAGCTGTGGCTCTACCCGTACGATTTCCTCCACCATGACCATGAGCTCCTCCTCCGAAAACCTGGGGTGTCTTTGGCGTGCCATTGGGTGGTGTAGGTGATGTGTGGGGTGGTGTATGTGGTGATGAGTGTGGTGATGTGTAGTGGTGTGGGGTGTTTTGTGCGTGGATGTTGTGTGGGTGATGGTGTCGTGTGCCTCTGTGTGGTGGGGTTGTCTATTGCTGTGCTCTCTCTGTTGCCTTTGTCTCTAATTTTTGGTCGTAGGGGTTTGTGGGTGATGTGGGTGTGTGTTTTATATTGTGTTGGGTGTGTGGGAGCTGTGTTTGTATGTGTATCAGGTGTGTGTATTTTGAATTGTCCAATGTGGCGGTGTTTTGGAGATGTATGTGTATTTTGAGCCCGGCGGTGTGTACTGCCAATGGAATACCGCGGTTGAAAGACCACCGCATGGATTCGTGGGTCGTAATAGCATGGGCGTGTTTCTGTTGGCGTGACGGTGGAGGATTTTTTTTTGCCAGTTTTTCACTGACCTTTGGTGTGACGGACTTGTGTGGGTGTCTGAATTTCGGCGGATTCCGAGATGTGTGTCATAATAGCTGTGCCGGAATTCCGCGGCCACGGCGGTGTATTGGCGGTCTTCTGCACGGCGGTAAGCGTCTCTTACCGCCAATGTTGTAATGACCCCCTAAATGTGGCAACTGTGGATGCACCAATGTTACCATGTTTAGGGGAGAAGCACATGCACTTTTATTCCTAAGGCCAATAAAAATATACAGCAAAAACAGGAGGTGAAAAGCAAAAAGATTGGGAGAAGACAACTTTTAGACCTGACAGCCTCAGGGTGGTCACCCCTAATATTTTGCCTGCCTCCCTCCACTTTTTGGATACTGCTTTTGCTGGTTTTAAGACTCTGTGCACTTTACCACTGCTAACCAGTGCTAAAGTGCCTATGCTCTCTCTCATTAAACATGATAACATTGGATCATACCCTGATGGATTATTTAATGTACTTATAAGTCCCTAATAAAGTGCACTATATGTGCCCAGGGCCTGTAGATTAAATGTTGCTAGCGGGCCTGCAGCACTGATTGTGCCACCCACTTAAGTAGCTCCTTAACCTTGTCTCAGGCCTGCCATTGCAAGGCCTGTGAGTGCAGTTTCACTGCCAATTCGACTTGGCATTAAAAGGTAATTGCTAATCCTAAAACTCCCCTTTTTCTACATATAAGACACCCCTAGTGTATGCCCTAGGTAACCCATAGGGCAGGGTGCTCTGTAGGTAAAAGGCAGGACCAATATGGCGCTGACTAGGACACCACATAACCGATCATAGGATCAGTCCCGAGACATCTTTCACTACAAGACCGGTAAGACATTCTATAACCCATTTTCAATAGGACAAAATATATCTACAAGGCCAACTCGACAACTTTCCTTGTATATTTCTCTGCATTTCTATGCATTTGTTTTTATATACGACCTATCGACAAATACGTTGTACACTCATTATATCCTAACTTATACTATGGGGGTCATTACAACATTGGCGGTAAAAGCCGCTTACCGCCGTGCAGAAGACCGCCAATACACCGCCGCAGCGGCGGGAGACCGCCACAGCTATTATGACACACATCACGGAATCCGCCGAAATTCAGACACCCACACAAGTCCGCCACACCAAATGTCAGCGATAAATATGCGGAAACAAATCCTCCACCTCCACGCCAACAGAAACACGCCCATGCTATTACGACCCACGAATCCACGCAGCGGTCTTTCAACCGCGGTATTCCATTGGCGGTACACACCGCCGCGCTCAAAATACACACACAGCTCCAAAACACCGCCACATTGAACAATTCCAAATACACACACCTGATACACATACACATACCACTCCCACACACCCAATACTATATAAAACACACACCAACATCACCCACAAACCCCTACGACCACAAATTAGAGACGAAGGCCAGAGAGAGACAGCACAGAATAGATAACACCATCACACAGAGGCACACTACACCATCACCCACACAACATCCACGCACAAAACACCACATACCACTACACTCACCACACTCATCAACACATACACCACCCCACACATCACACACAACACCCATGTCACGCCAAAGACACCCCCGCTTCTCCGAGGAGGAGCTCAGGGTCATGGTGGAGGAAATCATCAGGGTAGAGCCACAGCTATTTGGCTCACAGGTACAGTACACATCCATAGCCAGGAAGATGGAGCTATGGCAAAGAATAGTCGGCAGGGTCAACGCTGTGGGACACCACCCAAGAAATAGGGTGGACATCAGGAAGAGGTGGAACGACCTACGGGGGAAGGTGCGTTCCACAGTATCCAGGCACCACATCGCAGTACAGCGGACTGGCGGCGGACCCCCACCTCCTCCCCCACAACTAACAACATGGGAGGAGCAAGTCTTGTCCATCTTGCATCCTGAGGGCCTCCCAGGAGTCGTTGGAGGAACGGACACTGGTAAGTCAAATCTTCACTATCATATCCCCCACCCTACCTGCATGCTTTCACACACCCCCACCCTCACACCCTCCCCTATCACCCTAACTCCTCACTAATCTACCCATAACACCAACCACCCATCCCAACCCCAAGACCTGCATGACACAACTAAGCATGGACACCCATCACTAAAGCATGCCCACTGCACAGACCCAGAACACCCCCGAACCATCACCACACAAGCCCCCACAAAGGAATGCCTGCACTGGGGTTCACGCACACCCAACCTTTGCACACCATGAAACACACACATGCAATAATCATGTACTTATACCCCCGCAGGAACCCGAAGGAAGGTCACCACACCAGAGGGTCCAGACAACACCACTCCACCCCCTAGAAGAGGCCCACAGTGACGACAGCAGCTCTGCCCTACTGGATTTTGAAGACCAGCCCGGGCCATCGTGGGCCTAAGGGCAGTCGGTTCCCCTTGCCCAGCCACAGCCCAACACCGAGCTTCCACCCTCTGGTAACCCCAGCACAGCACCCACCCAGCGGGCCCATACCTCTCTACCCAGGACAGGTCAATCAGCGGTGTGTCCACCACTACAGGTCACCCAGGCTAACCCAACACCCCAACAACAACAGGGACCTGGGGGCAGTGGTAGTGGGCACACGGTCCAGGGGACGGAGGTACAGGAACACCGGGGAACTGGGAGGGCTGCTGTGCGACAGAGGGAGGACAGGCCAAGGGAACCCACTCTCCACGAGGCCCTATCCTCCATCATGGGAGCATACCACCACTCCCAGGAGACGATGGCAACGGTCCTTGACAAGTTGCAGGAGACCCTGCGTCTGCAGGAGGAGCAGTATTTGGGGTTCAGGGAGGAGCTCAGGACCATCGGCTCCACCCTGGGCACCATCGTAGGGGTGCTGACGGACATTCAAAATACCTTGAGGGACACCGTGGCACTCCAAGGGGCCCCTGACACTAGCCAGGATGATGAAATGCCCACCACCTCTGCCGGCGCTAGTGGACAGGACGCCCCGCCACAGGACCACCACACCAGCACCCCACCCCCTGCAGACGGACAACCACCACGAAAGCGGGCCCTGAGATCCAGGAACAGGACAGAGCAAGATGGCAAGACCCCCACCAGGAAATAAGACCACCCTGATTGTCCCCCACTGTCCCACTTTGTTACCCTGTCCAGATTGGAACTGCCCCAGCTCCACTTCCAATGGCCAGATGTGCAATGTACCTGTGAGACTAATAGACTGGACTCTGCCATGGACATTCTTCCACCATGACCTCTCCCCATTTCACAACCCCCCTATATTTTTATGCACTTCAATAAACACCCTTGAAACCTCAATAATATTGGAGTCAGTCAATGATTATGAACTTTGTATTGTCATTTACAGTGTTAAAAAAGGTTACCCATTGGAAGGTCAACATACCAATGTCACACATCACAAGCCTTTCAAGGGTGCAAGCTGTTGACACGTAGGTTACCACATTACTGAAACTGAAATGGAAGGGGACAACTCAGTTACCAAATAGGGAGTGAAATGTAGGTAGAGGATAGAGGTAGACGTGTGAAATGTAATATAATGTGAAACATGAAATTGTACTCACCTGTGTCTCATTGAAAATATTGCTGTATGACTGACTCCCTGTTGTCGTTTTCATCTTCTTCAGCTTCCTCCCCATCACTGTCCACAGGCTTCACAGGCTCACCCGCTGCAACAACACCGGCATCTGGATCATCCTCCTGCAGAAAAGGCCCCTGGCGTCGCAATGCCAAGTTATGGATCATGGAGCAGGCGATGATGATGTCGCACACCTTCTTCGGTGAGTAGAATAGGGACCCACCTGTCATATGGAGGCACCTGAACCTGGCCTTCAGGAGGCCGAAGGTACGCTCGATCACCCTCCTAGTCCGCCCATGGGCCTCATTGTACCGTTCCTCTGCCCTGGTCCTGGGATTCCTCACTGGGGTCAGTAGCCAGGACAGGTTGGGGTAACCAGGGTCCCCCAATAGCCATACACGGTGCCTCTGGAGTTCACCCATCATATCAGGGATGCTGCTTTTCCGCAGGATGTAGGCGTCATGCAGTGAGCCAGGGAACATTGCATTTACCTGCGAGATGTACTGGTCTGCCAAACAGACCATCTGGACATTCATCGAATGATAACTCTTCCTGTTCCTGTACACCTGTTCATTCCTGCAGGGGGGGGGCCAGAGCTACATGGGTCCCATCAATGGCACCTGACCTTGGGGATATGTCCAAGGGCATAGAAGTCACCTTTCACTGTAGGCAAATCCGCCACCTCAGGGAAAATGATGTATCTCCTTACGTGTTTCAGCAGGGCAGACAACACTCTGGACAAAACGTTGGAAAACATAGGCTGGGACATCCCTGATGCCATGGCCACTGTTGTCTGAAAAGACCCACTTGCAAAGAAATGGAGCACTGACAGCACCTGCACGTCAGGGGGGATTCCAGTCGGATGGCGGATTGGTGACATCAGGTCTGGCTCCAACTGGGTACATAGTTCCCGGATTGTGGCACGGTCAAATCGGTAGGTCACGATGACATGTCGCTCTTCCATTGTCAACAGGTCCACCAGCGGTCGGTACACCGGCGGATTACGCCATCTTCCAATATGTCCCAACTGACGGTGCCTAAGAAGGGCAACAGCGAAAAAAAGGTCAGCATTCCTCCAGGTATGTACCCACAGTCACACACAAGACTACACCAGACAATTAACCCATCCGGGAAAGGTTTTGAGTGTAGGCCTCGGTATGTGTGACGCAGTAGTAATTGAAGCCATGTGGGCCCCTGAAATGGCGGCTGCCTGACCTCTAAACTGGGACAATGGAATTGTGGGGTAACTGCGCTGGCGTTGGACACCGTCGTGGTAGGCGGTCGTAGAGCGCGGCGCAATGCTGCATTGGTTAGCATTGGACCCTATGGGTCCCAGGAGCCAATGAACAGGTGCGCTGGCGGTGATGATGCGCACCGCCGCGGACGTCACCGCCGCGGACGTCACCACCATTTTCTATCTCTTCAATCACTAGATACCTGACCTTCGACAGGAGAGGACCTACACTGCTAGTGCTGCTGTGACCTCGGTCTGGAAGCGACGATGGCTGCTGCGTCTGGGGAAAGGGCCCCTGCCTTCACTGCACAGGAGTTGGAGAAACTTGTGGATGGGGTCCTCCCCCAGTATACGCTACTCTACGGTCCTCCAGACCAACAGGTTAGTACACAGGGAGCACATTGTATGGGCTAGGCCTGGGTGGACAGGGCTGGGTGGATGAGGGAAGGGGGCAGAGTACATAGAACAGTCATGCATGGGGATGAATGGGCCACCGGGATAGAGTTGGGAGGGGGCCAATTACAACGACGGTGCTGTAGGTAATGACTGTTCCTCTTTCCTTGTGCATGTCATGTAGGTCAGCGCCCACCAGAAGAGGGACATTTGGCGTGCCATCGCCAAGGAAGTCCGGACCCTGGGGGCCCACCAGAGACGGGGCACCCACTGCCGGAAGAGATGGGAGGACATTCGCCGCTGCAGCAAGAAGACGGTGGAGGCTCAGCTGGGGATGGCCTCCCAACGTGGGAGGGGTGCCCGTCGCACCATGACCCCCCTGATGTTCCGGATCCTGGCAGTGGCCTACCCGGAGTTGGATGGGCGCTTAAGGACATCACAGCAGACACAAGGGGGTGAGTACAACCTCATCCTATGGACTTTGCGTGCAGTGGAGCTGTCTGGGTGGGGGTGGTGTGCTGTGGGTGTCCCTAGGCCAGGGCGAGTTAGGTAGGCAAGGCCCCTCCGTTATGTAGGTCATGTGGCACTCTACCCCAGCAAAAAAAAAAGGCAAATTGATGTATAGTTGCCCCTTTGCCATCCATGTGGGCAGATTTCTACCATTGCCATGTAGGCCATGTAGGCCATATCCCAGAAATTGCATGTGCAGAGGGCAGGAGCACGGTGTAATGCAGGGGGCTGCTGCGTTTGTCTTGTCCGCCAACGGTAGCGGTATGCCATGCACTAAAACTCTATTTCTTCTGTCTCCACCCTTTTTCAGCTGTCCCTGTCCTTCTGTACATCAGCATCAACAGGCGGAGGTACAGTGGCACCGGAGCACGAGGGAGCTGCATCCCACATGGCAATGGAGGGCCACACCACAGACTTTGAATTCACCAGTGGGACGGAGGGCGAGGGGAGCTTCACGTCGGCCACAGGATCACCAACCAGCGACACAGACTCGTCCGCCGATGGGAGCTCCCCTTTGGTGGTGGCACCATCTGTGCGCCCCACTTCTACAGGTACAGCCGCCACCTCCCCTACCAGCACCGCCCTCCCAGCAGCCCCTCAGCGTTCGCCCCGTGCCCGCTCACCCAGGAGGGTGGGCATCACCTTCGCCCCAGGCACCTCAGGCCCTGCCCCAGTCACCCCTGCTGCCCTCAGTGAGGAGGCCATTGACCTCCTCAGGTCACTCACTGTTGAGCAGTCTACCATTGTGAATGCCATCCAGGGTGTAGAACGAGAGTTGAAACACGGTAATGCATTCCTGGAAGGCATTCATTCTGGTCAGGCTGTCCTTCAGCGAACCCTGCAATCTCTGGCCTCAGCACTGATGGCAGCCATTGTCCCTGTGTCCAGCCTCCCCCCTCCAACTTCCTCCACCCAGACCCAATCCCCTGTACCCCAGCCCATCCCAAGCACACCTACAGACCAGCATGCACACAAGTCATGTGACGCCCCCTCCCAAAATACCCAAACGCCGGCAATCACTCACCCAACATCCATCCACCTCACGACAGCCTCCAGTACCTGCACCTGCACCCAAAACAGCTAAAGTGACACCTCCTACAACCACCTCCTCTTCCTCCACTCCCAGGGCCCCTCCAGCTACCCATCCCAGTGTACGTCAGAAACTGTTCCTATGTCAAATTGACCTTTTTGCCCCCCCTCCAATTCATCAGTCCCGTCGTAGCGCCTCAGCCAAAAAGCCATCAGTACCAGTGGTGCGTGTACCAGGTTTTTGGAGTGCCCCGTCCACCAGGGCAGGCAGTAGGACCCGGAGCCAAGGCACTGTCAGCCCACCCCCTGTAAAGGCTCCGAAATTGGAGAGTGGACGACGGGACCGTGTCAAGACTCCTGGTGGGACACACAGTGAAATGGTATCCAAGGCGATTGGTGAGTCATCTGTAACTCAAAAGAAGGTGGGGAAGGTCCCGAGGTAGTCTCCCCAACCTGTTGTGAGTGTCACGGCGGAGAAGTGCGCCATCATTTCCGGCGGTCCAGACACAACCGCCAGCACCGTCGTCACTGGTCCAGAGACCACCGCCAGAGTCATAGCCCAGGAGGGCCCAAGTATGGTTACTAGTCAGGAGACCACCGCCACCGCCGGAGTCACAGCCCAGGAGGGCCCAAGTATCGTTACTGGTCAGGAGACCGACGCCACCGCCGGAGTCACAGCCCAGGAGGGCCCAAGTATCGTTACTGGTCAGGAGACCACCGCCACCGCCGGAGTCACAGCCCAGGAGGGCTCAAGTATCGTAACTGGTCAGGAGACCACCGCCAGAGTCATAGCCCAGGAGGGCCCAAGTATCGTTACTGGTCAGGAGACCACCGCCGGAGTCACAGCCCAGGAGGGCTCAAGTATCGTAACTGGTCAGGAGACCACCGCCAGAGTCATACCCAGGAGGGCCCAAGTATCGTTACTGGTCAGGAGACCACCGCCAGAGTCATAGCCCAGGAGGGCCCAAGTATCGTTACTGGTCAGGAGACCACCGCCACCGCCGGAGTCACAGCCCAGGAGGGTCCAGAATCCCACATCCCCGCTGGGCAATGATGTAACGTCAAGCCACACACCAACGTCCAGTTTGGAGTTCGTCATGCCACACACCAACGTCCAGTGTGGAGTTCGTCATGCCACACACCAACGTCCAGTGTGGAGTTCGTCATGCCACACACCAACGTCCAGTGTGGAGTTCGTCATGCCACACACCAACGTCCAGTGTGGAGATCGTCATGCCACACACCAATGTCCATTGTTGAGATCGTAATGCCACACACCAATGTCCATTATGGAGATCGTAATGCCACACACCAATGTCCATTGTGGAGATCGTAATGCCACACACCAATGTCCATTGTTGAGATCGTAATGCCACACACCAATATCCGTACCAGAACCGCCATGGCAAAGCACCGCTGAACAAGGCCAAGACCGCCATGGTGAAGACCGCTGAACAGGGCAAAGACTGCCATGGCAAAGCACCGTTGAACAAGGCCAAGACCGCCATGGTGAAGACCGCTGAACAGGGCAAAGACCGCCATGGTGAAGACCGCTGAACAGGGCAAAGACCGCCATGGCAAAGCACCGCTGAACAAGGCCAAGACCGCCATGGTGAAGACTGCTGAACAGGGCAAAGACCGCCATGGTGATGACCACTGAACAGGGCAAAGACCGCCATGGCAAAGCACCGCTGAACAAGGCCAAGACTGCCATGGTGAAGACCGCTGAACAGGGCAAAGACCGCCAGGTGAAGACCGCTGAACAGGGCAAAGACCGCCATGGCAAAGCACCGCTGAACAAGGCCAAGACTGCCATGGTGAAGACCGCTGAACAGGGCAAAGACCGCCATGGTGAAGACCGCTGAACAGGGCAAAGACCGCCATGGCAAAGCACCGCTGAACAGGGCAAAGACCGTGTGGGTATGAATAGTCCGGCACATCAGGCATCGTTCTCCCATGTGCAGCTGGGACTGTGACAGGACATGTACTTTCACGGGGAGACTCATCCAGTCTGGGCACCAGTCCCACCCAGTACCAGTAGAGAACTGCATCAACTTGCGAAGATGTGTCTTTGCACTCCCCAGGATGGCACAGTGGGCAACCCACCCACTGTAGAGACTTGAGAGACTGTGGCTTTGCACTCCCCAGGATTGAACAGTGGGCAAGCCACCCACTGTAGAGACTTGAGAGACTGTGGCTTTGCACTCCCCAGGATGTAACAGTGGGCAACCCACCCACTGAAGTGACTTGAGAGACTGTGACTTTGCACTCCCCAGGATGTAACAGTGGGCAAGCCACCCACTTGTTAGACTTGAGAGACTGTGACTTTGCACTCCCCAGGATGTAACAGTGGGCAAGCCACCCACTTGTTAGACTTGAGAGACTGTGGCTTAGCACTCCCCAGGATGTAACAGTGGGCAAGCCACCCACTGTAGAGACTTGAGAGACTGTGGCTTAGCACTCCCCAGGATGTAACAGTGGGCAAGCCACCCACTGTAGAGACTTGAGAGACTGTGGCTTTGCACTCCCCAGGATGTAACAGTGGGCAAGCCACCCACTTGTTAGACTTGAGAGACTGTGGCTTAGCACTCCCCAGGATGTAACAGTGGGCAAGCCACCCACTGTAGAGACTTAAGAGACTGTGGCTTTGCACTCCCCAGGATGGCACAGTGGGCAACCCACCCACTGAAGTGACTTGAGAGGCTGTGGCTTTGCACTCCCCAGGATGTAACAGTGGGCAAGCCACCCACTTGAGAGACTGTGGCTTAGCACTCCCCAGGATGTAACAGTGGGCAAGCCACCCACTGTAGAGACTTGAGAGACTGTGGCTTTGCACTCCCCAGGATGGCACAGTGGGCAACCCACCCACTGAAGTGACTTGAGAGACTGTGGCTTTGCACTCCCCAGGATACATCCATGGGTATGGAGCCCCGTCGTGGATCTGGCTTCGCATTCATCTGGCTGAGGTGCCCCCCCTTCCCTTCCCCCTGAGGTGCCTGTAGTGTTTCTATCTGATGCCCCGGCAGTGTTCTCTCGGATTTTGGTCAGGTATCTATTGTGGGCGTCGCCCATGCATTTTTGGACTGTTGGTGCACCTACATTGTTGTGTACATATCTGCACTACTTCTTGTATTGCACATTTATTTTTGACAGATTTTGTGATATATATATCCGTATATTTTTTAATGTGTAGTATATTGGCACAATACAAAGTTTGACCGCTATTCGCTTTGTCTTTGCATTCTTCCGGGGGGATTGTGGGTTGTTACTGTGATTTTTGTAAATGCATTGGTGTGTATGTTGTAATATGCGAGGGTGGGGGTGGGGGTGTTTGGTGGGTGTCCCCGTAACTTTTGCCTCCCCCCCGTGTCGTAGGTGCTGTACTCACCGGTATGTTTTGTGCCTACGTCGCTGTTGGTCGTAGATGAGCAGGAATGCAAGGGCAGGGAGTATTTGTAGTTCCGGATCCATGGTGTCCTCGTTCCTCGTGGGATGTGTTGAGGTGAGCGTTTTCCCATTGAAATGGCTGTTTCCGCCGTGTTTTTATCCACTGTGAATCCACCCCGGAAAAGGTGGCGGATTGGTGTGTTGTGATAGTGTGGGCGGTACATTGTCTTCTGCCTGTCTGTTGGCGGTAACCGCTGCGCTGTTTGTTTGTACCGCCGTGGCGGGCGGTGTGTTAAAGTGGCTGTCTTAGTTGGCGGTTTCCGCAAGGGTCGTAATTCCCTTTTTTTGTCCGCCGGCCTGTTTGTGGTATTGCCGCAGCTTTAACACCGTCTGCCAGGGTTGTAATGACCACCTATTTCTTTTACATTTCACCCTTAAAAACGGGTTCTATATTTATAAATACTTATCTTGATAAACATGTGCTTGCCTTTGTATTTCCCTACAGATTCACGATGACATTTTCTTTCTTGTATAAATAATAACATAGGAAATAGCATGTGAATCATGTTTCCCTTATATTTTCCTTGCATTAAGTATTTATGTTATTGAAGGCTATTCCAGACTTATTATGTCTTGCTCTCGCAGGTCATGTTATTTATACAAATAGAAAGATATGTCACCTATGATGCTCTTATCTTGATTCAACAGGGAGTGTGCTTTGAGACCTCCTTTATTTTGTACTATCCTGCTGTTTAGAACATAATATTATTTTTGCTTGCCTTGTGAATATAGAAAAGTGGGACCCTCATTTAGTTGTTATAATTGACTTGATCTAATAAGTTCCCCTTTTAGTCGTTGCTATAGGATTGGATATATTGAAACATTATACCTATGTTGTTCCATCTTGTTGATTTGGATAGGTTGTACAATTTCTGAAATGTTCGATGATCTGAATACAGAATCTTCTTATTATAAGGCTATACTACATTTAAAACCTATATGTGCAAACATCTGACTATGAGGAAAATGTGTACTTATGGTATACTGTTTCTACTTAGATTAATCGGAATGATTAAAAAATTGACTCTTTATGATTAACAATATTAGGTATAACATTACTATCAGATATTATTGACTAATCCCTATCAATATGCAAACACTAATGGGGTAGAAACATTAATTTTTCTCTGTCAGCACCAGTCTCGCCTTTAAAGGCGTCACAAATTCATGAGCATGAACCTTGAACACCTACTGCTACGAACACTTATTTACTGTTTCTTTCACCGTATTGGGTTAGGTCACTGAACTATCGGTTGAATAAGATCTCTATTTAAAGAATAGGATACTTTTCCTCCTTCTTTCCTTCATCACTACACTGAACTAATGCGCTATATTTCGTCAGTTTCTTTACTTACACTATAATCTAATATTTTGACTGTTTCACTACTTGATTCTACTACTAGTTATTATTTGCAGCCCTGAAAAAGCCCCAGGTGAATCCACCATAAGGGGGCAAAACACGTGTCGGCTGTTTTCTCCATATTCTTAAGAGATCTTCATTGAACAAGAATTCAACAAGCGTCCTTGATCTTGAGGCTAAATTATCCTTAATAAATGCACTGAATGTGCGGATTCAATATATTAATTTTTGATTACAAACTGTGGCACTATTGCAACCTTGATATTTCATAAAAGTGGGTTCTCTACCTTTTTGGATCTCTAAAGGCAGGACCTGTACATGTGTGATTCACATGTCCTGGTAGTGTAAAACTCCTAAATTTGTTTTTACATTACTGTGAGGCCTGCTCCCCTCATAGGCTAACATTGGGGGTACCCTCATATACTGTTTGAGTGGTAGCTGCTGATCTGAAAGGAGTAAGGAGGTCATATTTAGTATGGCCAGAATGGTGATAAAAAATCCGGCTGACTGGTGAAGTTGGATTTAATATAACTATTTTAGAAATGACACTTTTAGACAGTGAGCATTTCTCTGCACTTAAATCCTTCTGTGCCTTACAATTCACGTCTGGCTGGGTTCAGTTGACAGCTCCCTTGTGGATTTACTCAGACACACCCCCAAACACAGGATAATCAGCCTCACTTGCATACATCTGAATTTTGAATGGGTCTTCCTGGGCTGGGAGGGTGAAGGGCCTGACACTTGCATGTCAAAGGACAGTAGCCTGCCCTCACACGAAAAACTGCCACACCCCCTACTGGACCCTGGCAGGCAGGATTGAACTGAAAGGGGACCTTGTGCACTTCTAAGCTACTCTTTGAAGTCTCCCCCACCTCAAAGGCACATTTGGGCATTTAAACAGGGCCTCTGCCCCTACCAACTCAAACACTTCCTGGAGAAGAGAACCTGAACCAGAACCTGCATCTTGCCAAGAAGACCTGCTTGGCTATCCAAAGGACTCACCTGACTGCTTTTTGTGATGGACTGCTGCCTTGCTGTTGCCCTGCTGCCTTGCTGCTCTCTGGCTGTGGTAAGAAGTCCTCTCCAAGGGCTCGGATAAATCTTCCCTCCTGGTCCCTCAAGTCTAAGGACAAAAATAACTTTTTCTCTGCAAGAAGGACTCCCTGTGCGGCGAAAATCAACGCACATCCTGCCAGAAACACTGCACAGCCTGCACCGCGGTAAAAAATTCACTGCACCGGAACAACGCAGACCGACTTTGCAATGAGAAGATCGATGCAGCACCAGCGTAACTACCAGAAGTTCGATGCACGGCCCACTGGATCGAAGCACAGCCGAGCTGGAACAATGTAGCCCGACTTCCACAGAGAAATCGACGCAGAGCCTGCGTGCGGTAGAAATTTTCACGCAACTCCCACCAGATTGACGCAGCCCCTGTGACTACGTCCTGTCAGCGCTGGAAATCCATGCATCTTCCCAGGGGCTTCCGAAAACCCCGCAACCCAAAGAGGATCCATGACCGAGCACTGGAAATCAACGTACAACCATCCATGTGTGAAAACTAAATGACGCATCGCCGTGTGCGGCCCGAGAAATCAACGCAGACCTCCCTGTTTTCCACGCATCTCCTCCTCTGCGGTTGTTTGTGTTTTTTTTTTTAACCAAACCAGGTACTTTGTGCTTGAATGAGACAAATATTGCTTTTAAAAAACTAAACACACTATATATCACTTTTGCAGTGATATCTCAACATATACGTATTGCATTTTAATTGTTTTGACCTGCATTTTACCAGATAAATATTTTATATTTTTCTAAACACTGTGGGGTGTATTTTTGTGGTGTTCTACTTTGTTATTGCATGATTTATTGCATAAATGCTTTATACATTGCCTTCTAAGTTCAGCCTGACTGCTCAGTGCCAAGCTACCAGAGGGTGGCACAGGATAATTTGGATTGTGTGTGACCTACCCTGACAAGAGTGAGGGTCCTTGTTTGGACAGGGGGTAACCTGACTGCCAACCAAAGACCCAATTTCTAACATTGGTGGCAGCGGTGGGATAGGACTTGTATTTGTGCAGTGACATACAATAGATAAGTGTTCACTACCTACCCACAGATGAAGTTCAACTGGATTTTTATCTTTTTTTCTGCAATTTAGTTTTTCTACTTGACATTGTTTAACTAAATCCTCACTCAACATGTCTCTGGCTGGGTCTCACGCAGGAGATGCAGATTTTGATCTGGCCATGCTTGAGACCTACACTGTTAAGCAGCTGAAAGGGTTCTGCAAGGACATGGGAGTACCCATCCAAGGTGCCTCCAGAAAGGATGAATTTCAAATAGCACTGAAGGCCTGGGCAGAAGCCCAATCAGAGGAGGAGATTGTAGAGGAGGGCCCAGAGGATGGCCCCTCAGAGGATTTTTTTCCATCAGTGGAGGATGTTACCACTGTAATTGTGCCCCCTGCCAAACCAGGGAACAGTGTCTCTGACCATGGCCTGACCGCACAGGAAAGGGGGAGGAAAGATAATTTTGGTTGCAATTGGAAAAGTTTAACATGGAAGAAGACGAAAGGAAAGCGCAAAGAGCAGCATAGGAGAGGAGAGCTGAGGATGCAGCTGAGAGAGCCTTAGCTGAAAATAAACTTGTGCTGGCACATGACCTGAGTCTCAATGAGTTGGAAATCAAGGCAAGACAGTCTGAGTACAGCAGTGATGGTGGCAGCATACATGCAGGACCTGTTGGCGAGAGAAAGGTTTGTATACCAAACATGTGGTGCCAAGTTTTGTGGTGGGAGATGACATTGATAAGTGGTTGGCTGCCTATGAAGTTGCACTAAGGGCTCATGGGACCTCTGAGGAGCAATGGGGGTGGCCTTGTGGTTTTATGTACTAGTAGTGGGGACTACCTCACTCCCAGTATCGTCTCCACTCACCCCTGCATGCACTACATCCTCATCCACTACCTCCATCACGCCTATCACTACACGTCCCTCACTGGCAGTCACCACCTTCACATACATGCACACGTCCACTGTGTCCTCTCCCACTGTGTCTGTGACCCCTCCTCCCAAAGTACACAAACTCAAGCACACAGACACCCAACCGCCACCCACCCCCAATACAGCATCCAGCCCATGCACCTGCACCCAAACACAGCAAACTGACACCTCCTACAACCACTCCCTCTTCCTCCACTCCCATACCTTCACCCTCTTCCCGCCCCAGTGTCCCTAAGAAGCTTTTCCTCACCACCATTGACCTATTCCCTACTCCCACCCCCCGGTGTTCACTTCGGGCCAGGGTGGCCAGAACCCAGCCCAGCACCTCAGCCACCCAGTCCACGGCCACTGTGGTTTCTGCAGCTACTGCTGGTGTGAGAGGCTCCAAGGAGGCACTCGTCAGCACAGCCAGTGTGCCAGCACCACCTGCCAAGGCCAAGGAGGGTCTGGCACCTAGCAAGGGCAAGAAGGGGACACCAGTCAGCAGGGGGAACGAGGCACCACCAGCCAGCAAGGGAAAGGAGGCACCACCAGCCAGCAAGGGCAAGAAAAAAACACCAGATGGCAGAAGCAAGGAGGCACCGCCATCTGCCAAGAGCAGGAAGGGGCACACAACACCAGCCATGGCACTTCAGCCGTCTGAGGCTGCAGGTGAAGGGCTGAAGCCTACCACCACCACGGCCAGCACCGCTACCTGCACCGCGGCCAGCATTGCCAACTGCACTGCGGTCAGCACTGCCACCTGCCCCGTTGCCAGCAGCACCACTGCCAGCAGCAGCAGCCCAAGTGGGCAGACAGCCGAGGTTGCTGGTGAAGGGCTGGAGCCTAACACCACCACGGCCAGCACCACTACCTGCACCGCAAACAGCACCGCCACCTGTCCCACTGCCAGCAGCACCACTGCCAGCAGCCCCAGTGGGCAGCGGTCCGAGGTTGCAGGAGAAGGGCTGTAGCCTACCACCACCGCAGACAGCACCGCTACCTGCACCGCAGCCGGCACCGCCACCTGAACCGCGACCAGCACCGCTACCTGCCCGCCGCTAGAAGCACCACTGCCAGCAGCAGCAGCCCCAGTGGGCAGCCGTCCGAGGCTGCAGGTGAAGGGTTGGAGCCTACCACCATCCTTAAACAGCACCGCCACCTGCACTGCAACTGCCATCCACTGAGCAGCTGTCACCGCCGGTGAGCAGTGTGTAGTAGTGACTACATGGGCTACAGTGCATCCTGGCCCCTGCAACACCTGTCGATGTGACACCCAGGTGAGTGACTGTGACCTTGCCCCGTCCAGGATGAAGCACACGGGGCACAAAACCCCCTCCAGAACCAGTGGAAGAAGGCATCCACTCACCCCCTCCTTGGCAGGATGAAGCACACTGGGCACAAAGCCCCCTCCAGAACCAGTGGAAGAAGGCATCCACTCACCCCCTCCTTGGCAGGATGAAGCACACTGGGCACAAGCCCCCTCCAGAACCAGTGGAGAAGCCACCCACTTGAGAGACTGTGGCTTTGCACTCCCCAGCACCAAGCAGTGGGCAAACCACCCACTAGAGAGACTGGGGCTTTGCACTCCCGAGGACCAAGCAGTGGGCAAACTACCTACTAGAGAGACTGTGGCTTTGCACTCCCCAGGACCAAGCAGTGGGCAAACCACCCACTAAAGAGAATGTGGCTTTGCACTCCCCAGGACCAAGCAGTGGGCAAACCACCCACTAGAGAGAATGTGGCTTTGCACTCCCCAGGACAAAGCAGTGGGCATGGAGCGCCCTCCAGGCCAGTGGCGTTGTACCATCTTCCTGCTGAGGTGCCCCCCCATTCCCAGTCCCCCTGAGGTGCCTGGGTTTTTTCGGCCTGATGCCCCTTCAGTGTTCTCTCCATATTGAGGCAGGAGTCAAGTGTGACCTTGGCCTATGTGTTTTGGCTCCGTGGGCCACAGACATTTTGGAGTGGGCATTGTCCCTCCTTCTGTATATATTGTACATACTGTTTATTGTTTAAGGATGTATTTATCTAAATTTGTACTATTACACTCATTTTAATCGATTCCTTCTGTCCTTGCATTATTCCTGAGGGTTACGGGGTGTATATGTAATGTTGTTGCATCTGTTTGTTTGTTGGGGGTTGGGGAATTGCGTGTTGAGAGTGTGTGACACTCTCTTTTTCTTCCCCCCTCCCTTGTGTGCTAGGTGCAGTACTAACCGTGGTCGTCTTTACCAGCGTTCGTGTTCCTAGTGTATAAGAAGTTACACCAGCATTGGAAAAAATGCAGCTCGGGCTCCATGGTGTTGTGGTTGTTCTTCAGTGTCAAGAGGTAAGTCTTTTGACTTCTGAGATCTGTTTCCGCCGTGCTTTTGATGGCGTTGGTACCGCCCCAGAAAAGGTGGCGGATAGGCCTGTTGTAATGCTGTTGGGCGGTACATTGTCTTCCGCCTGGCTGTTTTTGGTTACTGCCGAGGTGTTTGTTGCTACCGCTGTGGCGGTCGGAGTGTTAAAGTGGCTGTATGTGTTGGCGGTTTCCGCCTTGGTCATGATTCCATTTTTTTTACCGCCGACCTGTTGGCGGTGTTACCGACGCTTTATCACCGACCGCCAGGGTTGTAATGAGGGCCTTAATTTAGATGTTAAAGTTGTGGGTGATCAGAAGTCAAATGGCTGTTTATAAGAGAGATCCAGTCTTAGCCATGTGACCAATTGGACTTGGATAGAGCTTACAATTAGTGCTCCTGGGTCAATGGGATTTTCCGAAAACCAAAATGAAAAGGTACCTCTTCAAGGATTTCCTGAAGATAACATAGTGATTGTCAAGTCTCAAGTAAATGGACAATGTATTCCAGAGAGACATGCCCTGGTGAAGTAGTGGCTACCTTATTGTTTGTACAAACATCTATGTAGTAACAGCAAACCTCTATTAACTAACCTGAGACCTCTAGTCGGTCAGTGCAGTACAAATAGGCTTGTAATGTAGTTTGTGCACTGTCATATATTGCCTTGTGAACAATATGAAGTATTTTAAAAGGTGTCCTTTTTCACAAGGAGTGAGTGGGGAGATCCGAGTGCAGGAGTAGTGTGATAATAGTGTTTTATTCAAAGTACAATGCAAGCAGCATAATTTTGTATGTGCTGAAGTTTGACAAGGGATGAGTTGTGGAGGCCTGTGTAGAAGCAATTACAGTAATACAGGCTGGACAAGACCACCAATAGGATCAAGGCAATTTTCTGGGAAAAGCATATTAGTGGCGGAATCCATTTTGGTTGGTGCAGGAGGAAAAATACAGATGTCAAACTGTATTTATCTTTGAGAAGAATGAGGTGTCACTGTTGAAGATCAATTCCAAATTTCATTCTTAGCTAGACAGTTAGGCCAAGAGAACGGAAAAGAGAATGGACTGGGAGGATCAAAGAGCAATATTTCTGACATTTCATCATTAAGGCACCCCCAGTTGTTCTGTATCATGTGGTAGATGTTACAAACACAATAGGAAAGACTGGGAAAGTTGCCAGGGTCATCTTTAAAATTTAAGTGCAGTAGGGTGCATTCTGCGTACACTTAATAGTCAGTCTTATGGGAATCCAGGGTAAACATAGGCATTAAATACCATGGAAGACAAGGTGTGGCCTTGAGAAACACCACAAAGGATGTCAGCTGTTTTTGAAAGGAAGTGACTAATTTTTTACTTGATGGGTATGTTTGTGCAGGTAGAAGGTGAACCGCATTGAAAGTAGTGCCAATATTGCCTGCTAAGGAAGGCAAGATATCGATGAGCACCTGGTAGTCAATGATGTTAATCGTGAGAATTCAAGTAGTATCAGAGCACAGGAGTAGCCCTGGTGATGGGCAGGAAGGCGATCTTTCCTAATGTTTAACAGGGTGATTTCAGTGCTCCTTCATGGCCTGACTCCAGGCTGGAAGTCAAAAAGTGAACTTTTGAACTCCAGATAGTAGAAGAGGTGGTGATAAATGACTATTTCAACTACATTGGCAGCAAAGGTGAGGTCTCATATAGGACTATAATAGACAATAACTTCAGCATCCAATATTAGTTTCTTTAGGATGGGTGAATGATTGCATATTTAAGTGCCAGGGGGGATTCTCTACTGGTAATGAGTGATTTACAAATTTGGACATAATCACCAATAGTTGTGGGAGGCCTCAAATTGTGGCCTTGTAAATTGGCAAAGTCCAAGGTGGGAGACAACAACTTGAAGGTGGTAAATATTATTCTAACAGTTGAAAATAGTTCTTGAAGAGTGCAATTACTCTCTACAAAAAGAGTAGTAGGAGTTATATGGAAGTCTGTGTGCTGAGGTTGCTCAATGGAATCATCAATTTGACACATCAGCCAGTTGATTTTGTTGTTGAAGAATAACAAGACATTATCATAGCAATGTGGAGAGGGAGTAGGCAAAGTGTTGTGAAAATTGGCAGATACTAACTTTTTGAAGATGCAGAAAAGTTACTTGATAGAGTTAGAAGCCACAATGAAGTGAAGCTGGTAGTATAATGTCCCTTCCCTTGTGCATGCAGATTTGTACTGGCTAGCCTGTACTTTGCAGACTGGACAATCAGCTGGAAGTTCATTTTTGATCCACCATCTTTCTAAAGCTCTACCTCGCCTTTAATTTGGTGCACTCTCTGGCATGCTGCTCATTTAAATTTCAAGGGAAATTGCTTCCTGGTCGTGGAGGGAACTAAGGAGTCAGGGACCATGGTAACGTTTGAGATCAGATGGTTAAAAATATCTTCTGGATTGCTGAAAGAAGGTTGTGGAATATCCTTTAGTGAGTCAATGAAGATTTTAGGCTGTAGTTTTTGATTTGCACAAGAAGAGGACTGTGGACCAACATTGTGGGCCTATTAACTGTAAGATGTCTATAAATAATGTGATTAGGAAGTGGTCTGACCACAACAGCTGATCAGTACAGAGGGGCCGGTGTTCTGGAAATGTTGAGAAAATTAGGTCTAAGGTGTGGCATCCATCATGCTTCAGTACCCTGACAAGTTGCAAATATCCAAAAGCATCCATGTCATCAATTAGGGTTTGAGCGCAGGCATTTGAAATACAGCTGAAGAGTATTGCAGCTTGTTGGTAAAAATATTTGAGGTCAGATAGGAAGGTAGATAGACATTTCATGGGTGCATTGTAGACAGCAGCAGATATCAGATAATGTAAATGGAGGCAACAGCCTCCATTAGAACGTGCTCAAATGAGGTATAAATAGGCCAACAGAATATTTTTTGCAGCCTCAGGCAAGTACTTCATAGAGGACCTCTGGGCATTTCTTTGATATGTTCCAGGTGCCACAAACACCTGTGTGAGTGTTAAAAAAGGACCTGTGGTACAGGGAAAACATGGCATCTAGTAGTAGAACTATGCTAGCTGTCTCATAATTATCGCAGACAACAGGCATGCTTTTAAATAATGATGTATAACTAAGTTTTGTGGAAAACGTGCAGGTTCCTGGAAATAGAAATGGTCTGGAGCATCATGCCCCCCTCAGGATAGCCCCTTTTTGATGCCCCTGATTCAATACCTGAAGCCATTCTTTTGTTATTTCTTTACTGCAGCACAAATGTAAATACTTTAGACAGGACTCAAGAGCAAGCATAACACAAACATCAAAGTCTCACTGTGTGTGTCAGACGTTCCCGGTGATAACTCACCCCCTCCAGCCACACAACTGTAAAATATTTTATCAATATTGATTTGACTTAGTGTGCCTCTAGTCATAATATTAATAAATACTTCATCATATGTTAGATAAACATTTTAATGCCTATAAACATTAGAATGCCTTCACCTGATTCTTCTGAGACATACTAGAGATGCTCTGGAAGAGCTCGGATGGCCATCTTTGAGCCTGGCATACCATCGCCTTCAGACATACCGCCATGAAATATTTTATAACTATTGATCAACTAGTGTTCCTCTAACCATTGCATTGATAAATATTTCCCCATACATTGGATACAGTTTTCAATGCCTATACATATCAGAATATTTTCACCTGCTTTTTCCATGACATATAAGAGGTGCGCTCAAAGCCATACAATGACTATCACCTTCACAGGCATAATTGTTTAGCCAAAGAAAGCAAGACCCATGATTATATTAGCAAAAATGAACAGGCAAATGTTTATCTTGAAAGTGCACTCACTTTACCATCTGATGTGCTTAAAAGAAAAACACATCACGTTTTTAGCCATTCTTCGGTACCACTTTCAAAAGAAGGACCCATTCAGTGGTGTTTGCTTGGTTCATATTGCTCTGGTATCCTGAGACCGAATGGACAATGGTGGGTGTCTCTGGGACCTTTAGTAATGACTATTATTACCATTTGCATTGAATGGAAAGAACTGACAAAACAATATAATCCATGGCGCCCCAAAAACCTATCTTTTCCCTAGTCTACCCAAGCTAAATTACTTCTCTAACGATACAAAAACATAAATCACAAAATTGAAAATCTCTGGGCAACAATATTTTTATAGCGATATATCAAGGGGCCGGGACAATAAGTCTGGCTTTAATGTGTTAAAACTCGAACACAGGAATGCATAAATATTTTTTGAATTTGTTAGCACATTAAAGTCAGACCTATTCTTTTTGGTAATGGGTGTTATTCCAGAGAGGTCTTCATATAGTCAGTCTATTCCAAAAATATTTGCTCCTGCAGGTGTGCCATCTTCAAAAGTAATCAGTGCACAAAAATAAATCTGTTAATAGAAGTGAATGTAATTTAACATTTTCATTGCATTTGCAAAACAATATACACTGTTAGTCCAAGGCATAAATAGTTCTTACTTAGATCAATAGAATGGCAGAGTTTTGAACAAACCAGTGAATGATTCAACCTACCAGAAGGCAAAGCAAAGTACATATCAAGCAGTATTTTATACTGTGCTGACATTTTAGCCCCGCATGTTTGATTTCCATTGGGAGCGATGTTGAGATGTAAAGTCCACCATCCACCATCACCTTCCTGCAAAAAAAATAGGACTGCCTGTTAAACATTATACAGCAATGTTTAATAGTACTTACAATGTACTTCAACTTTTTATCCTAGAAAGCCAATCATTTATTATTTCATCACTTTTTGCAGTAGTCAATTAACTTTTAGCGCAAATAGAAACATACCCATCCAAGTGTATTTGCATTGGAAAGCATTATTGCCAGTGTAATGTCTTTGCAAACATGCCTTTCAAAAACATTCACTGAGGTGGCAGAGATTTAAATTACCAGTCTAAAGATTATAACCATCTAAGGATTATAAACCATACTTTTTGTGACTGAACAACTTCTATGTCAAACCCTGATTAGAAAAATGTGTTCCCTTTTCTCAGTACCCTATTCTGCTAGGAAGCAAAACGTGGTTAAACTCGATGGCAGAAGTCTTCAACGCAATTAGTAAAAGGTATACCTCTTCAAACTATTTCAAACAATACCCTCTATCATGTATGATGTCAAAAGTAGATATATTTATTAGAAATATTGCATGATCTGTATTTAATTTTTGTAGAATAATTTCTAAAGACTAGTTTTTTTGACCAGCCAAAGGATATGATTTGTTCTTTTATTTAGCTAATTTTTCTTTGCGTACACAGATCATTGACAAATTAAGTGCTTTTAGGTGTAAACATACAGTTTGTATTGTACTTGAATACTTTCAATAATAACAACTGACTGCCTTACTCCAAATCAATTATCTTCACACAGAACTTATGGAACAAGGCAGCCACCATATCCTAGAAACTGAAACCCTAGTATTTACCCGTTAGACCTGGAAACCTTAGGGTGGTCTTCCCCCAAACATTTTGCCTACTTACCTCCAATATTTGCTGAACTTCCTTTTCGTTGACCTTGAACCCCTGTTAATCAGTGTATAGTGCATGTGCTAACTCCCCTAAATATGGTTGGATTGACATACACCTAATTGACATATTTAATTTACTCGTCCCTAGTAGAGTGGTATATCATATACCCAGAGCCTGTTAATTAAAAACTACCAGTGGGCCTGCAGCACTTACAGTGCCACCCACGTAGGTAACACTCTAAAACATGTCCCAGTCTTTCTATTGCAGCCTGTAAGAGTGTAGTTTTCAACTTGGCATTTAAACGCCCCTTGCCTAGCCTTAAACTACCCTTTTATTATATATGTCACCCCTAAGGTAGGCCGTAGGTAGCTCACAAGGCAGAGTGCTGTGTAATTAAAAAGTTAGGCAAGTACTTTTAATATTTACGTATCCTGGTAGTGAAAAACTCCTAAAGTCATTTTTCACTACTGTGAGCCCCACCCCTACAATAGGATAACATTGGGTGTTCCTAATTAAATTTAAGAAGCTGTAATTCCTATTTGGGAGAATGTAGTTATATCACGTTTGCTATCTATGAAACTGTAATGATAAGCTCTATTTAATGATGTCAGATTTTTCATTACAATTTTGAAAATGCCACTTTTAGAAAGTTGGCATTTTCCTGCTATTATTGCCTGGGCATGCATTCTGCCTTGGGTCACAAGACTGGGTGCAGCTGACAGTTAGACCATGCAAATTCATCACAAACTGTAACATAATAGAAGGATTAGGTGAGCCTCAATGGACCATCTGCTGGCAGGATACAAGGGTGGACTTGTCCACAACCCCACTTACAAATGAATAGCCTGTGCTCTGCCTTTATACAAAGAGCCTTAGGACCCTGTATTGTCACTGCATCCAGGTTGGAGCCAGGACAGGGTTGTCAGGAAATTCCATACACTTCAAAGAACTTTTTCAGAAGCTTCTCCCACCTTCCAGAAGAAAAGCACCAGCATATAAAAATAGGACCTCTACACCCACTCTTCAGTTCACCACTGGACTTGCAGAAGGACTCTCAGAGGAAAGCCTACTTCTGTGACCGGCAGTTCACTCTGCCAGACTGCAGCTGTACCTGAAAGGACTACTTTGCCGCTTGGAGCCTGCCTTGAACCCTCAAAGGTCATCCCTTCTGCTGAGCCCTCCATCTTAATCTGCACGCAGGACTACCAAAAGTGACTCCACTGGCTAGTTTGTTGGCCTCCCGTTCAGAGCCACAGGGACTTAAAAGGCTCCTACTATCTTGAATCCGCACCTGGACTCAGCCTAAGTGAGACTTGAACCCCACAAGAGGTAACCCACCAGTCCTGGACCCTTGGTTATGGTTCTAAAGTTGTCCAGATGGCCAGTTCTCAAAACTGAGGATTTTTGGCCCAAAACTGCTGCTCAGGAGGAGACTGGCACCAACCTGCTCTCCACTCCCCCCAAAGTGCATTGCTGGTCAGATTGACTTTGCAGCTTCTCTCACTACTTTCTACTCCATAGCAGCAAATCCTCTACCAAAGTGGTAGCAGACCTCTTGGAACTGTCTATGTCTACAGTTCTGTGCCTCATCCTGCTGGAGATGTTTGGGCCTCATTACTAGCTTGGCAGTCAGACCACCATGTTGGTGATTCTAATAAGACAGCCATGTTGGCGGTCTTCCAGACCACCCTATTGTGAGTCACACCGCCCTCATATGAGTCAAACAGGCAGGAACACTGACCACTAAAAAAGGCAGACCGGCATCAGTACGGAGGCCTGGAAATAGGCGATCCAACCTCCAGGACCAACACCACCGCGACCAACAACTGACTGGGTTACAAGCACACAGTCGCCATTGCGGACCCCCATGGTTGTCAGCCAGTGGCGGTCTGAACCACATCGGTCCACAGTCACCAAAGTAATACACAACTGCACATTGGATGAATTTGAAAACAACACAGCTGACACACATTGCCACACTGGACAACCCTGCAAGGGACACTATAAAACACATCCCTTCACAGACTACAATCCTTTGCATTAACACTGAAACACGCAGAAGCCAGAGCGAATTATTTACACACAGTAGAGATAATAGGCACCACTTTTTTTCACCATCCCATACTGCACCCAGCACACACTTTTATTCCAATCACACCCTTTTGCACTTCTCTTTAGTAAGATACTGTCACCCATTATTTTTTCAAACCATGGTACATTTAAAAAATCCCAATTTCTCAGAAGATTATTTAAGAGTCATGGAGGATGAAATCATAATAGTAGAGCCACAATTTCTTGGATCACAAGTCCAGCATACTCCTCTCAGCAGCAAAATGGAAATTTGAGACAGGATTGTTGACAGAGTAAATGCTATAGGCACCACCCTGCACACAAGGGGGGGGCATTAGGAAGAGGTGGAATGACCTCAGGGACAAGGCCCATTCCTTGTTTTACAGGCACCAGCTGCAGGCCAAGAAGACTGGCAGTGACCCTCCCAGTGACCCATAACATAGCTTTACTTGGGAGGAGAAGGTCTTGGCCATCCTGCATCCTGAGGGCTTGACATGAATATCTGGGGGAATGGAGTCTGGTAAGTCACAACACTAAAAACGTAACCATATTTCAGTAGCATGCAAGCTCACATCTCACCTTTTACCAGTTTCACTGTCAGTTCACTCACCAGCCCAGAGTCCACCAGTCCAAAGACCTCTTTCTGGCAACTCACATTTGAAGTGTACTCACTTGGGGAGATTACATTTGTATAGTGTGTGTAGTATAAGGACTGACATGACTCCAACTCCCAGCATGCACTGTTCTACAACTCCAAACAACTGACCAGTGGTCACTTCCCCAAATACCCCTGGTTGGTATCTATCAATGTAAGGGCACACATCTGGGGCAATTCCATTTGTCTCATGTGTGTGTAGTACAGGCACTGACATGACTCCAACTCCCAGTAGACACTATTCCTGTAACACAAACACTAGCACTGTGGTCACATGTTACAATCCATCTGTTGGCGAACTCTCAATTTGAAATGTACTCGTCTGGGGGGAGAACATTGATCAAGTGTGTATACTAGAGAAAGAGACCTGACTACAACTCACAGAAGGTACTGTTTCAAAAACTCCAAACACCAGGACAGTGTTCACTTGACCAAAGGCCACTGTCTGGGAACTCACAATTTAAGTTTACTCAGCTGGGAGGATACCATTTGTCAAATGTGGGAATTAGAGGGAGTGACATGGCTACTAAGGCCAGGATGGATTTGTGTCTGTAAATCCACAAACCAGCCCAGTGTTCTCTTGTCCAAATACTATTGTTTGTGATCTCACAAATTTAGTGAACTCACCTGGGAGGTTAACATTACACTCACTGGCACTCTTTCAGCAACTCAAAACACTTGAAAATTGTCCAATCATTGAAAGACCCCTTTTGGGCAACTCTCAATGTACGTTTACTCAGCTGGGAGGATACCATTTGTATAGTGTGTGTAGTAGAGGGAGTGACATGACTGCTAACTCCAGGAGGGTCTGACATTGTTACTTCACTCACCAGCTCAGGGTCCTCTTCTCCAAAGACTCCTGTTTGGTAACTCACACAAGAAGTGTACTCACCTGGAGGGATACCATTTGTATAGTGTGTGTACTACAGGGACTGACATGACTGCTAAGGCAAGGAGGCCCTGCTTCTGCAACTTAAAACACCAGCAGTGTTCTCTTGTCCAAAGACCCCTCTGTCTTAACTCTCAATTGAAGTGTACTCACCTCAGGGGACAACATTTGTATAGTGTATGTACTAGAGAGTGACATGACTGCAACTCCCAGCTGGCATGGTTTCTCTTTCTGTAACTCCAAACAACAGCCCAGAGTTCTCTTGTCCAAAGACCTCTGTTTGGCACCTCACTCCCAAATGAAGTTTACTCACATGGAGGGATACCATTTGTCAAGTATTGGGGAGTAGTGAGAGTGACCTGACTGCACCTCCCAGGAGGCACTGTTTCTGTAACTCCAACCAACAGCACAGTGGTCACATGTCCCAATAAATCTTTTTGTGAACTCTCAAATGAAATTTACTCATCTGGGAGAGAAGATTGATCAAGTGTGTGTACTAAAGAGAGTGACATGACTGCAACTCCCGGCAGGCACTATTTGTGCAACTCCAAACACCTGCCCAGTGTTCTCTTCTTCAAAGACCACTGTGTCTTAACTCTCAATTGAAGAGTACTCACCTGGGAGGATATTTGGATAGTGTATGTAGTACAGGGGCTTACATGACTGCTACGGCCAGGAGGCACAGTTTTGAAAACTCAAAACATTAGTACAGTGTTCAGTTCTCCAAATACTCCTCTTTCTAAACTCACAAATGAAGTGGGGATGGCATTTATAAAGTGTATGAAGTAGAGGGAGTGACACGACTGCTAATGCCATGAGGCCCTGCCTCTCCAACTTCAAACAAAAGCCCAGTGTCCTCATGCCCAAATACCTCTGTGTCTTAACTCTGAAATGACATTTACTCATCTGGGAGAATAACATTTGTATGGTGGTGGGAAATAGAGGAAGTGACTGGAATGCTAAGCCCAATAGGCCCTGTGGCTCTAGCTCTAACCACAAAAACAATGTTCACTTGCCACATCTCCAACAGGAGGGACTGTTTTAGTAACTCCAAACACAAGAACAGTGGTCACTTGTTCAAATACCTCTGCCTGCTAACTCTCAATTGAAGTTTACTCACCTGGGAGGGTACCAAGATACAGATCATGCTCAACTCAGAGATGTGTCTGATCACGTAGCTCCATCTTGACCAGCTAACCCAAGATGAAACTAATGAGGACAGGAAGGACAGCTTATCTAGTGCACAAAATAAAGATCCCAAAGGCCTCACAATGCATCATCAGAATGGTATTGGAAGCAGACAAATTCACAATGCACTAACCACATGACAACTCCAGTCACATATACAACAAAGTCCTGGGTCTGCCTGTATAACAATCAACTAGGCCTCAAAATGGCCAAAAACACATCTTGCCTAGCCACAGTTTTCCCTGCACTGATGTCAAGATGGCATTCTCGTGCCATCCTCCCAAAGGCTAATGAGCTGCACATTTTAGCAGCTGCTTGACTTAGATGGAACTGGTATGCTTCACAAATGTCAGATCAATACAACCATTAGCATGGGTCAAATTAACTGAAAAATACCTTTGTACAAAGTCTATGCTTAATGTAACTCTAAATTGTTGGAGGTTGATGTCACAATACAACCAGTGACATTGTATCTTTCACATCAACGGGTCAGACTGCAACTGGGCACACAGAGGCCACAGAAGAGACTGCCACTACCCCCCTGGATGAAGCTCTCAGTGTAGATGACACTCCTGGATGTCTGGACGTGGAAGACAGTTCTGGCCAATTTGGGCAACCTGGTGAGGCAGCAGCAGTAAGTCTCACTGTGGCCACATCAACACCTCCTAGCCTGGTTGCCTAAACATCAGAGGCAACAATTCACCCACCCCAGCCTGTGTCCCACGCACAGTGACCAGCATCTTATGCTCCCTAGTCCTGTATCCTGAGTTGTGGCACAACATTTCTGGCAATGAGGGCCCAGGACCCAGTGAGAGAGGGCACCCTGTGGCAAGGGCCCAAGCCAGTGGGAGTAGGGTGCATGGGAGGGATGCTGCAGGCCAGCAGGGTGAGGCCACAGGGGCTTTTCCTGGCCAGGACACCCTCAGCTGCATCTTGGGGGTCTATCAGGAGTGCAAAGGCTTGATGGGCCAGGTCTTGACCAGACTCCAGGAAAGAAAGCAGCTATAGAGGGACATCCATAGGGATATTCATGGAAAGTGGGAAGCTCACATACCAACATGGCTTACCTAACAGGGGTGATGAGGGACATCAACACCACCCTGAGCAGGGCTCTACAACACCACTTTACCCCTTTCTTTGGCGCATCACCACCAAGCCTTTCTTCATCGGTGCCAGCCACTGGAAGGGACACCCACCATAGTAACAAGCCCCAGATCCCTGACTCTGTAGCAGCAGACCCCTCCCCCAACCATAGAGCATGGATGTTCAGTGAAGAATCCAAGAGGTGCGGATGGTAAGACACCCACCACTGCCAGCAATTGACCTCTTCCTAAAGGAACTCCTTTGTGTGCCACACATTCACTCTGTTGACTGATCCTGAACTACCCACCAGTTCCAATGGGAGAAGTACACTGGACTTTGGACTCCCAATAGTGTGGGCATCTACTCCAGTGATTTCATTCACCATGACTGACACCTTCACTTTATTATTTTTCTTCTTTCTGTCAAAATTGTATTTACTGCATCAGCACTGTAATAAACTCATCCATCACAAACTAATTGTCTGCTTGCTTAATTTCAACATTTTGCTATGAAGAGATGTAGGTCCATGAGAACCATATGATGAGGACATAACTTACATGTGCAAGGACGCATATATTACAGGTATGCAGTGGCCTGCTCAGGATTTCAACCATTGCACAAAAACACATATGCACAGTTGTCTGATCACACCAAACATTTTATTCCAGTGTCACCAAAAAGGCTATTCATATTTCTGGACCTTTGTGACATAAGAATGTGTGACTCATACTGAGTCAAAGTACATATTCCAGGGTACAGCCCCCCCCAGCCCACAGAAGAGAGGGATTTATCATACATTGTCCTGCATAATAGGCAAACATTAAAGTGGATGATGTCACCATCTTGAGCCTTATCACATACTACACCAAAGTAATCTAACATCACATAATCCAAACCAAGACACAGACAGATGGCAGTACAACAGTCCCTGATCACAGGCCCATCTTAATCAAATGACAGTGAATCTGGTCGTATGACACAAACATATGTCAGTGTTGTGGTACAGTCACTGTGTCCTGCAACGATGAAACACATCTACAGCTCCTAAAAGAATAGTGATTAGTCAATGTGAAGGGTGAATGACTTGCTCACATGCAATAACTGCATATTTCATGCCCACATGATGACACATATAATGCAATTGGCCCAACAAAGCACAAAAAAACAAGTCTAATGTGTGCTTCTCACCTTCCATCCAAACACTGTGCAAGCTGCCTTGGCACAGATCTTATACACCCCAAATCTGTGACCGACATTACTGGGAACAATCCATGTCTTCTTTGTAAATCAGAACAGCATCAGATACCTGCCAATGTCAACACTCTGAAATGCCCACATGACAATGTCATGGTGAAGGTACCTGACAAAACAAGGAGTATAGGCTTGAAAACACAAATCACATAACAAACTACTGGAAATGTAAGTACACTGGAATGAAACTGACACAAACAAAGCAACATCATCAAGATGGGGATGTGTCAAAGGCTAACTCTTCAAGCAGCCTTTGACTGAATATTGCAG
Source organism: Pleurodeles waltl (assembly GCF_031143425.1). NCBI lineage: Eukaryota > Metazoa > Chordata > Amphibia > Caudata > Salamandridae > Pleurodeles > Pleurodeles waltl. The sequence goes on from NC_090440.1 coordinate 302,970,858, forward strand.
AGTATCAACTCCCTAGTTGTTGCTAAAACACTCAACTCTACACAATCTCACAACTACATTTCATTGTACAGTCACAGTCATTACATCACATGACATACTTACACTCATGAAAGGAAGCTGCTGATGAGATCTTCCTGCAAGTCAGCACCTTCCTCTTCACCACTGTCATCCTCACTTGGCGTTTCAGGATTCTCACCCAGTGATACTGCAGGCTCCCCATATTCTGGGATTTACAGGAAATTCCTACGCAGGGTGAAGTTGTGGAGCATGCAGCATGCCAAAGTGATCTGACACACCTTTATGAGTAAGTAGACGAGGGCGCCACCAGTTCTGTCCACACACCTAAATCTGGCCTTAAGGAGCCCAAAAGCCCGCTCCACTACCCGCCATGTTCTTCCTTGGGCCTCACAGAAGCTGACGTCCCCTTGCTTAGTTGGATTCCTTAGTGGCATCAACAACCAAGGATAGTTTGGATATGCAAAGTCTCCTGTAATGGGACACATGTACAACAATGAGTCACTCACTTCATGACTGTAGCACCAGACATTGCACACACACACAAACAGGACAGATGTGACTTACCAGTCAGTTAGGCTCTCTCTGGGTACAACTGTGACATCAGCTGGGGTATGGTGCTGTTCTGCGTTATGAAGGAAACATGGGCTGACCTGGATATCGGGCAATAACATGTGAAATGTAGAGATCCACTAGACAACTTGCACATTGATGGAATGGATGTTCTTTCTGTTGTGATTAACTTGTTCATTGGCCTGCAGTGGGACCAAGCCAACATGTGTGCCATCGATGGCCCCCTCCACATGTGGGACTCATGCAAAACCATAAAATGGAGCCTTCACAAGGGCTACTCGTCACATCGGGGAAACCGGATGGACCTGTCAAGGTGTTTTGCCATTGCTGAGAGGACATCCTTCAACACCAGACTGTACAAAGGTTGGGACATAGCAGCAGATAGGACCACTGTATGTTGGAAGGACCCTGTGGCTAGGAAGTGCATTACTGACATCACTTGTGCAATGGGTGGTATTGGATAACTAATAGCTGGCATCAGATCTGGCTCAAACCGCCGACTTAAGTCCACTATTGTTTGCCTATCCAGGCAATAATATGTTTATTTGGGTCAATGCTCCATGGTCTGAAGGTCTGGCAGTGGACAGTAGAGAGGAGGTTATCACATCCTCCCCCTCCTAGCGTACTTATGTGTGACAAGACATGATTTGTAACATTAGTCTGCAACATACATGATGCATGTCAATGATATCATATGACAAGGCATTTCTGAAAGGATAGACATGACAATCAGTGCACGTCACAGCTTCAAATAACACAAGGGTCATATGTGACCCCATGGTTTACCACACATGTGTCCACAACATGTATGTGGACCAAACTCAAAGATGTGCAACACAATTACCACTTGAAATGTGACTGGATATCCCGACCACCAAAATGACTGTTGATGGTGCTGGACTGTGTCCCACTGTCATCCATGCAACACAAAAGGATGATGAACGGAGTGCTGAGCAATGCAAACACTCACCCCCAGTCACAGATCTGGGTTTAATATATTGTTCTTTTGCATACCATGCCACCCCAGTTTGGACCCAGCCATATGCAAATGAGTCTTGACCCTGTTCCTCATGGGAACAGTCCAGCCCGAACTGCCAAGCCAGGTCCTCCCTGGACCGGAAACAAGCATCCTGGGACAGGTTTCAGAGTATCATCCTTCATCAGCCAGGCTAGCTTGAATCCAGTGGCACAGTGAGCATGGGACCTACATCTGGGCATACCCTTCCCACTTAGGGAAACTTTAGCAACTCAAAAGGATGATGGATGGAGTGCTGAGCAATGTAAACACTCACCCCTAGTCACAGATCTGGCTTTAATCCATTGTTCTTTTGCTTACCATGCCACCCCAGTTTGCACCCAGCCATATGCAAATCAGTCTTGACCCTGTTCCTCCTGGGAACAGTCCAGACAGAACTGCCAAGCCAGGTCCTCCCTGTCATTCATGCCCTGCAAATACCATAATGGTAACTGAGTAGTAGGACCTATATTACAAGACAAAATCAGCATGTTTGTGAGGTCAAAAATCCTTTTTTGCAGGTGTGACACAGTTTCTAACCCCAATACAGCATTTCAGGCTGCCAAAATAGCAGCTGCCTGACCTACTCTAGGGTACATTAGGAACCACCGGTGACCGCCGGCCGAAGTTGTCATGGCGGTAGGCTGTTGCAACTGTACGGACGCAGCTATAGGCTAACATTATTGCCAAAGGTAAACCCAGGCCAATGGCTTTGTCTGCCGGCTGTAACGACTGCATATGTGGCGGACGTGTCTGCCAAGTTCTACAGATTCACTCACTTGACTTCTGACACTGCTGCCAGCAACACCTCCCTGAAGTGAGCTGCTGTGTGCAGCCAATGGGAGCAATCATGCCACATCCGGCAGGTGATAGGGTCCCTACCTTCTCTGGAGAGACTGGTAACTGAGGTCCTACCTGTGTATGAACAGCTCTATGGCTAACCAGAGGAGCACGTAAGTACCTCATGTCCCCAATTATCTCTGTACTTCACCAACCTTTTCCTCCTCACAGGCTAGAATGTGCCAATGTGTGCCATTTAGACTACTCATGTGCCATTTTTTACAGCCTGCGTGGCATCGATGGGAGGGAAAATTTGCAGGTATTGGTGGCCAGTGCCATATGTTAAGTTCAGTCACATTGTGTTGTGTGAGGTTTTTGGGGTCTTAGATCCTAGGTATGGAGACACTACTGCCATTCACTGAAATCTCTTTCCTCATGATTATTGTAAATATCAGTCATGTATGTGCATGACAGCGTGAGTTGTGTATGTATGTTGTCTGAGTCAGTTGTGAGTCATTTGAGAAATGTGTTTAGTGCCACAGACTTTCAAACTGCATCTGTCCTTGCTAAGCTATTGTGTGGAAGGCATAACATGAGTCACTCTGCCCTTCAGTTTCCACACACAACCCATGGCAAATTGCTGTTGACTACATGAGGTACTGTCACGCATGGAAGTGATAGGAATGGAGTGTCATGTAGGTTCTGACAGCTCAGTTTGCAGAGTCCAGTGCCTTTAAAATGTATCATCTAGTATGGGACCGAGTCTAGGCAGTGGTAGAGTCACTGTGGCTATGCAGTGCAGTGGTGGCACTGTGCCCACTCCCTATACCCCAGCAGATCCTGTCATGTGGCTAATATGAAGCAGTGCTTCATTCGTTTGACTAGATGAGGAATGGGTTCAGAGGTAAATCATTAAGGCGGTCATTCTGACCGCGGCGGTCGACGCCCGCCATGCGGTTACCGCCGAATGGCCGCTCTGCGGTCAGGAGACCACGGCGGCCATTCTGGCTTTCCCGCTGGGCCGGCGGGCGACCGCCAAAAGGCCGCCCGCCGGCCCAGCGGGAAAGCCCCTGCAATGAGGAAGCCGGCTCCGAATGGAGCCGGCGGAGTTGCAGGGGTGCGACGGGTGCAGTGGCACCCGTCGCGATTTTCACTGTCTGCAAAGCAGACAGTGAAAATCTGTATGGGGCCCTGTTAGGGGGCTCCTGCACTGCCCATGCCAGTGGCCCCACGACACCCGTTCCCGCCATCCTGGTTCTGGCGGTGAAAACCGCCAGAAACAGGCTGGGGGGAAGGGGGTCGGAATCCCCATGGCGGCGCTGCAAGCAGCGCCGCCATGGAGGATTCCCTGGGCCAGGGGAAAACCGGCGGGAAACCGCTGGTTCCCCTTTTCTGACCGCGGCGGAATGGCCCTGGAAGCACCGCCAGCCTGTTGGCGGTGCTTCCGCTGCCCTCCGCCCTGGCGGTCAGAGACCGCCAGGGTTGGAATGAGGGCCTAAATGTAGTCCACATGTGCATTTAGTATCATTGTCAATGTGTGTCTTAGACTCAGGACACATCCCTTACTCCCACAGCTTTGTTCTCACTTTCACACAGGTCATATTTATCCTGTACAGGCATATTGCTTAATTGACAGCCCTTCAGTACAGACAGTTTGTTGATTCCTGGGAGGCTATGATATGTAGCTCGGTACCTTGATCACGTAGCAGAAACTGTACAATGCATGCCTTTGTTTGTAGGATGCCAACTCTGTAGGATAGACGCATATGTCCAAAGGAGTGTTCTGTGGTACAAGTACATAACACAAAACCTCACCCCCTGAAGTGGCATGAGTCTGCATTTGGAGGCCACATGTCCACACATGCACAAGTAGTCACTTTCTGTACCCACCAAGCTAGCCCCTTGATGGTTACTCATGTGTAATGTTGAAGTTTGTACTCTGACAATTGCCTTTAGGGACTGTGTGCCATGAGTCATACTCATAGAGTGTGAATCTGTGGGTCTGTTCATGCCTAAGGGGTTAACCCTTCAGGAGCCACATAGATGTGCAGTGTTACATAGTGGCTTACACCACAGTACAGGTTGCTAGAGCATGGGCTACCTGATGTCAGTAAGCTTTCTTAGTCATTGAGGCCATGCGCAGAGTAATGGATTAGTCTGCAGATGCAAATACATATGTCTGTATTCATGCCTCTCTACTTATTGGCTTGTGTGTTTCACACTTGGGGAGCACTGACAAATAGAAAAGTCCTTGCTTGATGTTACTGATATGTATGTGACTCAACCATTTACGAGGAAAAATATGATTATAATCTTGTCAGGATACTTCACTTCGATTTCCTCAGAAGCAGAAGATAACTCCTCAGTCCCGACCCGAGCTACTCACAACAAATTTTAATCCTTCGTGCTGAGTACCCCGTAGGGGGAAAGAGGAATAGGATTGCAGAGAGACTGCCACAGAGATGATGAACGTCAGTACTCAGTCTGCCTCTTCACGTCTAAGATTGGATGCAGCACCTGCAAGAGTCACAGTCCCAATTATTAGGGACATACAACATCAGTTTTACACTTTCTACTCTTAACACTTAATTCTCTTTAATTCTATTATTTCTTCACTCACCCTGAGTTCTCTGTAGCCTTGCTTCTCTCTATGAATGATAGGCTCTTCTTAAAAATGCTTATTACTGATTCTGGAAGAACTTCTCAACCTTTGTTAGAGATTGGTTTTATGTTGCTATATATATATATATCTATAGTTGGTGATAATGCGTTCTCCAAATCAGCTGATGTTAGTTGGTTTCTACTTTACATTAGAGAGTTCAATTACATTTATTGCATTGGTAATTCTTGCTTGTGAAAGTTTGTTTCTCCCGTCTTATTTTGACTTCTGTCAGTACTTGTATTTGTAAATACTTGTTCATTAAAGTTTGCTTTTTCTTTCTTACTTCAACATGTATTTATAACTTGTATTTGTAAATGCTTGTTTATTAAAGCTAGTTTCTCCTTTCTTACTTCGACATCTGTCGATAATTTGTATTTGTAAATGCTTGTTTATTAAAGTTCGTTTCTCTTTTAAACTCTACTTTGGTTTATTACCGTTGCATTTGTAAATGCTTACTTGTTAACATTCATTTCTCCGTTAAACTCGACCTTCGTTTATAACCTTGGTATTTGTAAATACTTGCTTGTTAAAGTTCGTTTTTCTTTTGACTTTGGTATCTTAAACAGGAACCTTGTAAACATAAGGTTTATTCATACATTAAACTCTGTAGCCTTGCCAAACCTCCACTGAAACGGTCTACTATCAAACTCCTCAATTAAACCTTGACAATATTTATAACGTTTTCTGTAAAATAGTCTTCAAGTGTAATTTTACCTCACAGGAGTTTCTGCTCTGAAGCGCGCACTCTCTCCACACAGCTGATTCCTGTCAGACCTCAGTTGAAGTGCCAAGCTTCCAGCTGGTGAGCTCGTAACCTAGCAACCAACCGATTGCAAGACTAGAACTGTAACTAACCTTCAGGACTCACGACGGCCATCTTGAATCTTCTCTTCTTGATTCTTCCTTTGAAATAAGTGCAAGATTACTCTGCAAACCTTCTTCCAGTTTGGGCTTTGCTGTCTCCACTGAGGATATCTCTTTGCTTTTCTCAAGCATTTCTTTGATTTGATTTGGCAAGTTTGTGTGGTCATGACAGTACTCCCCCTCAAGGAACAGTTCTCCAATTTAGATTTGCTTGGGTAGGTTCTATGAAAGTTTCTTACTAATCTTGAAGCATGTACATACTCGTGTGGCTCCCAGGATCGTTCCTCTGGACCATAACCTTTCTAATCAATTAGATAATAAAGCTTGCCATTACGGATTTTGGAATCTAAGATTTGATTGACCTCATACTCTTCTGCAGAGCTAATCTGGATAGGACTTGGAGGGGAGTTTTGACGTAAATTTGGAGGACTGTTCTTTAACAAGGAGACATGGAAAATAGGATGTATCTTTAGATGAGCTGGCAACTGCAATTTAACTGCCACTGGATTGATCATCTTGTCAACTTTAAATGGGCCTATAAATCGTGGCTGAAATTTGCGATTTCCTTTGAGACGTAAATGACGAGTGGATAACCAAACTTTGTCTCCTTTCGAATAAATGGGGCTCTCTCTTCTTTTTCTATCAGCCTGAGTCTTATATGAATCTTTTGCTTGAATTATGTTTTTTCTAGCCCTAACTAACGTGGTCTGCAAATCCCTCACCATCTCTTCTACTGCAGGCACTGAATCATCTTCTATACCCAACATTACATTAGGATGTCTACCATGGTTCAGATAAAAAGGGGGTGAACCCAGTGGTGGAATGAACAGCATTATTGTAAGCAAATTCAGCTGCCCACATCAACTCGGGCCATTCCTTCTCTTGATCAAATAAATTGAGTCTTAAATACTGTTCTAACTCTTGATTCACTCTCTCTGTTTGCCCATCGGTTTCAGGATGGTAACTGGTAGAGTAACGAGAATCAATTCCTAATATTTTACTATAAGCCTTTCAAAAGCGAGAAACAAATTGGGACCCCCTGTCTGAAACTAGAATTTTTGGAATACCATGGGCGCGTACTATGTGTTGTGTAAACAACTGTGCAACCTGTGGGGCTCGAGGGATTTCTTTCAAAGGATTGAAATGCGCCATTTTAGTGAAAGTGTCTACAAAAACTAGGATAGTGTTAAAACCTTGGCTACTATGGAGGTCCTCTATAAGATCCATAGTAACAGTATGCCAAGCTTGGGGTGCAGTGGGCAAAGGTCTTAACAGACCTTGTGAAGCTGTTCTATTTGATTCCCCTCTTTGACATTTGTCACAAGTTGATACATATTGTCTTATCTGAGTTTTCATTTTTGGCCACCAAAATTCTCGTTGTATCAGATTTTGAGTTTTTTGAATTCCTTTGTGTCCAGCCAATTGATCATCATGATAAGCCTGAAGAATTTTTTCTTGCAGCTCCACAGTCGGAACATTCAGTGCACCTTTAAAGTATGGCAAACCATTTTTGATTTCTCTTCCTTGGCCTTCTTTGGACCACTTCAGCATTCCTTCGAATGTTAAGTTTTCTTGAATTTCTTTGGTTAAATCTTCATACAATATGGCAGATATGAACTTCTCTTGTGGAATAATCAATTCTTTTTCTGGAGGCTCTTTAACTGCACCGGTATCAATTCGAGATAGAGCATCTGCCTTCCCATTTACTTTAACTGGTCTGAAAGTGATAACAAAATCAAAGTCTGCAAAATATAGGGACCAATGCAGTTGCCTAGCTGTTAGAGTTTGAGCTGATTTTAAAAACTGTAAATTTCGGTGGTCCGTGTAAACGGTCACTTTATGCTTAGCTCCCAAAATGTAATGCCTCCATTCACTAAAAGTTTATTTGACTTCAAAAGCTCCTTATCCGCAATTGAATAATTTATCTCTGGTGGTGTTAATTTTCGAGAGAAATAGGCCACTGGATGTAATTGACCTGTATCTTTATGACGCTGGGAAAGGATACCTCCTATGGCAACATCTGAAGCATCTGCCTCCACATAATATGGCTCATCCGGATTGGGGTGGAGCAAGATTGTAGCTGAGACGAAGGAATTCTTCAAAAAATTAAAAGCATTTCCAGCTTCTTTTGTCCACTCAAACTTAACTCCTTTCTTCAACAATCGAGTAATGGGTGTAACTGTTTGAGAAAAATTGGATATGAATCTTCGATAAAAATTAGCAAACCCCAAGAAACTCTGGATCTCTTTGACATTGCAAGGATAAGGCCAATGTTGCACTGTCTTTATCTTGGTAGGATCCATACTAACTCCTTCTGGTGACAAAATGAATCCTAAGAATCAACTCGTTCCACATGAAATGCACACTTCTCCAATTTTACACAGAGATGGTTTTCTTGCAACCTTTTGAGGATGGATCGAACATGGGAAATGTTCTCCTGTAGATTGTTGGAAAAGATTAAAATGTAATTTCCATTCATCCCCTGAAGCCACTCGTATCAAATGATATGCTCCTCGCAGGTCCAATTTGTTGTAGATTCTAGCATTCTTTACTTGATCTAATAAAACTGACACTAAAGGCAGTGGGTATCGATTCTTGATGGTAACCCGATTGAGGGCTCGATAATCAATGCAAGTTCGAAGACCCCCATCCTTTTTTGGTATGAAAAATAGTGGAGATGACACTGGGGATTCAGAAGGACAAATAAAACCATTAGCAAGATATTGATCCAAATACTCCTTTAAATGTTGCTTCTCTGCTTCGGTCAATGCGTATATTCTGCTACATGGCAATATCACACCTGGCTCCAGTTCAATTTTGCAGTCGTAGGGTCGATGTGGTGGCAATTTCTGAGCCTCCTTTTCATCAAAAATGGCGACTAAATCCTCATATTCTTTTGGGATTTCTGTTGTTTTTAATGCAAAGATCATTGAAGAGTGTGATGATAAACAGGCTGCTTGGGACTTGGTGGACACTTCCACTCCATCATGAAAGCAATTCTCTTTGCAGTAAGAGGAATTCATCTTGATCGTTCTCTTGCTCCAATCAATTTGTAGATTATATTCTGTAAGCCAGGGCAGACCCAAAATGAGTTGAAATTGTGGAGCATCTATCAAATTAAAGATTACCTGCTCCTGATGCCCACCAAAACCTTGCATCTGAATTGGTTCGGTCTCATGGGAAATGGGTCCTGAAGAAAGATTGGTTCCATCCACAGCTCTTACTACTTCCAAAGTAGATTTCTTGATAAATCGAATACCCATTTTACGAGCGTCACAGAAGTTGCCCGTAGCTCCAGAGTCTATCATAACTGAGATCCCTTGAATTTCCTTCTCAAGGGTCTTAACTGATACTGTTTGTACCAAATGTGGCGCTGCGGTTTGTAAGGTATTGACCACTTGTTGATCTAAAGGAGTTGTCTTGGGTTCTGCTTTCATTAGAGCAACTCCCTCTACTGATGAAGCTGGCCTTTTCCCTACTGAAGAGCTTTTGATTTCTTGGGACATCTTTTAACAAAATGCCCAGATGCACCACAATATAAACAGAGTTGATTCACTCTTCTTTTCTCTTTTTCTTCCTTAGATAAAGGACCTCGGATGGAACCAATTTGCATTGGTTCTTCTATCGTTATCCCTTCTCCGTCTCTCGTATGATCATTTCTTACACGATCAATTCTCAGGGGAAATGGTTGATATTCTCTTCTCTTTTCTACTCTTCGTTCGGTTAACCGGTGGTCAATCTGTAACACAAGATCAATTAACTCCCAAATTTATACTACCTGATTCCAATCCTTTTTTGATAATATCAAATTATGGCGTCAATATATTTACGACATTTTGGTTATTTGGCAGGGTCCCATCACCGAGGTGAAAGCTTTTACAACTTGGGTCATTGACCTCGATCCTTTTTTGAAATTCACCTCTTCAGTATCGACCACTAAGATTCCTTTTTTGGATCTGGTGATTAGTATTGATGGAGGTAAATTGAAGACCTGTACACATCAGAAATCCACAGACCGCAACAGTTTATTACTATACGACAGTCACCACCCGAAAGCGCTCAGAGACAATTTGCCTTATGGCCAGTTTCAGCGTTTACGCCGTAATTGGAGTAACATTCGTTCATTTGACACACAAGCTTTAGAATTGCACGATAAATTATGCGATCGTCACTATCCCAAGAGAGTGGTCAATACCGCCTACAAACGAGCTAAGTATAGTGACAGAGACACATTACTACAGACGACACCTAGGTGTTCAGAGACTAAACTGACTTGTGTGTCTACCTTCACGCCACTATCTAATACCATCAAGAAGATCATTAACAAGAGATGGGATATTCTCTGTAGTGGAGGTGAGAATGTTTCTAAACCAATGTTTGCTTTTAAAAGGACAACCAATTTAAAAGACATGTTGATCCACACCCGGCCCAGATCTCGGGTTGTTTCCAGTAGACAAGGGTCCCTTTGGGATCTTCCACCAGTCACTGGTCATTTCCCTTGTGGGAACTGTAATGTATGCTCCCTCACCAAACGCACATATTCATTAGAATTAGAACCTATTGGGAATGGGCGGCTACTCAAGCATACCAATTGTAATAACCGCAATTGTGTGTACCTGATTACCAGCCCTTGTGGTCTACAATATGTAGGTATGACTACAAGAGCGGTCAAATTAAGAATCAATGAACACCGCAGCAACATTCGCTGTGGTCGAACCTCGACTAAATTAAGCATTCACTACATAGAAGTGCAACATAGCCTGAAGACATGTGGTGGGTTGTACTACAGACGTGCTCTCAGAAAGGAACGGAACATCTTTATGAACTAGAGCAACGTTGGGTATTTAAACTTGGCACACATCGCAAAGGCTTGAATGATGATATTCCTTGGACTAATTTCTCGTCCTGATACATCCTTGCAGTGTAAGGAGTATCATCCGAGGTGGTCCACCGTATATATGAGTAATTCTGAGACTACTTGACCACACACCCACTTCTGACACAATGAATGACTACCAACTTATTCATATCTATGACAATAATTGGGTGAATAACGTTGGTACATGACTAGCTATGTTTTCTTCTTTTTTTACCTCTATTACATATTGTTATGGAACGTTTATTGTCCATCTACTTATCTTTTTCGACTACTATTAGCCCAGTATAACATTATTCCATGATGGCCGCCGTTTTAGCCTGTGTATAGACAGGAGCGACGTGAGCCCTTTGTTTATTTCAATTTTTTACCGCTGTTGGGCTCGGCACTCACTGCCGTTGCCGAGCAACGCGCGTGTCAGCCATCTAGGCTGACTTCCAGGCGCAGGAGTATTTCTTCCCCGGGGCTCACGTCTCCCATTCACCTACGGGAGCGTGACCAGGAGTAGGTTACTGCACCCGACGGCAGGATCTTCCAAGTAAGTGTCCCGGGCGGGAGCTTTTGGTCCCTTTACTGCTTGGGAAATTACATGTCGACATACCGAGTTGAGGAGTCTGAAACCCGGTAACTTGCTGTGTGCATGCGCTATCTGAAGTTTTGAGTGCATGCCCCTTGTGTCGGTCTTCTAAGACGGTTGTTTGGGTAATGAGAACTGCCTCTACATATGTTTGAGAACTAATCTGCTCATCAAACACCTCTTGTCCTTTACTGATTTGTCCTTCCTTCCGGTCAAGCTTGATCATAGATACTACCAACTGTTATACAATGAGTAGCAACATGTCCTAGTCCATACGAGTTCCCCTCCATGTTTGACAACGACGTGTCACAGTATATTGATGCAAGTTGATTACTACAGTCACATTGAATAGAGGGAAATGACCCCTTTATATTTGTTTCCCATTACTGCTGAATATGTTTAACATTTTTTCCATTTGATGGTTTGAGTTTTGATACTATAACATTGGTGTTTGTCCCCTTGCTATGTCTTTTTTCCATTTGACAAGTAGTGTGTTTGTGAGCCTGGCTTACGGCCTGCGCGATCCCTTGAAGCCCTGTCTCAATTTGGGAGGGTAAGCATATCTTTGTTTATTTATTTGGCATGGGTGTGTTATCACCGACACCATCACCGTGTGCCACACAGTTTATCATGTGTGTAGGGTCTTTTGATTGAAACAAGGGTATTTGGTACATAACCTATGTTTTGATACCTTTTATACATCTCCAGGGTGACGAATAGGAACGGAAAACCCTGGTCAGATTGGACTCGAGTAAGTGACTGACGATACTTTTTGACTGTCAGCTATGGTGTGCAAGAGCCAATTTAGTTTATAGTTGGAGAAGTTTAGAATACATTAGGTCCTGAAGAAGCGTCATTGGATCCTTGTGGACCACGGAGACGCGAAACATGTCGACCCTATTCTGAGGTGGGTCTGGCAGTTCCTGACCTCCTCGTTGTTAGATATAGTGTTAGAGAGTGGTTGAGCATCATCTCTACCTCACTCTCCTGTTAATTGTTTTAATCTTGGCCATCACCCCACACAGACAAATAAACATAGTACTTAGTGAGGGTCCTGAGCCAATTTTATTCTATTTCTTTGAACTCTACCCCCTTTTTTCTCCTTACTCACTTGCGGGATAGTGTGGCATCATTGAGAAAAGATCTCCGGCAAATAGCCCTCGATGGGAGATGCCCGTCACACATTGCAGCGCCGCTCTGACGTGGAGCTCGTCCGATGATGAAGCATGACACCCAACTGGGTGTGTGAGGACTCTTGCTCCTAATAAATAGGACTCCCTAGCACTCACCCTTCTTTTCGCTCTCTTTTTGGAACAGTGTATTGCATTATAAAATAGAACTGTAACTAACCTTCAGGACTCACGACGGCCAGCTTGAATCTTCTCTTCTTGATTCTTCCGTTGAAATAAGCGCAAGATCACTCTGCAAACCTTCTTCCAGTTTGGGCTTTGCTGTCTCCACTGAGGATATGTCTTTGCTTTTCTCAAGCATTTCTTTGATTTGATTTGGCAAGTTTGCGTGGTCATGACAAATCTCTTGATTTGTCTTTTACATCCATGCCTGGGGTCCACAGCCGGTGGAGCGCCCACTACAGGAAAAGGTGGGAGGACCTGAGATGCTAGGCCCAGAAAATTACAGAGGTCCAGCTGGGGATATCCTTCTAATGTGGGTGGGGTGCCCGTTGGATCATGGACCCCACCTCCCTCATGACCTGCATCCTGGTCATGGCCTACCCAGACCTTGTTAGGCATTTGAGGACAGCACAGCAGCCACAAGGGGATGAATACAGGGCATATTCCTGCCTGTCACATTGCCAAGTCAATGTGTTAGGTTCTGACAGCTCCCCCTGACAATTAGGGATGTCATGTGTAACACTGTAGATGAGTGATTGTTTCCATAGACATGTCTTTTGTTGTATATTGATGTGCCTTGCCTATTGGCCCAGGGACCTCAGACACAGATGTGCACAATCCACAAACAGGGATGTCATATGGCTGTCTACAATGATCGATCAAGTACTGTTTGTTGTTGTAGACTGTGTAAATTCCATGCAACAGACCACTACTCCTCAATGCTACAGCCGAAAGGTAAGGAAGCGATCGATCACTGTCCTCAGCCATGTGACTGGGTAAATGAGTATTTGGTACCCAGATGTTAGTTGTCTTCAGCGTACGATGTGTGCTGGTGCCTCCCAATGGCCATCATACATTTGACAGAGCATACATTGTACTTTGGATGTAGCTACCGATCAATACTTTCCCTTGATAAGTGGGGGATGTCCATTGAAATTATTTTTGTGCCATCCCTGTGCCAACATTGCTTGTGCCTACATATCAGCATGTGTCCCTCTCCTATAGTTACACATTTATGAGCTGCTGTTTCATGCATGATCTACCTGTGTTGATGGGATGATATCTATATTCCCTCATATTTATGTGCATGGCAACCTGTGTGTGGAATAATACATTTACAATGAGGGTACGTTTTATATTGTGCCACATAAAGGAGTGAGTCATTATTGTTTATTGGCTGACACATACCCTCATAATAATAGCATGTCATTTGGCATGTACAACTGCTGTAGTAATGAGGGACATGATATGTAGGCCTAGAGTTTTGAGCCACAATGTGCATTTCTTTGCTATTGATGTGTCTTCATGTAGCAAAGTGCACTGCACATGTGAAATGGGTGAGGTTTGTAACCTGGCTGTTGTCACATCATGGAGTGACTTGCAGTTTTGTCTAAATCACGTGTTTGGATACAAGCATTCATCCACAGACAGACATCTTGGTCTGCATGATCATTATGGAGACAATGATGTAGCTTGCATTTGGCCAACATGTTGAAGAACTTCAACAAGCACTTGCAAATCTCTGGGCCTCTCCAACATATAAGGGACTAATGGCGTCTACTGATGTACTCAAAGTATCTCATTGTAAGGGGTGATTTCCCTGGGGCTTGCTAATTCATTGTGTTGTGGATTTCTGGGCACATCTCTCCCTGATGTATTGCTTGTGATGTCTGCAGTGTTAATTTCCATGCCACATATATGGCCTATCTGAACAACATTAGTACTGCCTCCATGACTCCACTGGGACACATATCACTTGGTGAAGTGTGCATTGTGGAACTCCTTCCAGTGTGACGAGTATTTCCATGTCTCCTTTTCCAAGCTATTGTACGTTTGTGAGCAACATGGCAGGATTTTGGAGTATAATTTCTTATTGTTGGATCATTATGCATGTGACAAATAGATGTGTGAATGACCTTGTGTGGGATCTGTGGGAACGCAGTTGGCATTGGCTTACTATTTTATGACACCAGGTAACTGAGGTCTGCTCCGTGGGGCAAAGCTTTGAGGGTGATGAGGTCTCCTACTAGTTCAATGGTTACTGTGACTGCACAACTTCAGCCATTCAATTGCAATTGTCTGAGATTCTGATTTTCCTGTGGCAACTGTTGGCAGTTCAGATGGCATCCATGCATATGGGGTGGCACATGTATGGGCCACTTGGGTGAAGTTTGTTGCTGGGGCCTACTTGACCTCATTGTAATGTTTGCTAATCAGAGCTGTTGTCAAAGTGTGATCATGCACATGTGATGACCCTATCTCTCTTTGTATTTGCAGCATCAGCCCAGGGAAGTGAAGGAGAAAGGGCACAGCCAAGTGGGGATGCATTTGGCCATGGGACCTTGGGTCAAGCCACCATTGGAAACAGAGGGACCCAGTGGCCTGCAGGGTCAGGGAAGTGCCACAGGGGAGACCGGTACATCATCTTCATCATTAGAATATTCCTTCAGTGGACACTCCCTAGTGGTGGTGGACCCATTGGGAAGACTCATGTACCATCTTAGTCCGCTACCCCCTGTTCTATCACCATCCTCTCTGTTGCTTCCCACCCAGTTGGCTATACCTTCTCACCCAAGAGGGTGGGCGTCTTCTCTGCCGCAGGCACCCCCGCCCCAGCCCGATATCCCAGCGGCCTACAGTGAAGAGGCTGTTGACCTCCTGAGAAGTATCTCTGTGGGTCAGGCAGCCATTGAGAATGCCATCCACAGATTGGCAACCCAACTGCAGCAGACTTATGCATTCCTGGAAGGCATTCAGAGTGCAATGTCAGTCCTACAAAGATCTTTTCAGGCTCTGGCCTTCACACTAACGGCAGTCAGTCGCCCTCCCACTGTCCGTCCTCCCTCTACTTCCCTCTTCCCAATCCAAATCCCCCATTCCCCAACCTACCCCAAGCACACAGACTGATCCACATGCACCCACCTCAACACATTAGAGCAGCACACACACACAAGCACCACAAAACATACTGGCAAGCAAGCAAACAACATACACCCACAGACACATTAGTAACCACTTCCCCAGGCACCTCCACCAGCGTCACTGGCC
The DNA here is from genome assembly GCF_031143425.1 of Pleurodeles waltl. Classification (NCBI taxonomy): domain Eukaryota; kingdom Metazoa; phylum Chordata; class Amphibia; order Caudata; family Salamandridae; genus Pleurodeles; species Pleurodeles waltl. The sequence continues at coordinate 302,986,620 of NC_090440.1, forward strand.
CACACACTATATCAATCATACCCATAGTCACCACCACAACAGTCAGTGACACACACCCAGCATACCCACAGATACCACCCCAACAGACACAGACATCCACCACAACCACCGTACCTGCAGACATCGCCCAAACAGACACACAGACATCCACCACATCCAGCATACCCACAGACACCACCCCAACAGACACATACCGATACACCACTCCATCCCCCAGCACCTCCCAGCCCCCAAGACACACAAACACACACTCACCCACGCAGCAGACACCACCCAATCACAAGCATACCTCCCACACACACACGCCTACGACATCCAGACTGACACAGAAGACAACCAACCCCTCTACCTCCAAATCCCCACCCGCTTCTGCTGACTATCCCCATGTACTTAGGAACGTTTTTTTGTTGGACCTTAATCTTTCCGCTGTTCCCATCCACCCCTGTCCCAAACCCGAGGCCCTGATCCACCTCCCATTCCCTCCCTTCCACCTCCAAGTCCTCCCCTGTTACACCTGCCCCTCCTGCAAGCACACATACCCGTTCCCCCGAAGAAGAAGCCATCCCTTCCAAGAAGCAGCCCGCACCTCCGAAAACCAAACCCACCCTAGCCAGATTTGACCCCAACATCCTCCAAAGATGATCCCTGAGGTGCCTGCCTGCCCACTTTATGCCCCTTCCTGTGGAGGTTTCCTGGCATTTAGGAATCAAATGACAACATAGTGATGTGCATGTGAGGAACCAAATAGACTGGACAATAGCCTTGGACTTTAAAAGGTTTGAATTTCTCAAAACCAAACAGTTGCTTTTTATGGGTATACATTTGTCCAGCAATTCCATTCCTACCTATATGTTGCTCCTGAGTGACTTGTGTTGTCTGCCTACAGTTGTGTGTGTTTCAGCCGGCTTACTAGTCCATTTGCTGTTGTCTGCAGTACTTGACTTTTTGGGCAGTGCTGATATCCCCCAAGGATATGTGAGTGTAAATGCAATAGTGATGTCATGGCATTGTGTATTGTTTGGTATGGTATTTCATCTTGTGTTATCCAATTTGAGCATGTATGGTGTTAGACCTGTCCCCCTGCTATCAATTATGGATTCATCTATTGTGTGGCAGCTTGAGTTTTCTTTTTGCAGACATGGAGTGTGTATAATTGTGCTACCTTTGATTGCATTTATCTTTGCATGTGCCCATTTAGCTCTGTGTACCTTGCAGCTACTCCATGTAGAGTTTTATTCTATGCAGCTGGAGTTGTATGTGCTTTGTTGACTTGCATTTCCTTATTGTGCAGAGATGAATGTCATTTGGGTCTAGTTTTGTTTGTCCCTGAGATACCTGTAGGGCCAGATCCTGTGCAAATGTTGCTTAAGGGGCATGTGCAAAGCGATATGTGCCCCAGAGTAACCTCCTTCCCGGAGTGCAGGCATTGTTTGCATAGAAATCCTTCTATATTTGTCTCTTTGTCTATTGTGCACCCCATTGTCTTTCCGTTGTGTTGCAATATGGGTGATGTGTGTTTCCATTGCAGGGCTATTTACTGGGAGTGGTGTTTGGGTTCCATGCAACATCCATACACATGTGTGTTGAATGTGATGACAGTTCATGGCATATGAGGTATTTGTGAGTTGTATTGGTAGATGTGATGTTGGTACGTTGTTGGTGATGTGTGAGACAATGTTGTGTATACTTCATTGTGCCTGAGATGAGCATATGTGTTTTTGTGTAGTGTTGCGGTGCAGTGTGAGTGACCTGTATGTATGATTCTGATACGAGACACAATGATTACAAGCGTACTTGGTGCCCATAGCGTGACCCCCGTATGATGTGGCTGATGGCGCACCAATCTATTATTGAGTGTAATGACACAGTTAGGCCACACCCAAAATGGAGACAACGAAATGCACTCCAGTGCCTTTTGGATAGGTGTGTGCTATACAACTACCAAATAGATCACATTATATTATATACATACATACCATAGATGCATACAATATATTACATTACATTAATTACCACACTCAGGGGCATAGATACCTCACAAATAGTGCAACATCCCCCTACATCCAAATCCAATAACTAGCACAGTGGGAATTCCAAGCAAGGATGTGGCATGGAATCTGTCATAAAGTGAAGGATTCGTCCACAGTGAAATCAAAGAGGGAATCACAGCCTTAACTCTAAACCTACTGGAAGTTAGTTGAGGAAAGGGGACTCATTAAGACCAACACCACACAACCCCAACCAAACTCAGAAGGAATGTGCGGGTTCACACATAGGCAGCAGGACACAGATGACGACCTAGCAGGATCGAAGAGAATCATGAAAGGCAGAAACAAAATTCACAGCAGAGGCACTGTGTAATATGTAGTATGATAACTCAGAGAACATGAGTTTTTATCCACAGAGTGCTTATTCCGAGAATGAGCAAGAGGAGAAGACCCCAACAACCAACTCTCAACAATTGCCTCTTTCTCACATCACATTCGATCTCACACATTCCTTCCTAGAACCCAAAAGGGATTCGAGTACACACATACCTAGACACTAGACACTTTCCTATCAGCAAGAAAAATCTCAGCCGGGACCAGAAAGTTAAGCTGGAACTGTTATCCAGAGGAAGGGTAGCAGCCTCTCAAGGGCCAGCCAAAATAGGGGGATGAGAAGAGGAAGCCTTCTATATGTACTTCCAGATGGCAAATAGTTTTGGTTTTTTTCTTTTAAGAAGGCAGCAAGTCGCTTGTCTACAGGTTGTGGACACACCTTGTGGTCTATGAATGGGGATAAGGGAATAATAATATAATGTGTATTCAATTGTTGTATAGAGGTTTTATGATCAAAATAAATCGCATAATGTTTTTCAGTATCTTTTAACTGAGCTCTTGGGATCTTCTTCTAAGCTGTCAATATTGACCCAGCCTGTTATGTCAATATGGATAGATACATTGGATTGTATTTAACATTAATGAATATGTTAAACTGAACAGCATCAACAGGTTAAGAGCTGGAGGCTGTCTTATCCTACGCACAACAAGTCACTCATGCAATTTTCAGTTGTGATGACATCCAAGATGTGTGTCATAATAGCTGTGGCGGAATGCCGCGGCGGCGGCGGTGTATTGGCGGTCTTCTGCGCGGCGGTAAGCGCCTTTTACCGCCAATGTTATAATAACCCCCTTTATATCACTTCTCAGTGATATCTTTACATTTTCTTATTGTATCTTTGATCGATTTTGACCTACAAATATCCAGATAAATATTATATATTTTTCTAAACAATGTGTGGTGTATTTTTGTGGTGCTATATGGTGTTATTGTATGATTTATTGCACAAATACTTTACACATTGCCTTCTAAGTTAAGCCTGACTGCTCAGTGCCAAGCTACCAGAGGGTGCTCACAGGATAATTTGGATTGTGTGTGACTTACTGTCAGAGTCACCAGATCCCCGGGGTTTGAGCACGTTCCCAACACTTCCACCACAAGACAGCTCCAATACTCTGATTAGATTTGTCACAGAGTCTAAGAGAGTCCAAGTGGGGAAAACGGGATTAGGAAGGGAACAGCTGGGAAGTAGACCTGTAGGAAGCAAAAGGTTAAAACACACAAACATCAAAATAATCTCTCATGAAATCAGTACTATGCTATGACTCTAAGCATCGTCATTCTGAATACATGAACAACCTAAGAATAAATCTTATAATGACTAGGCTTTTTAGATGACTGAATACCTGTGGGAGAAAATAAGAGGGGTTAAATAAAACATTCTGATTCAAGTACTTTCTTTGGCATGAGAATCAGGAAACAATCTGAGTAATTTCTGAACCATCATATAAATCTTATTTTAAGAATACATCTCAGGAACAGACATCATTACATCTAGAACTCTGGTCTTTTTTGTGTTCTCTCAAAACAATGGAAAGTGAATTGCGCACATTGCAGGTTTTCATGTAAGTATTAAACACCATAGAAGGATTGTGCACCATGAATAACACAACGTAGATTCAAGGAATAAATCACGTGACTTGTTAACTCGAATACTATCAAGTAAATGCCTTAGAATGGGAGAGCACAGTAAATAACATTAATTAAGCACTAGGAAAGAATTGCGCGACTTGCCGATTCGAATGCCACCATGTAACTGCCAAAAAATGGTAGCGCATAATGAATAACATGAATTAAACACAAGGAAGGAATCGCACGCCTTGCTGATTCGAATGCCACTATGTAACTGCCAAGGAATGGTAGCGCACAATGAATATCAATGGTTAAATCACTAGGAAGTGAATCGCGCGTCTTGCCGATTCGAACGCCACCATAAAACTGCTAAGGAATTGTAGCGTACAATGAATCTCATGAATTAATCACAACGAAAGAATTGCGCGTCTTGCCGATTTGAATGCTACCATGAAACTGCCAAGGAAATGGTAGCGCACATTGAATATCATGAAGTACACACAAGGGAAGAATCGCGCGTCTTGCCGATTCGAATGCCACCATGAAACTGCCAAGAGAATGGTAGTGCACATTGAGTATCATGAAGTACGCACAAGGAAAGAATCGCGCATCTTGCCGATTCGAATGCCACCATGAAACTGCCAAGAAAATGGTAGCGCACATTGAATATCATGAAGTACGTACAAGAAAAGAATCGTGCATCTTGCCAATTCGAATGCCACCATGAAGCTGCCAAGGAAATGGTAGCGCACAATGAACATCAAGAGTTAAATCACTAGGAAATGAATTGCACGTCTTGCCAATCCGAAGGCCACCATGTATCTGTCAAGAAATGGTAGCGCACAATGATTATCATGAATTAAGCACAAAGAAAGAATTGCGCATCTTGCCGATTCGGATGTCAGCATGCAAATGTCATGAAAAGTCCAAAACGCACATTCACACATGCAAGAGCAAATTATTTAGCAAGAAGAATTAGGCCCAAGAATTTGAGCGTCATTGATACGGAGTCGAGGGCCCAGCCCTACCTCTGTCTTACCACCCTGATCAAGAATCACCCAGCCGAGTGAAAGGGTGAGGCCTGGATAATCAAAGTAGGCCACCAGAACAGGAGCTCAGGAAGTTGCTGCTGCTCTGGACCGGGACCTCTGAATAGTGAGCACATGGAGCTGGGCTGGCTCCCTTTTATAGAGTCTTGGCCCAGCCCACAACCACACCCAGACATGCTGCAGGGAAAGCTTCTAGAAGGCCCTGGAAAGGGACCACACCCTGACTCACTCTGAAAGCCTGCAGCAACACATTGCAAATGGCCAGTATTTATAAGCACCTTAAGAATGAGTCTGCAGGATTGAATTCTGCAATGCAAAAGGTTAAACAATACATATCAGCACAATGCATAAATTACATTATCTTGAGAGTGTTGGGTTTTTGCATTCTAGTCGCCCGTAGAGCGCGCACTGTCCTGGTGTTGACACTTACCCTGACTAGAGTGAGGGTCCCTGCTTGGACAGAGGGCAAACTGACTGCCGACCAGAGACCCCATTTCTAACAATCATGTGTAGCGCCTTGAGACCCGCACGGGTGAGTAGCGCGCTTTATAAATGTTAATGATTTGATTCACAGAAGCAGCTGAGAGACTTATTGATCCTATGAAAAAGCCCACAGCTGACCCAACGGATCTCAAGAACTAACACCCTATCTCACTGCTGCCTTTCCCAGCCAAGATTGCCAAAAACAGCAATCAACTCTCAGCTCCGGCAACACATCAAGGACAATAACATCCTGGACATCTCTCAATCAGTATTCAGAACTAATCATAGCACCAAGACTGCCTTGCTGACCACCACAGATGACATCCGCTCTCTCCTCTACTGCAGCCAAACAGCAGCCCTCAGGCTATTAGATTTATTGTGTGCCTTCGGCACAGAGTTCCACCACACTCTATGCACCAAACTCCACACAGCAGGCATACACAGCAAGGCCCTCTGATGCATACACTCCTTCCTGACAGGCAGAATGCAGAGAGTCAGGCTTCCGCCACACTAGTTAAAACCTACAAAGATCAGCTGTGGATACCCCAAGGATCCTCATTAAGTCTCAAACTGTTCAACTTGTACATGGCCCTGCTCACCCCAATCGCCAGGAACTACAGTCTGAACATTGTCTCCTATGCTGATAACACCCAGCTGATCATCTCCCTGACTGAAAACCCTACAATGGCCAAGAAGAACTTCCAAGATGGGATGGAAGTTGTTGAGGCCTGTATGAATGAGAGCTGCCTTAGCTGAACTTCGACAAGACCGAGATCCTCATCCTGGGACCATCCTCCTCAGTCCGGGGCAACTCCTGGTGGCCCTCAACACTTGGCAGCCCCCCATCCCCCACAGACCACGCACGCAACCTTGGCATCATCTTCGGATCAGCACTCAGTATGACAAGACAGGCCAACTATGTTGTCTCCACCTATCTCCACACCCTCTGACTCCTATGAAAGATCCTCAGATGGATCCCAAGCAACTTCTGCAAAACCGTGACACACACCCTGATCACAAACACACTTGACTACAGCAATGCCCTCTATGCCGGAACCACCAAGAACAACCTGAACAAGCTACAACAAATCCAGAACGCCGCCGCCAGAGTCGTCCTGAACATCCCCCGATGGGGAACACATCCCAGGACACCTGTCGAAAGGCTTCGTTTCGAGAAGTGGATCAATTTCAAACTCTTTGTATATGCCCACAAGGCCCTCCACAACCTTGGGGCTAGTTAATAAATCACCCACCACATCAGCTCGTACTCCCCTGCAAGACTTCTCCACTCCTCCCAACAGTTGCTCGCCATTGTACCCCGAATAAAGAAGTCCTTGGCTGGAGGAAGATCATTCACCTACCTTGCGGCAAAATGTTGGAACACCTTACCTCTCCACCTCAGACAGTTACCATTGCTACCTCAATTGTGGAAGGACCTCAAGACCTGGCTCTTCGACTGAACCCTGAGGACATACTCCACAGCGCCTAGAGACCCTATGGGTGAGTAGCATACTCTAAAAATGACTGATTGATTGATATTACTTTGTGGAAATACTGAATGTTATATTGGGGGTGCTTGCCCTTGCCAGATAAGGAGATCATTCAATCAAGAGGATGTAACATTACATAAAAAAGCAATTCAACAGCTGGTTTCTTTTTGGATGTACAGGGAGCACAGCCAATAAATAATTCTTCCCCTAGTAGCACGCAGACCTGGGACTTTCTCAAGGCTGTAAGACACTGTTTACGCATCACATTTATGTAAAGATACACTTGCAACTTGAGGGAAAACATCACTCCTACGCAACAAGCTGTGATGATGTCTAGATCCCACTTTAGACAACACTGTGCATATCAATTGTTTTGTGACACACAGTGCGCCATATGATGCTCTCATGTCTATATCAAGGCATGGGTGCAGACACAAGGTGTTTCCTTCATTTGTATGAGGCTATGCTACCATGCAAATGAGGAAACACCCAAGCAGGATCACGCTGGTGCTATATGTGCGCTAGCATGCCCTGTATTACTCAAGGAACCGTGCAAGTATCTGTAATACCAAAATGGCCTGGGAGCATGGAAAGAAGACTCACATACCTATTATGCTCTGAGGGCACTTATGTAATATGGCCCCGGATGTTACTATTACACAAAGAAAAATTATTCATGGTTTTTAATCTCAGAAAAAACACAGAGCCATGACTGTAGGCATTTGAACTCTTTACCTTCTAGATAGCGAAGATTCTCTATTTACACAGTCGCTGGCTAAATAGTCAAGGTTTATTGCTGTTTGGCCAGCAAACGTGCAACTAGAGAGGGAACTTCACTGTTTACCCATTTGTTAGCTAAATAGCAGAAATTATGTACTGTTTAGTTGGCAGCCATGCAAACTGTAAAGAAGATTGACTATTTACCTGTCTAATGGATAAATAACAGTAATTATGTACTGTTAAGCCACCTACATTCAGTGAGGGTGGCCATGAGCTCCTCACTACATCCCCCAGCCTGCCGCAAGGACTATATTGCCACCAGGAGGCGAATAAAATTGAACAATGGGACTCATTGTGCGGTATGCACTTACTGCAATGGAGGAGGCTTTGAGTTCCTCACTACATCTCCCAGCCTGCCATGAGGACTGTGACAGCGCCAGGAGTTAAATTAAATCATGGGACCCACTGCACTGGATGCACCCGGGAGCGGCTTGAGCAAAGACGGGATCAGGACCAGGCCCGTCTGAGCCCATCCATGGCTGGAGATGGCTGGGCTGGGCCCCCCGTTGTTAGTCTTTTGTTTCCTGACAAGTATTGCAGGGAGAGTGGTGGTCTTTTTATTCACCAAGTTTGTGATAAGGCCTGTTTTGGTGAGGTTTTAGGGGCAGTTTGAGCTGGTATCTTGGTTATCCTTGTGCACTGGGCACGATGGAGAAGAGAAAGCAGCAGTGTCAGAGACCCATCACTGGGTAGTAAGGAACCTAATTAGTACCACTGTTAGAAATGGTGTTTCTGGTTGGCTAGGGTATGCACCTCAGCCAGGCAGAATTTACCCACTCTAGTCAGGCAAGGGAGTTACACGTCCAAGATAACCCCTGCTCAACCCCTTGGTAGCTTGGCATGAGCAGTCAGACTTAACCTGGAGGCAATGTGTAAAGCGTTTGCACAACACACACAACACATGTGACACAATATCCACACCACAAAGGAAACACAACACCAGATTATATGAAAATATACGGTATTGTACACAAGGCAATTATCAGACCAAACATCACATATCAGTACTATCCTACTACCTTAGCAGTTGTCAGAACGTTACACATTAGCTACTCTGCAACCTAGCAGTAGTCACACATAACACACAGGTTACTCAGTATTCTGCAACATAAGCAGTAGTCAGGAAAACACGTTATTACAGCACTTGTCATAAGAATATCATAAAATGCCCATTGTAGGAACATTAGAAAACATATGGCAAGTTAGAAAAACATATTAGCAAGCATGTCCATAAAAGGAACATTTGCATACACATATGTAAAAACATCAAACGCAGGTAGGTAATATATGAATCAAACTAAAGTCTGTAGAAAGAACTTTGGATTGCAACTAAATTGGTCCTTTAAACAGTACCTGGTTGGATGAAGGCACCTCCAGTGCCTAGAAGGCGAACAATGGGGCCCCGGCGCTCCTGTGCGCAAAACGAGGGCCTCCCTTATACTCTGGGGTCAGAGGAGGGCGACATGCACCTCCTCTCTTTTATAGACAGGCCCCTCTGGGGACCGTGATTACTGGGGCCCCCCAGGGCCTCAACCGGCCCTCACAAGGGGGGACAAAGCCAGCAAAAACAACTTAGGGCAGGAGGGGGGCACCACGCACCCCCTCTGGTTTAATGACAGGCCCCTCCCGGGACCCGCGATCTCTGGGGGCCCCCCCGGGCCTCCACTGGCCCTTCCACCAAGGGGGGGGCCAACAATAATGCCCGTTTTACCTAACAGCAGAAAAGGAGCATCCTGCTCCTAACGCAGAGGCCAGGGGGAAGGGGGCACTCCCCACGCCTTCCCCTGGTCCTGCCGGGACGCCACAAGAAGATCAGACCCCTCCTGGGGCCCGAACAGACACTCGCCTGCACCCGATGCGGTGTGCAAGTGTTCTTCCAGCTTCCCGGGCCGCTGCGGTGATCTTATTTAAAGGGGCACAATGCAGCAAGGAGCCTACGAGCTCCCAAGGCTCCATAAGCGCGCTGCAATCAGCGCTATGGCAGCTGCAACCACAGAGAAGCACCCCTCATGTAGAAATGGATGCAGGGGTCAGCGGCCACAGCACCCTGCCCCTGGGGAGCAGAATCTTAAGACAAGGTCCTCAGGTGGAGGGCCCAGCTACAGGCCAGCACAAGGGAAAGACAGCAAGTGACAAGTCCTTCACGGTAACCAGGCAGGTCACATGTCAGCACAGCAGCAGCAGTCCATGGCGGTACCTGGTGAGTCCTTTCAGCCTTTGGTGTCCAGTTCCAAGATGATTCCAAGAGTCTCCAAATTGTGGGGAAAATTCCCCTGTACTTATAGTCAGTTCTTACAGTGTTTTACAATGGTAGGGAGAGGAGGTTCCAGCCAGTTACAACTGGTTCTGGGAGTGCCCCCTCTCTCCTTTCAGCACAGGCTCCAAACATCAGTGGGGGGTTAACGACCCTATTGTGTGAGGCCAGGGCACAGTCTTTACAAATGCAGGTGTGCCCCGCCTCTCCCTTCTCTCAGCCCAGGAAGACTATTCAGTATGCAGATGCACCTCTGTGACACCTCCACCCTCCCTGTGTACAGGCTGTCTGAAAAGTATGCACAAAGCCACAACTGTCACTCTGCCCAGACGTGGATTGGAGTCAAGCTGCAAAACACCAGAGTCATAAGTACAGATAAATGCGCACTTTCTAGAAGTGGCATTTCTGTGATAGTAATAAAAAATACACCCACACCAGTAAGCAGTATTTATTATCACCATCACAACCATACCAAACACGCCTATGCTACCCCTCATAAATCAGATAAAATACCCCTTACACATAAGGTAGGGCATTTCTAATGCAATCCTATGAGAAGGCAGCACTCACAGCAGTGAGACAACAAGTTAGGCTGTTTGTCACTACCAGGACAGGCCATGCAATATGGCACATGTCCTGACTTTCTACATACATGGCACCCTGCCATAAGGCTAGCTAGGGCGTACCTTAGGGGTGACTTACATGCAGTAAAAGGGGAGTCCTGGGCCTGGCAAGTAAGTGTAGATGCCAGGTCCCTGTGGCAGAAAACTGCGCACACAGGCCCTGCGCTAGCAGGCCTGAGACAGGTTTAAAAGTCCACTTCAGTGGGTGGCGCAAGCAGCGCTGCAGGCCCACTAGTAGTATTTAATTTACAGACCCTGGGTATAGAGATACCACTGTACAAGGGAATTATAGGCAAATTAAATATGCCAATTAGGTATAAGCCAATCATACCAACTTCAGATGGGAGAGCACATGCACTTTAGCACTGGTCAGCAGTGATAAAGTGCTCAGAGTCCTAGAGCCAACAGCGAGAGGTCAGAAAAACCAGGAGGAAGGAGGCAAAAAGCCTGGGGATGACGCTGCGTAAGGCAAAAAGTCCAACAACCACCCTTTACTCTTTCTTCGCCCAAGCTGTGAGGTGGTCTCCAAGGAGATTATTTTGGCCAAGAGGAAGCTTTCTCTTGAGATGAGCGAGTGGCATAGAGTTTCTGTTAATGTGGATGATCCTATTAATGCTGATACCAAAGAAACCATAGTAATTACATCTTAGGACGATTCATTAAGGCCCTTCATGCTAGAGAATGCCAGCGATCTGCCAGGTGGTGTGCCTGAGTGTTGCACGGGCGACGCTATAGACCTAATTAATAAGAGCATTAGTTTTGGTAGCCCGCCGACCAAAAGGAAAAGACAATTGAAAAAATCTGGCAAAAGACCAGCTGAGCCCATATCTTCAGTGCATGTTGCCTCTTCTGACTTGCATGGGGTTTCTCAATTAGGCCAGGGCCATTTGTTTTGTGCGGACACATATCTTGGGTCAAGTCAAGGATCTGGTGGAATCTTGCCTGGCTTCTTTGAAAGATAAACTTTGCTCTCTGGAGATGGCGGTTACTTTATTGGCCCCAAAATTGGGGGATTGGCAGGGCCAAACACTTGATTATAATCCTATTTGTTTTATTGGTCTCCCTGGTCCCTCTTTAGAAAAGGAAAACTCTTTGTTTCCTATTTCAGCCCTCCCAGAGGAACTGCCTCATCAACCCAGCCAGCTGCCCCACATGAACTTGGGAAACTCCATCACCTGTACTCCTTGTCAGTCAGTTGCTGGGTCTGCTGGGGTTGCCAGGGCCCTACCCATTGAGAATGTTACTAACAGCAATACTGATGAGCCTCAAGGGGGTTCCCCAGAAGCCGGGGATGTAAAGGTTGCTAACACACAGTCAGTTCCACTTTCTCTACTGGAGTCACCTCCTGACTGTGGTCCTTATGTAGTAATCCTTACAAATGTACTAATGTTACTATCTGGTGCATGTGAATCTACACCCCAGTTGAAAAATAAGGTTGGCCATTGGCTGAGTAAAAACTGTGATTGTTATTCCAAAGATTTTGGGGACATTTTGCTTGTAAGGTGGATTGGGTGGGTAGTCCCATCAGTTAAGAACACAAAATGGGACTGTATCGTTGTGAATTGTAGATACTCAGGGTTGGCCCCTACCCTGACTTCCTTCTGTTACGTAGGTCCCTTTTCCAGTGATGTAATTATGTTGGCTCCCCTGAGTTTTTTTTATAGGCACACATGCAGCCGAGGAGTTTTGCACTAACAAGAGGTGCCTAGATTGCCTGCATTGCACAGCACCGAGCCCCTACTCAGCCTAAATAATAGATTTTCTGTCTTATCTAGCCTAGAGGACAATGAATGACACAAGAGAATGGCCAACTGTCCTGTTCAAGATGTGATTCCTTCAGTATGTATAAAGGGGCCCAAGTTTCATCTTGTCCCAGATTTGGTTTCTGTTAAGAGTTCCCTGTTTTCAACCCTTATTTCTAGGATTAATCCAGGGTATAACACTAAGCTTCATAATGATATATGGGTGGGGTATATTTCTGCCTTTGATTTTGTCCTGTTGCAAGAGACATGGTCGGAGGGAGAAGTTGATAGGGATGGGTTTCAGAGGTTTGCAGTCCCTGCCGTTCATGGCCCCAGCCAGTGGCCAACGTGTGGGCTTGAGACTCCTGTTTATATTTCCAAGGTTTACAGGGCATATCAGGTTATATGTAACCATCAGAGCATTTGAATTGTTTGGGTGGTTTTCCCTAATAAATATAATGTTTTAATTGTAAATTTGTACAATGCTGATTGGGAGTTAGGATGTCATATTACAGCACTTTTTCTACCCTGCATATACTGTAAACCAGAACGGGACCCATTTCAAATGAATTTCGCATTATTGAGCCATGGATTGCAACACCAAGATTGTTGAATACCATACTCTAGGCAATCAATTTGAAAGGAAGGATTGTTCCACCATTACTTACGGATCCTGGGATACTAGGGGTGAGACATTAATTAACCCCTAGGGTGCCTTGGACGAGGTGATCTCGTACAAGGCACCGGTTCCCGGGTGCCTTGGACGAGATCACCTCGTCCTGCACCCGGGAACTGGGGGGAGCGCAGCGCTAGCGTTCCCCACATGTGCACACCACCCACCCCCCCAAGGCAGGGATGGAAGGGGAAGCCCTTCCCCTTCCACCCTGACCCCCCCACCTCCCCTGTGACGTCAGCGTGCATCACGCGCTGACAATCACAGAGGGCCTCCTCCCATCGCGCTGGAAGAACAGCTTCCAGCGTGATCAAAAGAGAAATGGAAAGCATTTCTCTTTCGATCACGTGGTAGAGGCCCAGAGAGGCTTCAAAGGGAAGGAAAGGAATTTCCTTCCCTTTGAAGTCTCTCTGAGCGTATCAAAAGCCAGATTGTATGGAAAATCCCCCTTCCACAGAGGTAATTGATGCTTTGGTAGGTTGAATGTTTCTATTAAATCTATAATTAATTCTTATGGTGGGCCACCTAGGCAGTCCCAGGGTGGCTGGTTTGATAAACCATGTAATGCCGCAAGGAAACTTTGCAAAATAAGTTAAAATTGCTAACTATAAATAGTGGTAATGTGATTATGGCTAAGACCAGGTTCACGCTCACTCTGAAAATCAGAAAGCTGGATTTAAAAGCAGAAATGTGAAGGGATTTAGTGTTTGCTTGCCGGATTAAAAATAAGGGTTTGTTCTAGAGCATTGTAAATAGGACAGGTCTTACTACAGGAACTTGTCAGGGGTTGAGGTGTAATATTCCACCTTATAGTTGGGTTAATCATTTTCATAGCATCTATTCTTGTGAGACTCCTAATAAAGCCGAAGTGGATCTGGGTGATCTAAACCAGGGTTTAACTATTCGGTTTAGGCTGGATGAGGTGTTTTTTGCTGTCCAGGAGAGTCCAGCTAATAAAGCCCCAGGACCAGGTGGCATTCCAATGGATTTATATAGAGGAAATATCCACTTCTGGGCCCCTATTATTCCTAATGATTTAAATGCAGCAATGGATTTTGGGATTCCCTCTTCATGGAAATCTGCATGTATAGTGCCGTTGTTTAATAAAGAAAATCATAGTGACCCTAAGTGTTATCATTTTATTTCACTGCTCGATGCCTTAGTGAAGATCTTGGGCAGCATTGTTTTACGGCATATTGAGAGTTGGGTGGAAGAACTGGATTTGGTTCAGGGAAGTGTTGGGTTCAGGGAAGTGTTGGGGACCCAGGAACAGTTTCTTAATCTGTTATTACTTTTCAGCAAATATATGATTGCAACAAAAGGCACTCTTTACTTGGCATTTATGGATCTTAGTAATGCCTTTGTTAAAGTAAACAGTGTTAAGTTGTGGGGGTCACTATCAATTGTAGGTATTTTGCAAACGTTTCACTCTAGCACTAACATCTCTGTGAGGTTTGGAAGGAACAGTGAATGTATAAATCCTTTCACCCTTCATAGAGGGGTGCGGCAGGGATGCCCCAATGCCATTTGTTCTATATATAAACAAACTGCATGACTTCCTTGTGGAAAGATGTAAGGATGTTCCAAAAATAAATGGGAAAAGCGTGAAGTCTTTGGTCTATGCCGATGATGCGGTGCTATTGGCATGCACCATGAACGGCTTACAAATCACGGTGAACACCTTTGTGAAGTTTATGACTAGTTTAGATCTGGTAGATAATATTGCCAAAACCCATTATATGGTTTATGGGAAGCTGCAGAGTAAATTGGGCTCTGTATTAAATAATGGTCAAGTTATTATCCATGTACAAGAATTCCCCTATCTTGGTGTGGCCTTTGATGAAAAAGGGCTTTGGGTCCTCTGTCTTTATAGACGCTGCTCCTGTTTAAATGCTGTGGTTGGTAATGCCTTTGAGTTTACCTCCAGGGTTGGGAACATGCCTATTGTACCCCTGTATAGGCATAAATGCCGTCCTGTGCTCTCATATGTGGCCTCGATCTGGGGTTATTGCAGTAGTTTGCTGCTCCAAAAATAGGAGGATCATTTTTGCAGAAGGATGCTAGGCGTTCGGCCCAATAGCCCTGGGTTTTGCCTGCATGAGGAGTTGGATCTGGGCTATGTAGATGATAGCATTAAGATTGCCCTGCTACTTTTGTGGCTCTCTATTTGGACAAATGAGTATCCTTCCCTTAAAAGGGAAGTGATTTTCGATTGCTTAGCATTTGATTTAGGACAGGCTATTCCTTGGTTATGTTACATTAAAAACATTGCCTCTTTTTTGGCTCATCTGGAGATTTTTTTCTCCTCCACAGTTACTAAGGCGAGCAGCAAGTGCTAGGTCAAAATGGAATTTAATGAACTTGCAATGGGGGAAAGGGAAGTCATTGATTTGAAGAAACGGACTGTGCGAGAGTCTGCCATGATTAAGACGCTTCCTGGGCCAGAACCATATTTATAGTTGGTCAAAAATGTGTGGGAAAGGATGCTGATTGCCAGATTACACATAGGCTCTATCAGATACAATTTGTGCTTTCCTTTAGGTCAGTTTGACCCAAGGAGTATTCTTAAATGGCCCTGTGATGGTGTTTCTTTACAGACCTTGCTCCGTTCTATATTTTTTGTGTGGGTTTTACGCCCAAATTAGACCTACATTTGTATTGCCTATTTTGAAGAGTAAGGGTTTTTTACAATGTTGTCCAGCTTATTATTATTTACATGTGATACCTGATGAATTAGTATGCTGTGGGGTTGGGTCTTTTCTTAAATGTGCAATACGTTGACGCAATTGTGTGAATTTGTAAGTATTTTTATGCAGTTTTTCATTTATGTTATTATGAGCTTTTGTATGTTTTACTCTTTGCATTTTATTTTAATGTGTATCAGGGCTATCTTTTGTATAACCACATAAAGAAAGGTTAAGATGGATACTGTTAAGCCAGTGGCTCAGTGTTAGAAATTGGGTTTTTGGTTGGCAGTCAGGTTACCCTCTGTCCAAGCAAGAACCCTCACTCTAGTCAGGGTAAGTCACACACAATCCAAATTATCCTGTGCCCACCCTCTGGTAGCTTGGCACTGAGCAGTCAGGCTTAACTTAGAAGGCAAAGTGTAAAGTATTTGTGCAATAAATCATACAATAACACAATATAGCACCACAAAAAGGTCAAAACGATTAAAGATGCAATGTGAAATTGTAGAGATATCACTGAAAAGTGATATTAAGGGGGTCATTCTGACCCTGGCGGTCATGGACCGCCAGGGCCAACGACCGCGGGAGCACCGCCAACAGGCTGGCGGTGCTCCCATGGGCATTCTGACCGCGGCGGTACAGCCGCAGTCAGAAACGGGAAACCGGCGGTGTCCCGCCGGTTTCCCGCTGCCCAAGGGAATCCTCCATGGCGGCGCTGCAAGCAGCGCCGCCATGGGGATTCCGACCCCCTTACCGCCAGCCTGGTTCTGGCGGTTTTGACCGCCAGAACCTGGCTGGCGGTAACGGGTGTCGTGGGGCCCCCTAACAGGGCCCCACCAAGATTTTCAGTGTCTGCCAAGCAGACACTGAAAATCGCGACGGGTGCAACTGCACCCGTCGCACCCCTTCCACTCCGCCGGCTCCATTCGGAGCCGGCATCCTCATGGAAGGGGGTTTCCCGCTGGGCTGGCGGGCGGCCTTCTGGCGGTCGCCCGCCAGCCCAGTGGGAAACTCAGAATAACCGCTGCGGTCTTTTGACCGCGCAGCGGTATTCTGACGGTTCCCGCTTGGCGGGCGGCAAGCTCAGAATGACCCCCTAAGTGTCTTAAGTCTTTAAAAAGCAAACAAAGTCTCTTTCAAGCACAAAGCACCTGGTTTAAAGTGGAAAATCTCTGCCAAGGGCCGCAGAAGAAGAGATACGTGGAAAAATTGTGTGTGCATCGATTTCTCCCCTGCACACGACTTGCGTCGTTATTTTTTACGCGGGGAAGTCATGTGTCGTTTTCAGGCGCGCGGACAGTCTCTTTCTGTGGTTCGCGGGATTACCAGATGTCCCGGGGTCTGTGCGTGGATTCTTCGGCTTGTTTTCGGCTACGCATCGTTCCGGGAGGCTGTGAATGGAATTTTCATTCTCACGGCAGGCGTGGCATCGATTTCCCCTCTGGAAGTCGGGCGGCGTTGTCCTTGCGAGGCCGTGCGTCGAAGTTCCGGTCGTCCCGAAGGCGCTGATCAGCGTCGGTGTGCGGCGATTTTCTCGCCGCAGAGCAAGCTGTGCGTTGAAATTTTCGGCGCACGAAGAGTCGAAATGAAAAAGAGAAGTGTTTTTGGTCCTCAGACTTCAGGCAACAGGAGGAAAGCTCTATCCAAGCCCTTGGAGAACACTTTTATAGCCAGACAAGAGTTCAGCAAGGCAGCAGGCCAACAGCAAGGCAGCAGTCCTTTGTAGAAAGCAGACAGGTGAGTCCTTTGAGCATCCAGGCAGTTCTTCTTGGCAGGATGTAGTTTCTGGTTCAGGTTTCTTCTCCAGAAAGTGTCTGAGGTGGTAGGGCAGAGGCCCTGTTTTATACCCAAATGTGCCTTTGAAGTGGGGGAGACTTCAAAGAGTGGCTTAGAAGTGCACCAGGTCCCCTTTCAGTTCAATCCTGTCTGCCAGGGTCCCAGTAGGGGGGGGTGGCAGTCCTTTGTGTCAGAGCAGGCCCTCCACCCTCCCAGCCCAGGAAGACCCATTCAAAATGCAGATGTATGCAAGTGATGCTGAGTACCCTGTGTATGGGGTGTCTCTGAGTGAATGCACAAGGAGCTGTCAACTAAACCTAGCCAGACGTGGATTGTAAGGCACAGAAAGATTTAAGTGCAGAGAAATGCTCACTTTCTAAAAGTGGCATTTCTAAAATAGTAATATCAAATCCAACTTCACCAGTCAGCAGGATTTTGTATTACCATTCTGGCCATACTAAATGACCTTCTTACTCCCTTCAGATCAGCAGCTGCCACTTCAACAATGTGTGAGGGCAGGCCCAATGTTAGCCTATGAAGGGAGCAGGCCTCACAGTAGTGTAAAAACGAATTTAGGAGTTTTACACTACCAGGACATGTAACTGCACAGGCACATGTCCTGCCTTTTACCCACACAGCACCCTGCTCTAGGGGTTACCTAGGGAATACATTAGAGGTGACTTATGTGTAGAAAAAGGGGAGCTTGAGGCTTGGCAAGTACTTATAAATGGCAAGTCGAAGTGGCAGTGAAACTGCACACACAGGCCTTGCAATGGCAGGCCTGGGACAAGGTAAAGGGGCTACTTGAGTGGGTGGCACAACCAGTACTGCAGGCCCACTAGTAGCATTTAATCTACAGGCCCTAAGCACATACAGTGCACATTAATAGGGATTTATAAGTATATTAAATAGTCCAATTGGGTATGATCCAAAGTTATCATGTTTAAAGGGAGAGAACATATGCACTTTAGCACTGGTTAGCAGTGGTAAAGTGCGCAGAGTCTAAGAGCCAGCAAAAACAGAGTCCAAAAAGTGGAGGGAGGCAGGCAAAAAGTTAGGGGTGACCACCCTAAAGCATGTCAGGTCTAACATGTGTCCCCCCCCAGCTGAAAGTGGGGAGAGCTACCCGACCTCCTGGGAGCTCTCATCGCTAAGGCGGAAGTATCTGGAGAGACCATCAGCGTTGGCGTGGTCAACCCCTGGGCGATGCTCCACCGTAAAGTCCATCCCCTGTAGGGAAATGGACCACCTCAAGTGTTTTGGATTCTCACCCCTCATCTGCATGAGCCACCTCAGGGGTCTGTGGTCTGCCTGAACCCGGAAGTGAGTCCCAAACAGGTAGGGTCTTAGCTTCATCAGTTGCCCAGACCACAGCAAATGCTTCTCTCTCAATAGCACTCCACCTTTGTTCCGTGGTAACAGTCTTCTGCTAATAAAGACTACTGGTTGGTCTGAGCCCTCCTCATTTAGCTGTGCTAGAACAGCCCCTATGCCATGCTCTGAAGGGTCTGTCTGCACAATAAATTCCTGGGAGTAGTCAGGGGCCTTGAGCACGGGGGCCATGCACATGGCTTCCTTCAGAGAATCAAAGGCTTTCTGACAAGCCTCTGTCCAATTCACCAACCTAGGTTGTTTCTTGGAAGTGAGTTCTATCAAGGGGGATACAATGGTACCATAACCCTTGACGAATCTGCGGTAGTATCCAGTGAGGACCAAAAAGGCTCTCACCTCGGTCTGTGTTCTAGGTGGTTGCCAGGCCTTGATAGTCTCAATCTTGGCCTGGAGTGGCTGCACCTTGCCACCACCTACTAGCTGTCCCAAGTACACCACGGAACCCTGCCCAATCTGGTACTTACTAGCCTTGATAGTCAGGCCTGCCTGTTGCAGAGCCTGAAGCACCTCCTTGAGGTGGAGCAGGTGTTCCTCCCAGGTGGAACTGTAGCAGCTATGTCGTCCAGGTAAGCTGCACAGAAGGCATCTTTACCAGCTAGGACCCCGTTAACAAACTGTTGGAAGGTAGCAGGGGCATTTTTCAGCCCAAATGGCATCACCCGGAATTGGTAATGGCCATCAGGGTTGGAAAATGCTGATCTTTGTTTAGCCCCCTCAGTCAGGCCGATCTGCCAGTACCCTGAAGTAAGACTGAACATACTCAGGAACTTGGCAGCGCCTAGCCTGTCAACAAGCTCATCAGCACAGGGGATGGGGTGAACATCAGTCCGGGTGACTGAGTTGAGACCCTGGTAGTCCACACAGAACCGGAGTTCTGGCTTTGCACCTGGGGCAGTAGCCTTAGGAACCAATACCACGGGGCTGGCCCAGGGACTACTGGATTTCTCAATAGCCTCTAAAGTCAACATCTTGGAGACCTCCTCCTTGATGCTGGCCTTCACCTTATCCGACAACCTGTTAATTGTGTTCTTCACAGGGGGACTATCACCTGTGTCAATGTCATGAACACAGAGGTGGGTTAGTCCAGGAGTAAGGGAGAACTGCTCTAAGAGCTCATGCAGTCCCCTCTCTGGGTTAGAGTCAGGGAGTCAGAGAGAATGACACCCCCCACTGACCCATCCCCTTCTTTGACAGCGAGGAGGTCAGGGGAGAGGTTCACTCTCCTCTTCCATGCCCTCATCTGTGACCAGGAACATACTGACCTCAGACTTCTCAAAGTGAGGTTTGAGACGGTTGTGATGGAGGACCCTTAGGGGGTGCCTAGGGGTCTTGAGGTCCACTACGTGAGTGGCCTCCACTTTACGCTCCTTGACCTCAAAGGGGCCAGTCCAGCGGTCCTGGAGAGCCATGGGCTCTACTGCCTCCATCACCCAAACTTTGTCTCCAGGTGAGAACTCAACTAGAGTGGCCTTCTGGTCATACCACTCCTTCATCACCTCTTGACTGGCCTCGAGGTTGCTCTGGGCCTGCTTCCAGAAGCGTTGGGTTTGGTTTCAGAGGGCCAGCATGTAGCTGACCACATCCTGGGGAGGTGACTTGGGAGCTTTCTCCCAGCCCTCCTTAACAATGCTTAGGGGTCCCCTGACAGGGCGACCATAGAGAAGCTCAAAGGGGCTGAGCCCCACCCCTTTCTGGGGCATCTCTCTGTAAGCAAACAACAGGCAGGGTAAGAGGACGTCCCACTTACGCCTCTTGGCATCAGTCAGGCCACCAATCATGCCTTTCAGGGTCTGGGTGAATCTCTCAACAAGCCCATTGGATTGAGGATGATAAGGGGTGGTAAACCGGTAGGTCACCCCACACTCATCCCAAATGGACTTCATGTATGCAGACATGAAGTTTGTGCCCCTGTCAAACACGACCTCCTTAGGGAATCTCACACGGGTAAATATTCCCAACAGGGCTCTGGTCACCACTGGTGCAGTCACTGTTCTCAGAGGGATTGCCTCTGGATAGCAGGTGGCATGGTCCACCAAAACCAGGATAAACCTGTTGCCCAAGGCAGTTTTGGGGTCCAAGGTACCAACAATGTTGATGCCCACCTTTTCAAAGGGGGTGCCAACGACTGGGAGTGGGAGAAGGGGAGCTTTAAGCCATTTCCCTGACTTCCCACTAGCCTGGCAGGTGGGCCAAGCTCTGCAGAAATTATCTGAGGCTGTCCTCATTCTGGGCCAATAAAAGTGGGTGTCAAGCCTGTTAAAGGTCTTGTCTTGGCCCAGGTGTCCTGCCAGGGGAATGTCGTGAGCCAGGCCCAGTAGGAAGTTCCGGTAACACTGGGGGACCACCAGCACACAGGGTGCCCCAGGACCTGGAACCTTACGCTCACTGTAAACAAGATCATTCTCCCAGTAAATATGGTGAGTGCCAGAGGCGTCACCTGCTGCTTGGGCTGTGGCCTGTTTCCTCAGACCCTCAAGGGTAGGGCATTCCTTCAGCGCCTTGCAGAACGCTGCCATGGTTGCCCCCCCCTCTACTTGCCAGCCAGCAAGTTCAGGTAGGTTACCCAGGTCAGGTATGTCCTCTCCAGTTGGCTCAGGGGCCTCCTCCTCCTCAGGGGCCTCGTCCACCACCGTGGGAACATTGGAGGCGGGTTTCCCGCGCCTCTTGCCCTTCCTCTTGGCAGCTGTCTGGGCCATCTTTCCAGGCTCCAGGCGCCCTTGACTCCCTTCCCGGGCAGCCATGGACCGTGTGGTGATGCAGACCCACTCAGGTAACCCTAACATCTCCAGGTGAGATCTGAGCTCTACTTCTTTCCAAGCAGTATGCTCAAGATCATTGCCTAACAGACAATCTACAGGCATGGCAGGACTCACAGCTACTTTCAGAGTACCAGAGACCCCTCCCACTCAAAGGGAACCAGAGCCACCGGTAGGTGACTCTCATGATTGTCAGCGACTATGACCTGGTGGAATGTATTAGGGACTATCTGCTCTGTTGACACCAGCTGACTCTTGATAGTAGTCATACTGGCTCCTGTGTCACGCAGAGCCTCCTCCTTCTGCCCACCAATGGTGACCCACTGCCTGTACTTGGACGTATTTCAGGGCATGTGGGCTTTGGGCACCATTTCTCTTTCTCCCAGGGAAACTAGGGAAATCTCTACCTGTTCCCCAAAGCTATCTGGGTCCATCTCCCCCCTGAGCGCTACACTAGTCAACCCAGGTGTCTGTCCGGTAGTGGACGGTGCCCTCTTTGAGCACTGGGGGTCGGCTTTATAGTGACCATACTGGTAACACTCCATGCATTTGGGGTTGGATTTCCCTGATTTATCACATGTCCTTGGCTTTTTCCCAAATCTGGAAAAGGAATTGTTGACACCCCCTCCCTGGGAATTCTTTTGGGGGCCTTTTGAGAGTTCCTTATCAGTAAGTTTATCTCCCCCCTCTTTCTTCTGTTGGGAACCCTGACCACCTTTGTGGGTGTCCCCCCCAGGTACCTTTTTGGACACTCTGGTGCTAACCCAGAGGTCCGCCTCCTCAGCAAGCTTCCTGGGATTAGTCAGCTTACTATCTACCAAGTGCTGGCGCAACTCTGTAAAAGTAGTATTGAGCATATGCTCTCTCAGAATCAAGTCATATAACCCTTTATAATCATCTACTTTATTGCCCCGCACCCATCCATTCCGTGCCTTACTGGAAAAGTCAAAGAAATCTACCCATGTTTGTGTGGATTGTTTGGTGCTGTCCCTGAACCTCTGATGGTATCCCTCAGGGGTCAGCCCAAACTTGGCAAGTAAAGTGGCATTCTGAAGTGGGTATGTGTTTTGATCAGGTTGATCCAATGTGAGAAGTGTGTCCCTCCCCAATGGCGGCACATAACCCCACATAGCTGTACCCCATTGTCCTCAAGGAACCTCATGAGCCCTTAGTGCAACTTCATAAGCAGCTAACCATTTATCTATGTCATCTCCCACCACAAAACTGGGCACCACATTTTTGGGTATACAAATCTTCTTTTCTCCAGCAGGTCCTGTCTGTATGATGCCACCATTATTGCTGGATTCAGACTATCTCGCCTTGATCTCCAGCTCCTTGAGACTCAGTTCATGAGCCAACAATAGTATCTTTTCAGCCAAAGCTCTCTCAGCTGCAGCTTCAGCTCTTTCAGTTTACACCTGTTTGGCTGCTCTTTCAGCCTTCCTTTCCTCCTGTTGGGCCTCATTTTTCAGTTTTGCCATTTGCAATTGGAACTCCCTTTCTTCTCTCCTTTCCTCTGCGGTCAGGCTTTGCTCAGAGACACTGCTCTCTGGTCTGGAAGGGGGCACAATTGCAGTGGTATGGGAATAAATCCTCTGAGAGGCCATTTTCTGGCTCCTCTTCCTCATCACTTTCCTCTAAATGGGCTTCTGCCCAGGCCCTCAGCGCGACTTGAAAGTCCTCCTTTTTGGAGGCCCCTAGGGTGGGTACTCTCATCACCCTGCAGAACCCTTTTAGCTGTTTGACAGTATATGTCTCCAACAGGGCTAGGTCCAAATCTCCTACTTGAGACCCAGCCAGAGACATGTTGAGTGAGGATTTAGTTTTTGAAAATTGTCAGGAAAAACGAATTTGCAAAAAGAGATAAAAATCAATTTGACCTTCAACTGTCGGTAGGTAGTGAAATACTTAGCTACTGTATGTCACTGCACAAATACAAGTCCTATCCTCACCGTTGATCACCAATGTTAGAAATGGGGTTTTTGGTTGGCAGTCAGGTTACCCTCTGTCCAAGCAAGAACCCTCTCTCTAGTCAGGGTAAGTCGCACACAATCCAAATTATCCTGTGCCCACCCTCTGGTAGCTTGGCACTGAGCAGTCAGGCTTAACTTAGAAGGCAATGTGTAAAGTATTTGTGCAATAAATCATACAATAACACAATATAGCACCACAAAAATACACCACACACTGTTTAGAAAAACATATAATATTTATCTGGATAATTGCAGGTCAAAACGAATAAAGATGCAATGAGAAATTGTAGAGATATCACTGAAAAGTGATATTAAGGGGGTCATTCCGACCGCCAGGGCCGCGGATGACGGAAGCACCGCCAACAGGCTGGCGGTGCTTCCTAGCCCATTCTGACCGCGGCGGTAAAGCCGCGGTCAGAAAACCGGGGCCGGCGGTTTACCGCCGGTTTACCCCCGGCTGGGCGAATCCGCCAGGGCAGCGCTGCAAGCAGCGCTGCCTTGGGGATTCTGACCCCCTTCCCGCCAGCCTGTTTCTGGCGGTTTTCACCGCCAGGAAGAGGCTGGCGGGAACGGGTGTCCTGGGGCCCCTGGGGGCCCCTGCACTGCCCATGCCACTGGCATGGGCAGTGCAGGGGTCCCCTAACAGGGCCCAGGGCGGATTTTTACTGTCTGCTTAGCAGACAGTGAAAAGCGCGACGGGTGCAACTGCACCCGTCGCACCGCCACAACACCGCCGGCTCCATTCGGAGCCGGCTCCTGTGGTGCGGCCCTCATTCCCGCTGGGCCGGTGGGAATGTTAGAATGCGGGAAGCGGTATTTTGGCCGCGTGGCGGCTAAATGGCGCTTCCCGTCTGGGCCTAAGTGTCTTAAGTCTTTAAAAAGCAAACAAAGTCTCTTTCAAGCACAAAGCACCTGGTTTAAAGTGGAAAATCTCCGCCAAGAGCCGCAGAAGAAGAGATACGTGGAAAAATGGTGTGTGCGTCGATTTCTCCCCTGCACACACGGACTTGCGTCGTTATTTTTCACGCTGGGAAGTCGTGCGTCGTTTTCCGGCACGCGCACAGTCTCTTTCTGTGGTTCGCAGGATTACCAGATGTCCCGGGCTCTGTGTGTGGATTCTTCAGCTTGTTTTCCGGCTGCGCATCGTTCCGGGAGGCTGTGAGTGGAATTTTCATTCTCACGGCAGGCGTCGCATCGATTTCCCCTCTGGAAGTCGGGCGGCATTGTCCTTGCGAGGCCGTACGTCGAAGTTCCGGTCACCCCGAAGGCGTTGCGTCGAAAAGCGTCGGTGTGCGGCGATTTTCTCGCCGCGGAGCAAGCTGTGTGTCGAAATTTTCAGCGCACGAAGAGTCCAAATGAAAAAGAGAAGTCTTTTTGGTCCTGAGACTTCAGGGAACAGGAGGCAAGCTCTATCCAAGCCCTTGGAGAGCACTTTTACAGCCAGACAAGAGTTTAGCAAGGCAGCAGGCCAACAGCAAGGCAGCAGTCCTTTGTAGAAAGCAGACAGGTGAGTCCTTTGAGCAGCCAGGCAGTTCTTCTTGGCAGGTTGTAGTTTCTGGTACAGGTTTCTTCTCCAGCAAGTGTCTGAGGTGGTAGGACAGAGGCCCTGTTTTATACCCAAATGTGCCTTTGAAGTGGGAGAGACTTCAAAGAGTGGCTTAGAAGTGCACCAGGTCCACTTTCAGTTCAATCCTGTTTGCCAGGGTCCCAGTAGGGTGTGTGGCAGTCCTTTGTGTCAGAGCAGGCCCTCCACCCTCCCAGCCCAGGAAGACCCATTCAAAATGCAGATGTATGGTAGTGAGGCTGAGTACCCTGTGTTTGGGGTGTGTCTGAGTGAATGCACAAGGAGCTGTCAACTAAACCTAGCTAGACGTGGATTGTAAGGCACAGAAAGATTTAAGTGCAGAGAAATGCTCACTTTCTAAAAGTGGCATTTCTAAAATAGTAATATCAAATCCAACTTCACCAGTCAGCAGGATTTTGTATTACCATTCTGGCCATACTAAATATGACCTTCTTACTCCCTTCAGATCAGCAGCTGCCACTTCAACAATGTGTGAAGGCAGCCCCAAATGTTAGCCTATGAAGGGAGCAGGCCTCACAGTAGTGTAAAAACGAATTTATGAGTTTTACACTACCAGGACATGTAACTGCACAGGCACATGTCCTGCCTTTTACCCACACAGCACCCTGCTCTAGGGGTTACCTAGGGCATACATTAGAGGTGACTTATGTGTAGAAAAAGGGGAGCTTGAGGCTTGGCAAGTACTTTTAAAAGGCAAGTCTAAGTGGCAGTGAAACTGCACACCCATGCCTTACAATGGCAGGCCTGGGACAAGGTAAAGGGGCTACTTGAGTGGGTGGCACAACCAGTACTGCAGGCCCACTAGTAGCATTTAATCTACAGGCCCTAGGCACATACAGTGCACATTACTAGGGACTTATAAGTATATTAAATAGTCCAATTGGGTATGATCCAAAGTTATCATGT
This sequence comes from Pleurodeles waltl, assembly GCF_031143425.1. Classification (NCBI taxonomy): domain Eukaryota; kingdom Metazoa; phylum Chordata; class Amphibia; order Caudata; family Salamandridae; genus Pleurodeles; species Pleurodeles waltl. The sequence goes on from NC_090440.1 coordinate 303,012,743, forward strand.
TTAAAGGGAGAGAGCATATGTACTTTAGCACTGGCTAGCAGTGGTAAAGTGCGCAGAGTCTACGAGCCAGCAAAAACAGAGTCCAAAAAGTGGAGGGAGGCAGGCAAAAAGTTAGGGGTGACCACCCTAAAGCATGTCAGGTCTAACACTCAGCAAATAATAAAGAAACCTCAGTATTCACCTGGCAAATCAAACATCATACATCATGTATTATTTGTCCAGTGGCCAGGTAAACTACCAGTAATCTTCACTCTTTGCCCATTTGCTGGTAAAATAGCGGACTTATGTACAATTTGTATAGCAGCCATGCAAATAGCAAATAAACCTCATCGTTTACCTGGCAGCTGGCTATATAGCTGAAATGACATACTATTTGGCCAGTAGCTTTTCAAATGGCAAAAAAACTGCAATATTTGCCTGGCTGCTGACTATTTAAAACAAACTATTTACTTTTTGCCCAGCAGCCATGCAAGCTGCAATGAAAATTAATTATTGACATGGTGGCTTGCTAAATAGTAGACAGTGTGCAGTGTATGGTCAGCAGATGTGCATATAGAGGAGAAATTTCACTATTCAATTAGCTGCTACCTACATAGCTGGAATTCGGTATTATTATGCCTAGCGCAGATATAAATAGGCAATTACCACCAGGCAGAACTGCAAACGAGGACTGAACACAATTGGAACCCATCTCGTAATCCAAGTTAGTGCTAACTAAACCTGTCTTAAATTAAATTTGCACCCTAACAGCAGTATGGCAACGGTATAAAGATCTCAATAACCATCAAGGAAAATGTTTGAAAGTTTCCAAGTTAATGTGGACAAAATGGCACACAATGCCACTCACTTATATCAACGCCCTCGGCACAGGAACTTAGAGGTCAAATTATGGAACTGTGATTTAGACCACAAATGTTCTTTAACGTTTGCCTGAATAGGTCCTTTTCAAGAACAGAGGTATCTATCACTCTACTGCAGCTATGTACTCACTTTTATTCACAAAGTCATGAGAATGGATTACGGTCAGATATAAAAATGTAAAAAAAAAAAAAAACACTACGTTACCAGAACAGTATCTTCGTGGATATTTAGAGTGATCTTTTCAAAATAGAAACCACTGCATATATTATGTAAGTCATCAGCACAGTTTAATTGAAAAGCTTCTTTCCAATCTCATGTCAGAGGGAAGAAACAGTACATATCTTAAAACAAATAATCCATACCCTTGGCCAAGTGTCAATCATGGTTTTTGTCAGATACGTTTGTAACTATGTTTGAAAGTAAATAATAAATATGACTAAATGACTAAGGGGTTGGTAGTGACACCGTTATTCGAGTCTGATTACTTTAAAAAAACATGACAAGAACATTGTATTAAGATTATATTCTGTGTAGTCCAATTTTCAAATATATGGTTCTTTAAAGACAGCAATTAAGCTTTGCCTTTATAGACATGTTAATGCTGTTGATATTCCAGATTCATAGGTATTGATTATACTCCTGTTACGTTTTTTAACAAATAGTGCAGCACTAATTGCATGCAGCCAGTAATAAAACTACAGAGTCAACAAATATAGGGCCAGATGTAGCAAACGTTTTGCGACTCGCAAACGGCAAAATTTGCCGTTTGCGAGTCGCAAAACGCGTATCCCAATGCAGAAATGCATTTTGCGAGTCGTTACTGACTCGCAAAATGCATTTCAGACTCGCAAATAGGAAGGGGTGTTCCCTTCCTATTTGTGAGTCGCATTGGGATGCAATACCATTTGCGACCGCATATGCGGTCGCAAATGGCATCGCAGTTACCATCCACTTCAAGTGGATGGTAACCCAATCGCAAATTGGAAGGGGTCCCCATGGGACCCCTTCCAGTTTGTGACTGGAGCCCAAAATATTTTTTCAGGGCAGGGAGTGGTCCAAGGGACCACTCCCTGCCCTGAAAAAAACCGAAACTAAAGGTTTCGTTTTTTTTTTAAGTGCAGCTCGTTTTCCCTTAGGGAAAACGGGCTACACGTAAAAAAAAAAAAACTGCTTTATTTAAAAGCAGGTCGCTAACATGGAGGTCTGCTGACGTCAGCAGGCCTCCATGTTAGCGAGTGCCTATACTCCCAATGGGGCCGCAATTTGCGACCCACCTCATGAATATTCATGAGGTGGGTCATTGCGACCCCATTGCGAGTTGCAGTCGGTGTCTGAGACACCGTACTGCATAGCAATTTGCGACTTGCAAATTGCGAGTCGCAGGGACTCGCAATTTGCAAGTCGCAAATTGCTTTTTTCCTACATCTGGCCCATAGTCACGTAGGTGCGCTACAGTTGAGTTAAAATAACTTTTATATATTCTGAATGTAAATAAGGTGCAATCAGTCTTTCAAAAGGCCACTTTATACATCCCATAGACTGATAATGAAATTATTTGTCCTTTGTCTGTGCTAGCGCTGTGATACTTGTAGTACTAAAAATGTATTGGGAAACATATAGATACATTTGAAATGTTCTTAGAATAAACACGAGGTTGAGAGATCAAAGGGGTGTGGTTATTTCATTATTTCATTGCACTCCCAAGATCAGAAAAGGCTAACTAATTTAGTTAGATAACGGTCATCTGCTTTGCTTTGAAATGCTATGCCACCATACCCTGTCACTTATTCTGGCTATTCCTTTCCTCCACCCTATTGAACTGAACAAGTGTGACCCCTGCAAGTACTCTATCCTTTGCTTTTCTATTTGGCTGGGATCTTATGACTGGGGACACCCATGATATACCCATTATGAGTGAGACTGACTACTGACCTATCAAGCCAGGCTAAATGATGATAGGTCTTAGCGGTAGCAGATTAATTTTGCCTGGGCACGAAACGTTTAATCTGTGTTGCTGTGGGGAGATTAGCTATTGGCTCTCCAGGTCCCCAAACTGTGGTCTCTCACCTTCATAAAGTATGAAAACCCATAGTGCGTGGTTTATTGATAATGGGTGAATGATGGGGTACATTTTGAATATGGGTGTGTCTTACACAAGTTGGTAGCTTTGCCTCAGTAGGACTTTTTTATTCCCTAATGGATATGTTAGAATGAACAGATCCTAAACCCACCTCCCTGAGACAAGTTGTAGTTGTTGGATGAGGAGAAAGATGCCAATATATTACCCTGTTGTATTCCCTTGTTACATTATGTTTTGTCTTACTCTACTAAACCCCATTTATCTCCTGGTCCCTCTATCTGGCTGCTGCCCCAATATGCTCAGCCTGAACTGGTTACTTTCCCCCACTGTAGAATGACCAGATCACAGAGAGCGGTGTTTTGTGCTCTTAGGTGATATATTTACATAAAACATTAAAGTTGCATATACGCAGTTCTTCTGATTGGAGTTTTATTGTTCTGCTTTCATTTTATTTATTAAAATGTACTCATTTTTTTAAACAGATTTGGAATTTTTCTTGTGTTGTGTTTTCAGTGTATTGCTGTTTGTGTGCTGCACAAATATTTTACACTTTGCCTTTAAGTTAGGCCTGTCTGCTTTGTGCCAAGCTACCAGAGGGTTAAGCATAGGTTAATTGAGTGACTTTTGTGGTTCACCCTCACAAATAACAAAAGAGCACTTTTGATTTGAAAAACAAACACATTACCCTAGCAATCCCTGGCACTGATGGGAACTACTTGTGAAAGGGTGTCATGCCATAACATGTTGTGGCATCAACCAATGGTTGAAATGGGCTGATACATTGCTCCTTAATGCATGCTGGAGTGGGTAGAAGAAAAATGTGAGTGACACCAACCACAGAGTAATGGATAAAGAGTGGCTGAAAACACTAAGCAGCTATGTTACAAAACATAATTTTAGTAAAGTCAAAAGATCTTGGGTAACACAGACCTAATCGGTCGATCAGACAGCAAACAAGAAATAAGGCAAGAAAGAAAGAAACAAACAAATAAAGAAAGAAGGAAAGAAAAGAAGTAAGAAAGGAAGGAACGAAAAAAGAAAGAATGAAAGAAAGAAAGAAACCAAGAACAAAGGAATGGGTGAAAGAAAATAGAAAGGAGAGAAGGAAACAAGGAAACAAGGAAGGAAAGAAATAAAGAGAACAGGAAAGAATAAAGGCATGCAAGAAAGAAGGCACAAACTAAAAAAGTCAAAAAAGGAAAGAACTAATAAAAGAGAAAGAAAGAAAAGAAAGGAAGAAAGACAGAGACAAAGTAAAAAGAGGATAACTTAATACAGACAGTTTCAAATGGACACAATCATGTATGGAGTAAAACAGGGGCAGTCAGAAAAACCACAGGCAGAAAGCAAAATGATTGGACCCACTGCAGAATGTGATGAGAGGCCCTTGAATCTCTCATATATCACACATATTCATCGACCTTGGGCTAAATGGGTCCAAGGTAAGTAACCAGGCCAGGAGCGCCCTTGCACTGCAGGGTATGCAGATACCTGTGCTTCACATCTGAGAATAATAAAACAGTCCAAAATGAATTTACAACAGCTTTGGCAGGAGACGGGATCTGACAAAGATGGAATGTTCATCAGAAGCATCCTGCTATCATACTAGGCTCTAAACACAAAGGTTACTCCAAAGTAATTATAAAGAAAAAAACAAAAAACCCTGCACTGCAGGGAACTAGCTTGTGTGCAGATGTGTTAAAGTAAAGTTAACCAGTGGCTTAAGTAGGCTGACCCACTGCCCCAGGATATATGCTGTAGTGGGTGAAAGCAAAATGTAAATGATACAACAAGAAACCAATGGATGAAGAGAGGTGGCTGAAAGTCCCCTATCTGTAAGTATATTATACATATTTTAGAAAAATCGAAAGGTCTTGGCTAACGCCAGACCAGAAGAAGGCTCAGCGCACAACAGCTAAAAGTGAAAACAGCAAATGGCCACTTGATTTTGCAGGCCTACTTGCGTGGTTACCAATATAGTGGGAAACGGTCTCAGATTTTTCAAAGTTAGGCCCTCATTATGAACACGGTAGGATTTCCCGCTGTGTTCAGGCTGGAGGTCCAAACACAGACCGCCAGCCTGTTGAAGACCTCGCCGGCCGAATAATCAACATTCCGCCGGGCCAGCGGGCGGAAGCAGTGTTTCCGCCAGCCGGTCCAGCGGAATGCTAGGCTTAGACATTGCCCACAGCTCTACATGGAGCCGTCATCAATGTAGCACTGCGGCAGGTGCAGCAGCACCCATCGCGCATATCACTGCCCATAACTCAGGCAGTGACATACGCAATGGGGCTGTGCACTGGGGCCCTGCACTGCCCATGCCAGGTGCATGGGCAATGCAGTGGCCCCCAGGGGGGCCCCCCATTCCACCACCCTTTTCCTGACAGAGGAAACCACCAGGGAAAGGCTGATGGACACAGGTTCTTTATCCGGCAGGCAGCACTGCTTGCAGCGCTGCCCTGTCGGATAAGGAACTCCACCATCATCAGGCTGCCTGGCGGCAGTAGCCTGGCGGTGATGAAGTTCCACCTGTGGCAGTCCCGCCATGAACATATTATGGTGGTTCGGACTGCCTTGCCGGTGGTTGTAATTACCGCCACCACCGGCATGGCGGTGCGGATCGCCTATGTTCATAATGACAGCCTTAGTGTTCACCACATTGCTCAGCCTAGTTAATATCATCATTTTAATAACATTATATATATTTAGATGAAATAAGGGTAGCTCAAACACATATACACATTTGTAATACTAGTTCACAGTAAAGAGAACAGGTATAACTATATAAAAGTAATATTTGTGCATGAGATTTAGAGCTCTGGATAATTTTATCCTGCATGCCATGTTCCACTGACGTAGGTGTGTTACTAAGAAGCAAGGCTGTACAATGTGGGCCGAAGGTGGAATAGTAAATATAAAACATTGGTTTGATTTACAAGTTTGTACAATGCAAGCTAGTTTGCAAAGTAAATAGGCAGTAAGCAGCAGTACACGAACAATGGATTAAATTATACAGGTTATCATGGACCTGCCAAAAGAGCAGAACTTTTTTTTTCTTTTTTGTATTCAACGATCACTCATCAGAGATCGGCTGCAAATGCATCACGATTTTTGTTTTTCGTGAACTATTTCTATTTAAAGTTTTCCTAAGCAAGCGTTCCTCTCCAAGCCATATAAATCCAAACCTCCCTCTACAAAATTATCTAGGGAAGTCTTATACAAAATGATAGACATTTACAAGTTACGGTCTACTCCAACAATGCTGGCACAGCATATATTAATACATTTAAGATGAGCACAAATACTTTATCTTTACCTCTTCTGCATGTTTCACAGTGTTTAGGGGAATACATATGCTGCCTAAGAGCTTGTCCCATATCCAGCATTTTTTCCATAGCTCTACAACAAAGTTTTCTTCATCTTCACTGATGTCACTGTAGAAATACACAAAGACTAGATTGAACTTTTACAGCACAAATGCGGGTAATATCATAACATCTCTGAAAGTCATAAATAAGCTACAGCTCATACAAGGAATTGCCAGACTCTGTATCTTTAAATGTGAGACCCTTAAATTCCACTGAATAGATCATAGGTCATCTTTTAAATTGGAAGAGAGCATCACCTTTTCCCTGGTTCATTTTCCTTATATTGCCAGTCACTTATCAATTTCATAATAGTCTCGCAGGAAAGGTATAAAAACTGTGGACCGATTCACAGATTCGTTTTATGATGTATGTTCTACTCACACAGACAATAGATTGGTTTCTGCATGCTAGGAATTCACAAACGTAAACTCTACAGTCAGAAATGTTTTAGTCCTGCGTTATATTATCTCACAATGTTGTAATAAATCCAACGCAAGGGGTGGTGATTGGGTGTTTAAAGATGTGGTTTGCCTTTTAAGTAGGTGAACACTAGCAAATACGGAAAAACTCCTCTTCATCCCCTTTTTCTTCCAGAAATAGCCGAGATTTGTACCCGTTCAGTGAGGAGTAGATAATTTATATGGTGGGGTGTAGGGTAAAGATTTGGTTTTTGCAAAGGGAAGATAACTTTCCAGTGGAGAAATAAATATGGATAAAATTGTACTATTTCACAGATTCAGTGGCATTTCCCACTACAAAACTGGACAATGCTTACAATTATGCATTGGGAAAAACCAACTGCGAAGTGAAACATAGGACCTCACGCAATTTTCATGAGTACATGTGACTGGCACAGGTTTCCGGCATTAGCTCTAAAATTAGTTTGAACTGCAGGAGTAGATGCAAACTCTTAAACTTCAGAGTGTAGATTTATTCATCTCTTTCCATGTCATTTCCTCGAATTGCAACAATTTCTCCTTTTACTCCAAAAATACAATGAAAATATATGTCTAGCCTTATTACATTACATAACTCGAGACCGCTGTATTGTTCCGTCTAAGATCCTTTCAAACCTGTGTTTAATGGCTCCACGGCAGTTAAACCTTCATGATTAATAGTAACTCAATGGTGGTTTCCCTTCGAGGGTGGGGGAGCGCTACCCCCCACACCTGCTGCGAGCTGATTAATTTCATAGCCATTTTATTTCTTCCTACGCAGCGCGCACCAGCCCGGAGACATGCTGGGTGCGCCCTCTGTTGCCGGAAGCAGAGGTAGCAGAGGACTGCCTCTCCTTCCGGCAGCAGAGAGCTGGAACAATGCCTGGACTGGATGCTCCAAAGTGCGCATGTTACTTTGGCCGGCTGCTTTGAGCCGGCCAAAGTGACATGCGCACTTTGAAGCTCTCCACCCAGCTGTCTTAAGACAGATAGGGGGAGACCAGGCTCAGGCCTCCAGGGCCTGAAGGAGCGTCCAGCCAGGATGCTATATCCAATCCAGGAGCTCCATTCATGCTGGTTAACAGCATGAGAGCAGCATGTGGATTGGTTAGGGGAGCTCTTCCTCTATCGGAGAGCAGACGCACAGGAGCAGGACGTGCAGCCCGTGAGTAAGTACCTTTTTTTTAATGCGTGATGCATGTGTGTAATGTATGTAAATGTGTAGTGCATGTAAGTGTGGTGTTTGTGTTTTAGTTAGTGTACTGTCAGTTTTTGGTGGGAGGTGTGGTTTACTTTAGGGTTTTTGAGGGAAGGAGTGTTTTTTTTTCTGACGTGGTGAGGCACTTCTCTCGTCCCCCACTTTAAAAGGGTACAGGCTGCCGCTGTTAATAGTAAAAATTCCTCTACAGATGTTGGTGCAAAATGTGTGTTGATTTGGCAACATTATATTGTTAATTTTTGGTAGGATCATTCTGTCTTTTTGATCAATGTTATTTTGTATTGTATTTTTTATCTTGAGTTGAACACAGAGTTTACTCTATCTACAATGGCAGGCATAACAGGCATGAAAGGTCTAGATTAACTCCCTATGCAAGATGAAAGTTCTAAAAAAGAGCCAGGCTATTTCTAACTTAGCTAGACTCACATTTGTCTAGATTAAATTGCTGTGCAAGGAGAGGGTTAAGAAATGAGCCAGAAATTACAAAAGGCTAACAGTAGTATGCGGTGGAGTACTCAGGAGGAGGTTTGACAGATCACTTTCAAGGAAAATTGGGAAGAAAAGCAAGATGTACGAGAGAAGGTGGGGCATATCAGGAGAAGACCTGTCACAGGAAGCCTCTTCACATGTTCTAGCTAGGAAGGCTAGCAACGTGTTCTCTCAAATCTTGACCTAAGCTGTACTGGCAGTTAGTAAGCTGAAGTTTGAAGACAAGACAGTTGTCGGAGAACTTTATCTGAAATATGCTACCTGGCTCTAGAGGAGAGGAAGCTTAGTTATGAGATCAATGAGTTGGTGCACAACCTGAACAGCACCAGCTGCTAAACTTTGCCACTGCGAAAGCTGAAAATACAATGAAATTCAGTCAGGAGGCACTCAAGAAAACTGTCACATCTTATTTTCACACAATGACACATGTAGCTGGATTCTTTAAGTTTTCTTTATTCAATTCATATATTTAAAAAGCAGTATAGTCAAGGGGTTTCACCAGCTTTCTAATTGTGGCATGGAACACTTATTTCTTTGTCCACTTCTGCCTTATTAGATATATTCAAGTAATCACTTCAGGAAGTGTTAGAAATTGGGTCCCTAGTTGGCAGAGGTATACACCCTGTCCAAGTAGGGACCACAATTCTAGTCAGGGAATTTAAACGCAACCTAAATTACCCTGTGCTCAGCCTCTGGTAGTTTGACACAGAGCAGATAGGCTTAACTTAGAAGGCAATGTATGAAGTGTTTGTGCAATAACTCATACAGTAACACAGTAAAACAAGATAAAAACAACACAAATCCAACCAGTAGAAGTCCGGATATGAATTTATAAAGATTACATTAAAAATTGTGCATAGAAGTCACTAGTGGACAAAAGGTTACTTGAAGTCGCAAGGAACCGGTGCAAATATAAAAATTCAGGTTGACCGTGATGGTGTGTTGGCTGGCTTCAAAACCATGCAAGGTCCATTGAAACAGTGCCTTTGATTGAGAATAGCATCAATGGCAGGCAGTCGGGTTACTGCGTCATCATTGGACTCCTTTAAGGTGGATGCGATACATAATTGTTGGGCCGCACAGAGTGTTGGCAGTGAGCTGTGGATCCACCGCCATCAGACAGCCGATGAGACACTGTCAGAGATTGATGCACCAATGTTTCTCCTGCACTGGAAGTGATGTGTTGGCTTTTGCAGAAATCAGCGACAGAACCCACCTCTGAGGCTCAGAGCTTTGAGAGGGGCATCTCAGTCAAGGGTGAAACCCCCAGAAAACAAAGTTTAGCAGCACCAGGAGAGTTGTACATAGTCTTTGATGTCCCCTGAGACTGCAAAAGAACTAAGGGCAAGCCAATAAGCCCTTGGAGATCACTCCGGAGGGAAGGCAGAGCCTTCCAGCAGGGTCAGAGAGCAGCAGGCAGCAGGGCAACTACTAGAAAAGCAGTCCTTCCAAAAAAGCATAGGCAGCTGAGACCACAGCACTCATAACACAAGTATTTAGAACCAGAAATAGAATATAGAAGTTTGAAGTCAGTCCTTAGATAATACAGTAATTTTCTCAGTTGTCAAATGTGTTTTTTATTCCCGTCAACAGTGGCTCTGTGTAACCGGTTAGTTCATATACAGCTAACAATAGTAGCCTCTGATAATAAATATTGTCATTAACAGTCAATGTTCAACCTGTTGAACCCAAAAAAGCAGTCCATTTGAGTCCTTTGAAAAGCACAGCAGTTTCTCTGTCAGAGGTTCAGTTCCAGGTTCAGAAGTGTCTGATTTGAGAGGTCAGAGACCCAGTACTTATACCCAAAAGTGCCTCTGAGGTGGGGGGAGACTTCAAAGAATGGCTATGAAGTGCACCAGTTCCCTTTCAGTCCAGTACTGTCTACCACGCTATTTGTTGGGGGTTGTCAGTCGTTTTTGTGGGGTCTGGCCACTACCCTTTGAAGTGTAAGTGTGGACCCCTCCCATCCTCTATGAGCAGGTAGACCAATCAGTATGCAGATAAATGCAGATGCAGTTGAGTGCCCTTTGTTTGTGGCTGTCTGGATGAAATGCACAAATGTAGCTGTCACTCAGCACAGACCCGGCATGTATTGGAGATAGGCTGTAAGGCACACTGAGCAGTAAGAACAGAGAAATGCCTACTTTCTAAAAGTGACATTTCTAAAATAGTAATGTTGAATTCGACTTGACCAGTATAGAGGATGTATCATTATCATACCAAAGATATGAAACAGGATGCAGTTACTCCTTTCTGATCAGGAATTACAGCTTAAAGGTATATTAAGGAATTCCCAATGCATACCTGTGAGAGGAGCAGGCCTCCCAATAATGAAAAATTACTGTGGAGGTTTTCCACTACCAGGACTTGTAAAACGTAAAAATACAAGTCCTGCTGTTTAAATGCACTGCACCCTGTCCTGTGGGTCACATAGGGCCAATCTTAGTGGAGATTTGTATGTAATAAAATGGGGAGTCTAGGGCTTGGCAAGGGGTTTTAAATGCCAAGTCAAAGTGGCAGTGAAGCTAAACACACAGATCCTACAATGGCCTGAGACATGGTTGAGGGGCTACTTAGATATGTGGCAGAATCAGTGCTGCAGGCCCACTAGTAGCATTTAATTCACAGGCCCTGGGCACAGGTAGTACATTTTACTAGGGTCTTATACATACACTGAATATGCCAATTGGGTAGGAACCAATAATAGCATGTTAAGGGGAAAGATCACGCAGCACTTTAGTACTGGTCAGCAGTAGTAAAGTATGCAAAGTCCTAAAACCAGCAGAAATTAATTCAGAAAAATGGAGGGAGGCAGGCAAAAAATTAGGGGAAGACTACCCTAAGGCTGTCAGATCTAACAGTAACTATTTTGTGAAAGTGTGCCCCTTATGCAAACTTGGCCTTTTAGAGGTCTGGGTTCACAGGGGATAACATTGATATAGATGCCCTAATGAAGTTTGTGCCGAAGAAACAACCAACCCAAGACCGTTTTTGGACAGATTGGGACTCTTCAGTTGGGTGTAGCTTAGTTCCAGTGATACAATAAGCAAGGAAGCCATATCTGGGCACTACTGGCTACTTAGGCATTACAGTACTTAGGCATTACATCGGACACACAAAAGGCTGTTGTATAAATGCTTGCAATTTGTCTAACAATGGCAAAACAAGATCAGTTTCGCTCTGACTGTGGCTCTTCAGTGAGGTGTAGCTTAGTTCCAGTAGCACAGTGAACAGGGGGCCCAGGTCAGGCTTGTTTATGTTCTGTTTCATGGAGGATCTGGACTGTCAGTGGGCTGGACAGTTCCTATTGGAGCTCGTGCCAAGACTGATTTGAATATGGTTGGGTTGAAGCCAAGATGGCATGGTGGTCAAAGAACAATTCCTCCCATAACCTTTTGTGTGTTTGATGTTAAGTTAAATATGCACCCGTCGAATTCAAAATTTGTTGTGCCATCAACTAGCATGACAAGGAAAACATAGCTTCATGCTTATCAATGAAGACTGAATGCTACAGTTTAGTCTGTAGCCAGACCTGTCAAAATAACCCTTGTGACCGAAAATGTGTTAATTATCCTAAGTAGGCCTTGTAGCCCACAAGGTAGAGTGCCTAATACTTGAAAGTAGGACAAGTAGAAATTTAATGTTACCTTGTCACTACAGTGACAAGGCACCAAAAGCTAATTCATTGTGAAGGTTCTGGCTGCCCTATGAGGAACATTAGATTAGTGATCAATATATTACTTTATTATCTCAGGTTTGGAACAAGATAGAGAAATGGTTCAACCACTACTTTTAATGTTTATTAAAAGTTAAATTCAATGCTGAATTTGGATTTTCTACAAATAATTAGGAATAGTAAGTTTTAGAAAGTGACCTTTTCCCTGCCTGAAGCTCCTGGAGGCTATTTTGCATCAGCATGCAACTACGTGCCCACGCTTAACCTTTTGAGGTATAAAAATGGTTCCCAGGGCAGAGACAATGGCTTAGCCCTGGTAACAAGATGGACTGTGGGTGAGATATGTGACAACTGTCAGCCCAGGAAAAACACTGGGAGGGTTCAGGATTTAATTTACCTCAAGGGGATTATGGTGAGCCCTGTCTATTTACAGTCACATTTAAGGGGAAACCTGAAGAAGGGAAGCTTAGACCTCTGTAGCTTATAGAGCACTAGCCCAGTGGGAGGAGGAACTAGCCCTAGAACCAGTGTGGGGTAGCTAAGGAGAAAAGGACTGCTCATTTCCATAAACACACTCCTGGGTGGCCCATAGACTCCCTTCAGGAGCAGAAGGCCTGTGCCATCTTGATTTCCCTGAGAACTGTGTAATGTGGTGCAGTGTGCAATAATGCAAACAGAATGGGCTGCTTAAGTTTGTGGGGATGCCCCGGGAACATTTTCCTAATTGGTTAAAGAGTGTCACAGAGTCAGTCCCACCCACTAGCTAATAAAACCCACAAAAGTGGCACATAATCCACCATTTATCAGGACACTTTTTGACCCTGTGGAAGAACAGAAGAGGGCTGACCCTGCCCTCTGAAACCTGTGAGGAGGAGTTAAGTGTTGTGCCTAAACCTAATTGTATCCAGGACAAAACAGTAGACTCCAAGGGTCAGTTGGCTGACTTCCTGTGTCGTTATAAGATTGGGGGGGGGGTGAGGGTTTCTAGTACAGCATAAAGTTCTCTGTAGATGGTGCTAGATGCCTGAGACATGCTTCTACTATGAATGACTCCCTAGATGGTACATTCAGAGCAGTCTCAATAGGGTTATGATCACCAAAGTTTGTGGTAATAATAGGACCCTATAACAGGAGGTTAATTAGGTTGCAAGATACAAAGATATAGTCAATGAAAAAAGAAATGTTTCTATCCCTGTATGTGGGAAGCCCTGCACTGATAGTGTCAACTACCTCTAACACATTTATCAGGTCATGAAAGGCAAGCCGAACCTCCGATACCTTGCCTCCCTGGTCAGAGCCCCCAGCTGCATCTGACTCTTTTCAACAGCTTGGGTTAGGCAATCTAGCTTTAAAGTCCCCTGCCAAGCATAAATATGTTTGCTGCCCCTAGCTTGATTTTTCTCTCCACACTAGAGTCAATATATTTAAATACACCAGGGAATCGCTAGTTAGGTCCATTAACAAAAGCATTAATTATAGAAATGAATGAGGTATAGGGTTAAAACCCCCTTTAAAAAAGACTGCTTGCAAGTCACTTTCAGGGTTATTTAAATCTTCTGGTGGTCGCTGAGTAGTAGGTTAATCAAAATTGTTAGTCCCCCTGATGCTCGGCCAGAATGAAATGGAGTGGCCGGTAAACTGAAACACAGTAATCCTTTGAATACACAGGGATTAACGTCCAACATTTCCTGCATTAGCATATTGTCATATGGTTCCATAAATGATTGCCCCCTGGAAGGGAAATCTTAGAGCCGAGGCCTGCAATGTTCCTGCTTAATATTCTCAAGAAGGGTCGTTTTGCATGTGGGGTTTGAGGAGGTGAACCTGTAACAGGGGAGGAAAGTACAGTTAAAGGGTCAGTTGACAAAATGTGCCCTGAACATAGAGTTAGTAACGTTGCAAATTAAGTATTCTGGCTCAGCCAGTTCTGCGGGGTTAAAAGGCGCAATGTTCCCCAGGCACAAAGGTGGTAAGGCTGCAACTGAAAATTTAGATGCAAGCATGTCCCCAGTTGGTAAAACTTGCTCGACCGTCATCCTGGGTACTTCAGTCATTCTTATTGAGATCTGATAAAACTGAGTACCGAATATTACTTATAAAACTCTGCATTCAATGGGGCTGACGGGTCTATGACGATGTGCCCAATACCTGCTTGATAATACTATGGAAGTAAGGTAACAATGCTGGTTTCAAATAAAGACCTTACTGAGATTGGATCTAATAGTTTCCAAACACTACGTGGGTGTCTAAAGTTAACTACATTGCAGTCTCCAGCAGTGTTTTTGTTGAAGGGCCAATCCATCCGACTCTCCTCACCATTAGAATCTCACTTCTCTCAGCAGCATTAAAGTTACTGTGTGTGACAAGCTAGTGAATGGCCATATGGCTGGCCTATTCTCAAGACTCTGTTTGATTATTCTTTAAAGCTGACACTCCAGCCAATGTTACTACATACGGGCATGCCTCCAGGCGTAAGTGTTAATGTCATGGTACAACGATTATAATCCAAGAATCTATGTTTATCCCTTGCCAAAGTCATAGGGCCCTGCCCACCAGCTGGGATCAGTGAAGAATTGTTCTATGGCCCAATGCCAGAGGCCCTTGGGGCCCCTGCATCATGTTTTGTGGAGGAGGTACCAGCAGTATCATGAGTAGATTTATCCCGTAAGACAAACAGTGAGGTGCCCCTCTTCCCAAATGTAGTTGCAGCCAGAGTGGATTTTCCTTCCGGTGTGATCTCCAAGAACCTAAGGCACCCAGCGGGCTCAACAAGGCCCTCAATGGGGTTAATCTGGTTGCCAACAAAGATGTTTGCTAGATGAGCTTCCAGGGCAGTAAATTGTTCCTTTATAGGGCTCAGTTGTTCCTCTAATATTTCAGAAGTTGTATTATATACCTTCTCAACACTTGTAAGCCCTGCAAGCATTAGACCAATTCCATTGCCAGTGGATATTTGGCTCGGTGGGGCCTTTGCCTGTGTAACACATTTGCTAACCTTCTTATGTTTAGCAGCTGATTTAGTGAATGAGTTAGCACTGATGGTGCTTATAAGAGGAATTGTAGCACTATTCTGTACAATTACTTGACAGAGGTAATTAGTAGGCCTGGGCGTAGAACTCTGCCGGCAGCATTTGCGGAATTCAGGCACTTTGCCCTATGTGGCGTACTATGGAGGAGAGTTTTATACAAACCTTGTTAATTATTGATCATTTGTTGCTTAGGTTTCTATTTTTATTTTTTATTTTTTTTCTATTTTAATTCATAATATTTAATTTGTAATTTTAAATTTTCATGCCATTTTTTATTTATTTTTCAAATTTTTTATTTTTATTTTTTATTTTTGTAATTTCTTTTTCTTTTTCTTTTTACGTTTTATTTTTTTCAAATTATTATTACTTTATTTTTATTTTTATTTAAATCTGAATTTTGCCTTGATCCATTCATCCACATCCATCTGATCCATTCCTCCATCCACTAAAGACGCAATGGTGCACTACAGCATTCAGTTTCTTTAGGTAATTCCATTTCCTGCAGGACACCCTGGCTGCAGGTCACGACGCACAAATCAAAAGCATAATTAATTTTATTAAAGATTATTCCATTTTCCCTGGTCACCTTGCCGCCATGGGTTATTTAAAGGATTATTCCATTGACCCATGCGCCTCTCTCTGACTACCCCAGGTGTCTCCTTTCAAACAGATTGAGATGAAGCAAAGAGCTAGATCTGCCTGTTGTGTTGTATGATTTGAAATGCATTTTTTGTGGTGTGGCTTACTTTTACAATGTTTGATTAAATAGGTATATTATGTAAGTAACCAACCACTCTAAGTTGCATTTCTGTGTACTAATTCAATCTTCAAAAATGCCATATTTCACTAACTTATGTTTTTCTTGGTTGGTTGTTTTTAGGTGCACAAAAGAAGAGACCCCATAACACCTGCAGTACTGCCAAAGAGAAGGCCTTATAGTTACTTCAGTCCACAGGCACCAAACTTTTTCGCTTGTGCATCTTAATGCCACTGTCAACCTGGAGCTAAAGATGGCCACAAAAGAATTGCTCCCAAGAAAATTGGCCAGTGACAAGAAGCAACTTTCCATTAGTGGCATGGCAACCACAACCTTTTCTGGGAGATGTGTGCCTGCACACACTGGCCTCCAGGGAGGAACCTAGAGGCAGCACTTCTGCATCAACAGCACCACCCCGACCCAAGCCAAAACCACATCTGTCAGAGAGGCAGCTACTACAACCATGGTGACACTGACAAGCTCTGATGTTGAAATGGACTTGTCTCTTTCACAAAGTATTACCCAATCATTTTAGGAAACAGAACAAAGTCGACAGCAGCCGCAGCCAGATCTTCCTGAAGTTGGAGTAGAACAGGTGTTTGAGCTTAGCGAGAACCTCTGCATTTAGAATCAACTGCTCCCAGATCGCTAGCGAGAAAAAGGAAGGGTACTACTCCACCATCTTCTCCAAGCATCATTTTTTATGACAATTATAGGGACATGGAGTGGACCCAGGCAAAGTCCAGGAGATGCCAAGAGAGACAAGGGAAAAGAAAAGTTACGGAAAGCCTTAGATCATGGAAGGGGAGGATGATGAGGCAGACAATGAGCCAGTCATTGGGAGGCTGGCACAGAGGAGTCCGACATTACTATCCAACCTACTCCGAGGGATGTGGCACAGGCAGCACTGCCAGCTCCCATATTTATGTGGTCCCAGCTGAGACCTGTACCAACCATAACTCAGTAGAAGCATACACTGCAGAGACGCAATCAACATACTCACCTTCAACCAGTTCTTCTTCAGGCATTGGCAGAAAGTACTCCTACCCAGTTTGGGATTTTTTTACGATTAGCAAACAGGAGGAGAACTTTGCAACATGCTCCATTGGCCACTCGAGTGCTCATTGAGGTAAGCCAGGTTCACATTATGTTAATGGAGGCCAGACGACCCATATGAAAAAACATCACATAATCCGGTGGGAGGAGCACCTTAAAAAAATGTCTCAGTGTGGTAGAGGTAGTGAAAGGAAGGAGATCCAGGAAACCTCAGCTAAAACTGATCAAGTCACAGTAGAAGGTGAGGAAGAAGAGAGTGCCATCACCAGAATCGGCTGCTTCAGCGACCTCACAATTGCACATGAAGACTCAGAGTCAGATGGAGACATCACAGCATATGGTGACCACACCACAATGTGCATGGAGTCTACCACCACCTACTTCCCAAAAGTCGCCTGTGTCAGTGGCCCTACAAAAGAAGAAAAACCAGGTATTGGCCCTGAAGACATTTTTAAGAGTGTTCGGCGGCATGCAACAGTAGCCATGTTCACCATGGAGAAATCACACACAGCTGTAAACACCTTGGAGGATTTCATAGCAAAGTGTCTGAATGGTTGCGACCCAGAGGTCTTCGAGTTGGATTTGTAGCCACAGACATTAGCAGTAATATAGTCATCACCATGGCAGACGGTAGCTTTTTCAGGGTCCTATGTTTGGTGCACTTGATCAACCTCGATGTGCAGGGCTTTCTTAAAAAAGAAGACAGTCAGCATCATAATGACCACCTGTAGACGCATTTTCACTCATTCTAGCCATTCTTTCAAAGCCCAGAAACAGTTGCAAATTATTCAGCATGATAACTGAGTACCAGTTGAAGCCCTGATACAGGAGGTGCCAACATGCTGAAACTCAACCTATTATATGTTGCAACGTCTGTTGGAGCAGTCCAGATCAATAACTATGTCATTCAAAGAGGAGCTGATGCAATTGGGAAAGCTATGACCATGGATGTGTAAAAATTGGGACTAGTCCAATACCTCACACAGATGCTGCTACCTTTTAAGATTTTAACGTGGGAAATTAGTAAGGAGGACAGTACAATGGGCCAACCTATCCCATTATTGCATTTGCTAAAGGAGCAGCTAAAGAAAGTGTCTGAAAGGTTTGCATTCGGGGTGCAAATGAAAACCCAGAAGCGCATGCCTCGGTTGGGAGCCTAAGCTATCGCTTGACTTGTAGTGCAAGACTGCAAAATGACATTATCTCATCCAAAGAGTACCTCTGTGCCACCCTACCTGATTCACACTACAAAACTATTTCTGCAATCATTCATTTTTCTGAGGGGATGTTTCACAATACAAGAAGTGGATTGTTGAGCAAGCAGGAAAACTGAAAGAATAACGGCTGGACCCACTACAGAGTTTTGGGATGCCACTTTCAGCTTCCAGAGAGGGCAGTCTTGTCTCACATGCGTCAACCCCACCTACAAGAAAACAAGCGACAACAGCAACAGAAGAATTGGACCCAACCGCTGCATTGGCTTGGTTTCAAGTGGCATGTCTTAAGTCCAATGCAGGGGTGAAGGAAAAAGCAGTCGAGCAGGTAGCAGCACCCATGGGCATTCAGAAGACCTTCCAGGAGAATCTGGTTGACCCACAAGAGGTGTTGTGGACCAAAATCCATTAGGGTATTCAGATGGAAAGATGCACCTATGGCCAGACCTCTGCAGGCTGCCAATAAAGTTTCTGGCTTGTCCTGAGCCAGCATGTCTGCTGAACGTGTGTTCAGTGCAGCTGGGGCAGTTGTTACAGTGAGAAGGACCAGTCTCTCACCTCAACACGTAGAAAGATCGACCATGATTAAAATCAGCCAGCATTTTATACCACCTGATTACACCATTCCCAAAACAGAACAGGAGGAGGAAGAGGATGACTGGTCAGAATTAAGTGTGTTAGCTGACCAACTTCTGAGAGAACCACCAGAGTTGTTGGGATTACTCTTCTTCCAGGATTGATTAAGCCATTGCCACCATAGAACATTTTAATTATTTCTCATTCAGCCTTTTTTCTCTTTCTTTCTTTGCAAAAAAAATATATGTGCTTGTGCAACATTATGTTTGTGTCAGATTTATGCTGCCCCACCATTGATTTTACAGTCACATATAAGCCTGTATTGGATTTGGATCCATGTGCAGAAGCCTCCATATACCATTCAGAATGTTGGAGATGATGCCTGCCTCCCTCACATCCCGTTGCCTATCCTAGTTTTTTTACATCACCTAGCAGGGCTGTCCTAGAAGATCATTGATTAAAAGACTGCCAGTGTCAATGCCTAATGCCAATGTGTAGATACCATAAAATAGGATATATTTTGTTCAACCACCATGCTTGGATTTTAAGACTTAACTACTAAGTAACTATTGCACCAATGAGTGGTGATATATTGATTGATTGTGAATTTGTGAGTGATTACTGATATATGTGCTGACTGTCAGTGAGGAAGGGAGTCAAAACATTTGTAAACTTGTTTCCAGTGATTTGCATTGTTTGGGGGCTGGATCGGTAATCATTTTTTTCTGAAAGTGATTGACCTTTCAAAAGTAGTGAAATTTACCTGCAGGGTCTACTCCTTTCTGAGGACTGAGGATGGGAGTACCTCAATAGCTAGAAAGGAGAAATTTATCAACTTCAAAGAGAACCCTTGATGATGGCAAAGACTCTGAAGCCTAGTACTCACTCAGCTCTGTGAACTGGAGAGAGGTGCTGCTGAGCAAGTGATTGCTGCATTGCTAGCTCAAATGTGAAACTTCTCTTATGTACTTGCTATGCCTTTGAGTCTTCTTGGTACACTCCTGACTCCTCATGAAGCTTACCTTGCTTTCTTTTGAATAATACTGTTTATTTCAATACACAGGCCTTCTCCTAGTCCTTTCCTGCACACAAGAAAACCGGGCAGGTTTAGACAGGCACTTGAGTGATAGACATTCCGAGAAGAATTGAGCTATAGCACCCAATCTGGCAATGTAGTATCATTTTCCTTTTAACAATCATAATTCTTACAACTAGGTGGGTTGCATACAATGTTCCATATTTCAGAACTATAAGACATAACACTTAGAATATACTATTTGGGGTCTCAGGCAGAAGCACTGTTTCAAATGCATTTACTGAACTGTGTCATACTTACTTATCCCTTCATTTCCTTCCACAACAAATCGATTAAGGTGTGCTGCTCAGTACACAAAGAATATTGTTGTGGTTTCTTTTGTGTAGTGTTTATCTTTGTCACTCTTTTTCCCAAATTTATTTCCCCATCCATTCATTGAGCCACCAACCCTCTTCCCCCAGGGCAGTGTGATTAATTGAGATGTGACCTAATTTTACACCATAATAAATTAATCATACACTTTCTGGAATGTATGTGGTGAAAGCAACATCAACTCAATGAAGTACCTTTTACCTTATATTACCTGAGCAACATTCTACACTGGCCCCATCAACATCATCATTCATGCCTTATGTTTGTTTTCAGTAAATGCTTAACCTGGTCCAACCACTCAAGTCTGAGCCCACTTCTCCTGACTCCATGATTTCATTTCATAAGTTTAGTTTTATAGCTCCTGACATCCTTGGCGTGGTCTTCCTTGTCTTTTTTGCCTATACTTCCCAAGTTTTGACTGTGTGCTGGAATCTGTTTTTGCTGTTTGTGGTACTCTGGGCACTTTAACACAGCTGACCAGTGCTAAAGTGCAATTGCTCCCGTGTAAGGTGTCTGTGTAATTGGCATTTCCATTATTGGCATATCTGATTTACTAGTAAGTCCCTAGTAAAGTGCACTAGAGGTGCCCAGGGCCTGTAAATCAAATGCTACTAGTGGGCCTGCAGCACTGGTTGTGCCACCCACATTAGTAGCCCTGTAAACATAGCTCAGACCTGCCACTGCAGTGTCTGTGTGTGCAGTTTTCAACTGCCATTTCAACCTGGAAAGCGTACCCACTTGCCAGGCATATACCTTCCCTTTTAATAGATAAAAGGCACCTCTAAGGTAGGCCCTAGGACCCCATGGGCAGGGTGCAGTGTATGTTAATGGTGGGACATGCACTGATGTGTTTTACATGTCCTAACAGTGAAATACTGCCAAGTTTGGTTTTCACTGTGCATATCTCTCTCATAAATTAACACGGGGGCTTCCTTTAAATATTATTAAAGTTCACATTCTCTTTGAGAGCAGATAGAAATGTGGAGTTTGGGGTCTCTGAACTCACAATTTAAAAATACATATTTTAGTGAAGTTGGTTTTTAGATTGTTAGTTTGAAAATGCCACTTTTAGAAATTAAGCATTTTCTTGCTTAAACAATTCTGTGACTCTGTCTGTTTGTGGACTCCCTGTCTGGGTCAGTTTGACAGTTGGGCTGTTTGCACCTCTTATCTAGACAGTCACACAAAGGGAGCTGGGGTGTAGCCTGAATATCCTGATGAGCCATCTGAGCTAGAGTGGAGGAAGGAATGATCATTTCTCCCCTCACACAATGCAACCTCCAACCCCCTGGTGTGTGTCTGGGGCCTGGCCTGGGAAAAGCAGGATCTTGTGAACAACAGAGACTTTCCTTTGAAGTTTGGGGTATAAATAGGGGACCCAAAACCCAAGATATTTAGATAACTTCTGGAACCAAGAGGAACCTCTGCCAAGGAAAAGAGCTGAAGGGCTGAGGAGAAGTGCTGCCCATGCCTGTGCTTAGTTGGGCTATCCTGCAGTTGCTGCTTCTGCCTGTGAAAGGGGAGAAAGACTGGACTTTGCTGTGCATTCCTGCTTGTGAAGAATCTCCAAGGGCCTGAACAGATCCTGCCTTCTGTTTTGAAGTCTCAGGGCCATCAAAGACTTCCTCTGCCAGCACCTGCTGAGACTCCTGCCCTGCCAGGTGGTGCGTTTCCCAGTCCCTGGGACCTTGAAAGGTAAAGTTGGCAGAACAAGAGCTGAAATCCACGCACAGAATGCTGTGCAGGGAACTTTTCAATGCACCATCTGCAATGCGGCTGATAAATGATGAGCCGCCGGTTATGCAGCTGAAATCGATGCTCCACCTGCATCACGGTTGGAGAAACAACGTGCAACACCCACTTGTGGCTGCTGGTAATGACGCAAACCCCATGCAGCACGGTTTTCTAACACTGTTTGACCGGATTTCTCATGCATCTTCCCTGGGTGTCAAAGTCATCCTGACCCTGTACATGTCTGAGGTGCCCCACCTGGAAATCGATGCATCGCTCTCTTACAAAGTAGAAAAACAACGCATCACTGACCCGACTGGAGAAGGAAATTACGTACGGCCTCACTTGCGAGTAAGGAATCGAAGCATCGCTGACTTTTCCTGTTATTTTTTACACTAACCAGGTACCTTATCTAAAATCAATGTTTCCATTGTTTTCTATGGAGTAAGACTTTTCTTCTTTTGAAAATTCATATTTTAACTTGTGTATGTTGGATTTTTGTCGCGTTGGTCTTGTTTGATTTAGATAAATATCACCTATTTTGCTGGTGTGGTGTCCATTTTGTAGTGTTTTCACTGTATTACTGTTTGTGTTGGTACAAATACTTTAAACATTTCTTCTGATTTAAGCCTTTCTGTTCGTGCCAAGCTACCAAGGGGGTGAGCGCAGGTTAACCAGGTATGTTTCTCCTTTGCCCTCACTACAGTGAGGGTCCTTGCTTGGACGGGGGTAACCTGAGTGCCAACCAAAGACCCCATTTCTAACAGCTCCCCACCACTGATCAGAAGAAATTGATATTGCAATATTTTATTATCATATGGTCTACTTTGTTGTGTGTTTAATGCTGTCATTGTGGTAGTCTGGTCTCAGTCTTCCTCAAGTTATGGCATATGGTCCACAAGCTCACTGTTTTCTTTCAATCTAGTTGGCAGTGATGGATAGCCCTCAAAATAATCCTGCAGTTGGAGTTCACAAAGGTTGGAGAAGCACCTTCTGTCTTCTCAGTGCACTAGCCTGCTACAATCTCCCCAACCACCACCTTAAGAGGCCACTTTAGGAAAAACTGCACTAATAAGACTCCTTCACTTCATCTATTCAGGTAAGAAAAGGACTTTGCTTTGAAGTTAACTTGTTTAGTTAGTAATTAACTCCTATCGAAGAAGATGTTGTCTGTGTGTACTCAGTTTTTGTAAGCGAAATAGGTGTAGAAATGTTGCTTCTAGTTGGCTAGGGTATGCACCCAAGCCAGACAGAACCCAGCCACTCTAGTCAAGGTGAGGAGGTTAAACACCCAGGATAACCCCTGCTCACCCCTTTGGTATCCTGGCATAACCAGTCACGCCTAAGACCCGGAGGCACTGTGTAAAGTGACTGCACAACACACACAACACACATGACACAATAAATACACCACAAACAAAACACAACAAGTTATATGAAATTAGATTGTATTGCATATCACATCATTAGAGTTGCAGTCATTGGCAGTTCCTCCTAGTGACCGAGCAGGTCACCAGTCAACACAACAGCAGCAGTCCAAGGCGGTTCCTGGTGAGTCCCTCCAGCAGCATTCCAGTTCAGTAGTACATTAATGTCTCTAAATGTGGGGGAAACCCACTGTACTTATACTTATTTTGCACAGTCCCCACCAAAGGTGGGAGAAGGGGATACAACCAGTCCTAACCGGTTCTGGAGTATCCCCTCTCTCCTCCGGCCCAGGCTCCTGACATCAGTGGGGGTAAATGAGCACCTGTGTGTGAGGCCAGGGCACAGTTTTTACAATTGCATGTGTGCCCCACCTCTCCCTCTCTCAGCCCAGGAAGACCATTCACTTTGCAGATGCCTCTCTGTGTCACATCCACCCTCCCTGTGTACCAGCATGGAGGGGAGGTGGTGCTGCACATAAAAAAACAGCGCTGCCACCACTTCCTCAATAAAGGTCAGCTGAGGCTGCACCCCTTGAAGGCGCCACAGCCCATAAGGTAGGTGGCTGCTGTTACCCTGCTCTGCCATGGTGCTGGATGGTGTAGGGTGAAGAAGAAAAGAAACAGGAGGGTAAGGAAGGATTAAAGAAATACGGCAAAATAAACAAAAATACTAAAAGTCATAAAAAACACACAAAAAATTAAATCAATGTAGAAATAATCAGCCACAAAAAGACACACTAGTACAATAAGTAAAATTAGCAGTAGATTAAGTGTAGGGGTGGAGAATTGCAAAGATTGAGGTGAGATGAATAAACAGGCCCAGCAGCATAAACAGAGTGAAAAACAAGATGGCCGCGTCCATGCAAACCGCGTGGTGCCTTTCACACGTGATTTTGAATGCAAGCATGTACTTTTCTTGCAAACGGGCACAACAGAGACCTCAACCAGCTCGCGGGACTCCGCATAGTGCAGAGTTTTTTCCCCACTTTGCGGAGTTCACATAGCGCAACTCCCTACACTTCTCCCAGGCCTAGTAACTAGCCCCCTTCTACTCTTGCTGCTGATTACACCACTCCGCTTTGGGGTACTCCTGCAGGTGTTTCATTTCTGCAGACTCTCTCCCCAAATCCGCTTCCTTGCCCCATAGATAATAAATGCTCAGTTAGTGTTATTTCATTGGTGATGACCCCTATGGCTCTCTCTAGCATGGTGTCAATACCTGAAGGTCTGTGAGGAAGTGTAGAGCATCCAGTCACTTTGCACTTGCCCATGATAGTTCAGAAAACTGAAGAAGACTCTCACCTGTGATGATAGAGGGATTGTGAGCATAGTGAAGGCCCTCGTGAGAGTGGTGCCCCAGTCTAGCCTCAGCCAACCCCAGACAGGAGCAGATGAAACACACCCAGGCATGTCCCTCACTGCGGGTGTCGGGCCCGCACTATATAACACTTGATTAATTCCACCCCTTGGTGCTGCAGACACCTACTAGTACACAGTGATGTGGGAGTAGAAGTCCCCAAACAACAGCTTCGGTACCCACACTGCAGGTGTCAGGCCGCAATATATAGCGCTGGATGAAGTCCATCCATTGATACTGCAGATGCCTCCTGGCATGTGATGATGAGGGAATGGTAGTCCCCAAACAACAGCTTTGGTTCCCGTGCTGTAGGTAACGGACCACACAATATAGCGCTGGACAAAGTCCACCCCCTTGTGCTGCAGATGCTTCCTGGCATGCAGTGATGTGGGACTCGGAGTCCCCAAACAACAGCTTTTGTTCCTGCACTGTAGGTAAGGGCAACGCTACATAGCTCTAGATGAAGTTCACCCCCGGTGCTGCAGATGCTTCGTGGTGCGCAGTGAAATGGGGCAGGAAGTTCCCAAACAACAGCTGTTGTTCCTACACTATTTTGTCAGGGTCACGCTATATAGCACTGGATAAAGTCAGCCCCTTGTTGCTGCAGGCGTCTCCTGTCAGGCGGTGATATGGGATTGCCCCAAACAACAGCTTCGGTAGTCACAATGTCAATACCAGCATTTCAGGAGCATGAGGGGACCTTGAATCAGGAAAAATAGAAGAGTGTCCCACAATCGAGGGAACAAAGACCTCTCCAAGAACACCACATGATGCAAGATGCAGTGAGAACCAGCCTCTGAAATTCATACAGACTTGCAGGAGTCTGACTCAGACAGATAGGGATGGCACTGTAAAAGGACGATACCCTGGGGTAGCTTCCATTGCTTGCTGAATTACATGCTACAGTGGGACCCAACTTTGCTGATATCTGCAAAGCACAGAGAAAAAGTCCCATTCTTGAAGTCCAGAGAGCCAAGGTGAAGCACAGGAAAATGATAAAGGACAAAGAAAAGATCAACAGAGCACCTTCAGAAGGCAATACTTTTGACAGAGTAGTGAATCACTTTTATTGGCCCTGAGTGGAAGTCAAAGTAAGTAAATTCCATGGCCTGACAAAACAGTGGAAAATTTGGGAGGACAGCACAATTCGCCCCTCATTTGAAGGCAATGTCATTATCAAGATGTTAGAACCTTTGATATTTTCAGGAAGAAGGTTCACCTTGGTGCCTTTGAGGTTGATGACTAAGCACATAGTGGCCAGGACTCTCCTGGGTATGTTTACCTCAGGAATGCTCAAGAAAGTTGTCTCAGTTAGGGGGACAAACTTCATATCAAAGTGCATTTGTGATGAGTTTTGGGTAACTTTGAGGTTTTCCATAAATTATTACCTGAAATTAAATTTGTAGTGAAATTAAACACTGCCTTAAAAGTTGAGATTATGGTGTTAGAAGAGCCCTTCAGGAAGAAGGCTGTTCTTTTGTTGTATATACTTTTTATCTACTTTCAAGACCTGCTGAGGTTTTAGTTTCTTTGATCCTCTATATGGGCACTCTGTTAGAGGTAACTTGAGACTTGTGTGAGATGGGAGGAATAAAACCAAAAATCAAACAGGGCATAGAGGATTATGCAACAGTGGTAAAATCCAATTTGGCCCAGTGCACGAATAAGGCAGAAAATAATCTAGACACAAATCAAGAGCTAAACAAAATGTTGCATGGTCAGAAGGTGAATAGTAGGCCTGAGAGACGTTTCCTTTACACCACAGTAACCTTGCATAATTTCTAGCATTTCACATTACGGTTGTTACATGAAATGCCTGAGATTATATTATGGCACATCGTATGAGAGAATTTTTTGGGGTAAAGGCATGGGAACAATCAGAACAAACTGAACACGAATAGCTGGCACAAAAAATATCTGCTCGAGAGCACTTCAGCGGCTGAAAATTTTTATTTTTCCTGCCAAAACCAAAAGCTTCCTTTCAAACTTTTTCAGCAGCTATATGAATTCAAAGGCACAACCTTGGAAAAAGCCTTCACCTGTGCACTGCTGGACAATTTCGGATTTCAACTGCCATAAAAGTCAATAAGTTTAAAGTGTGATTGGGATGACTACCTTTGTTTACCCTGAGGTAACAGGACCTGGGTTGTTTGTGTTCCAGTGGATGAGATTAATTCAGGCATTCCATCAATTAATTTTGTGTACTTTACTATGTGCCCATAATTGGGACAGATATACCCACATTTGGGTCCTGTGCACATGGTGTCCTTGGAACCAAGCTCTACCTGGCTGATGAGCCCATCACAAGGGCAAAACCAGTCCTGGGTTGCTTGTGTTCCAGTTCAAAGGGGACCTGGCTTGGTAGTTCAGGGTAGATTGCTCCCATTGGAACAGGGTCAAGACTGATTTACATATAGCTGGGTCCGAACTGAGGTTACATGCTGTGCAAAATAGCAATTGACTGATGCAGCCTGAGTAATTACCAGTGGCTGCAATTAATTTAAACATTCCATCCATTATTTTTGTATACTTAAGTATGCCATCCAAAGTGGGACAGGTATGCCCAGATGTGGGTCTAGTGCACTCTCTGTCACTGGAACTCAGCTATGCCCAGCTGATGAGCCCATAACAAGGTCAAAACTGATCCTGCGTTGCTTGTATTCCAGTTCAGGGAGAATCTGGCTTGGCAGTTTGGGTTGGACTGTTCCCATTGGAGCAGTGTTAAAACTGATTTGCATATATCTGAGTCCAAAGTGACGGTGTGTGAATCAACAATGGAGTGGGATGCGGCCAGAGTAATTAACAGTGACTGAGATTAATTCAAAGCGTTCCATCTATTACTTTTTGTATAATTTAAAAAGTTTAATTTTGCCAGATCAAAATGACAGTTCTAAACCTGCACTACGGTCTGTAATGGCAGGCCTGAGACACTCTCTGCTACTTTAGTGGGTGGCAAATGTGTGCTACATGCCCACTAGAAGCATTTAATTTACAGGCCCTTGTTTTTTAGTACCATATACTAGGGACCTATAAGTAAATTAAATGTACCAGTGTAAGCCAATTTTACCATGTTTTAGGGAGAGAGCACAAACACTTTAGAACTGGTTAGCAGTGATAAAGTGCCCAGAGTTCTAATGCCAACAAAAACGAAATACAGAAATCAGTAGGGGGAGGCAAAAAGTTTGGGGTTACCCACTTTTCAGTCAGAGAAAGAAAAGCAAATGGAATTATTTGACAATCCTTCTTGGATACAGGTGTGTGAAAGAAAAGGTTGTGAGATATTATAATTTGAAACACAAGACACTGTTAATACCTGGAAATAAACTGTTCACATTCAGCAGTTAGGAAAGCAAAAATGAAGCACATTTTATGTAATTGAGAAGGGTGATGGAAACAAAGATGAAACCCAATTTCCACACAATGTTTTCTGTGCAATATAGTTTTTTTTCATTAAAACTGATGTCTGTGCAAATGTAGTGACCATTTCAGCAGAAAATGACAGTACCATACCACACAATGTTTTAGTTACATTAAAGATTCTCCCTCCTTATGTCCCTTTAAAGCTAGAGGGGTCCCAACATTTGCTGTTCTAAAAAATGGGTCGTTCTAAAATGTTTGATATTGATAAGATCTAAAACTGTGGGGATCACATCTGGTGGAGATGGCAGCACAGCACTAGCTGTGTGCTAAAGCTCTCCCCTGAGCAGCTCCGGCTGCGATCCACTGATGTGCTGATGGTGCCTACAGCTCACCAGAGATCAGGCTGACTAGGTGAACCTTCTAGCATCCTTCATATCTCCATGTACCTGTGCGATGCGCTTGCCTTCCCTGGTTTGTGCAGATCTGTCTGCAGCTTGCACGTGGCTTTGGAGATGAGAATGTGCTGCAGGGACCATTGGCTTTCCCGGTGATGCCTCGGCCATGCGGAGTGGAGATGATCTGGTGGTCTGCAGGACCCGCCGCTGCTGTAGGACGATGCAAGCGTGGTGCAAATGTTCAGAGTTCTGCTTCTACTACTGTTAGTGTGTTATCTGAAAATATCCGTCCACCATGAATACTTACTTGTCAGTCCGTTAAGACTATGGGCCTGATTCTAACTTTGGAGGACGGTGTTAAACCGTCCCAAAAGTGGCGGATATACCACCTACCGTATTACGAGTCCATTATATCCTATGGAACTCGTAATACGGTAGGTGGTATATCCGCCACTTTTGGGACGGTTTAACACCGTCCTCCAAAGTTAGAATCAGGCCCTATGTATAATACCATAACTGCATATTGTTAGCAAATTACATCGTAATAACTTACCTATTGTTTACTAGTTGAGGACTTTTTTTCCACGTCTACTTCATTTCTAGATCGCCCTTGTTATTTTTCCCGTACTCATTCCTTCCTTCCCCCCTCTCCTCCCTATAATGAAAAGCCAAAAGCTTTCTTATGCTCTAAATGTATCTTAAATAAATAAAATTATATCTGATTGTACTTATTCCACGATATATGTTACTTCTACCATTTGTCAAACAAAGCTTTCTAAACACTTCAAGTGTCCATCTACTGTCTTTCCCCCTTCATGGATAACACAAGATGCTCAATATTAAAAAATAGGGCATGTGAAATAATAAAACAAATATTCAACACTTCAAAAAAAATCTCCATTAATTTGTTTCCACTCTGAGATTTTACTGCCCACAAGACTGTTGATGTAGAGAAAATGAGTGGCACCCATCCGGCCCTCGATATGGTGAGGCAAGCCCCTCTGTGACATTGTAACCTTATGTCATTTGGGCACCAGATCAGAGGATTGGTTTCATATAGCTCAGCCAGCTATGGTGCTGCTGCTGCCAGAAGTGCAGTGATTCCCTGACAAAACAAGCATTTGTAATGCAATTGGTCTCACATTTGCTTGAGTTACAGCTATTGGCGTTGTAAATGGATAGCTGGACTTTTCTTCCCACAAATTGGTCAACCCTGCCACATATTCTGGTTCTTTCTGACACATAATTCCAGTAGCTTCGTATCCACTTAAGGAGTATAAACAAGCCCAGAAAGTTACCATGACCTGATCTACCTCCCCCACACTGCTGAATATGCGGTCTCTAAGGTACACAAGTGTGTATTTAAAAAACCAGAACAAATAAACGGGCAGTGTGCGATGCCTCCTTAGCGAGAGCCATAAAAAGTTAGATTATCTTTATTTCTGGAGCATCGTTATTCGATTTTGTAGCTTTGTACCTATGTAAATGTGCATTATTTTGATTTTGGAGAAGACAATTTTGAGACAAGGCCTCAGTAGCAACAACACAACAAAGTTGGTTTAACAATGAAGAAACATTATTACCAATGACAATTAAAATGTTTTGACGAACCTTGTAACAGCCATGCAGGTTTGCGGTATGAAAAACAAGGATACATTGAAAAACGGCGTGTTGTGTTAGCTTGTCAGTCAAAAGGACTTGCTTAAGCAGCTGCACAGATGGTTTGGATTTAACAACCTATTGTTAACTTCGCTGCTTGCTCTCGGTGTGGCCGGGGATGGTAGAACATAGTCAGTAGGATAGCTAAGTGGGCTGCACGCTTGTTGTACAGATGCTTTAGTTGTACCCTTCAAGTCAAGGGTTCGAGTCCCTAGAGGGATTTTGCGAGATCGATAAACAGGGGCAACTGGTTTCGATAACAGAACGAAGCAGTCGGTAATGTGTCCTCTATAAGCCTGTTGCCGTTACTATATAATGCTACATCGCGTTTTTTCAACGGTACTGCTGGTATCGGCTTGAAGGCTGCTCCTAGACCTCACCAAGCACCTAACTCTAACAAGCTATT
Organism: Pleurodeles waltl; assembly: GCF_031143425.1. NCBI lineage: Eukaryota > Metazoa > Chordata > Amphibia > Caudata > Salamandridae > Pleurodeles > Pleurodeles waltl. Next base: position 303,043,248 of record NC_090440.1, read on the forward strand.
TAACTGGTTACAATTTGCCTACGTATGTAAGATTCTACAAGGGAGACCCAGAAAGCACTCCAGTCCCTTTGCCTGCAAACACAACAATCTTCTGCTCTGGCTCCAAGGGTGTTAAATGTCAGTCAGGCAGCCTTGGACAAATCCACTCCCTAATAGCCACTTAAAAGGAGAAATAAACACAGAAAAGCATTTTCAATGCAACGGGTCTCACATTTGCTCGAGTTAGAGATATTAGCGTTGTAAAGAAAAAAAATGCAGTGCGATCGTACTATGTAAAATGAATTGCGATCGCGCTGCGTGGAAAATAAACAGATAAAGTAGTCTGGACCCCAGGCTGAAAACATGTAGCTTCGTATGTTTACCGGTGCTGTGTAGGTGGGCTAAACACCGGAAAAGGCATGACAGGCATGACGTATGGATGCCTTTCACAAATGAAAGCAAGCAGATTTTAAAAGGTTAGCCCACGAACCAATGTAAGTGACTGACGTGACATGGGCGTGGTTTGAAGCCCAAAGGGAGATTACAGAATGGACAGAGCGCTTTGCGCTCCCCCATAAAAAAGCTGGGGAAACTACAGGCTTCCCCTTTGCCAAAATCCTAATTGACAGACTGGGGTGAACCACAAGCCTTTCCCGATCCATGCTCCATCACAGTTGGCCTTAAATCATGACTTGGTCCAGGTCAAAACAAAAAGGAATCAAACACAGCTCCTCGCGGTCTGTTTGTTTATGTTATTTCTGTACTCCTATGAAAGGACTTTTACCAAAAGGCACTTAAAATAATACAAGATGGCATAAATCCTTTAATGTTGTAGTACAAGTGTAATGCTAAATGCAAGAAATTACGCACAACTACATTAGTGTAATGAACTTTTACAAAGGCCTACTGTATTGTAAACATTAACATTGATTCATCACTTAATCCTATTTTAGTCATTCTTTATTTATTTTGCATATTGAGCAATCCCAGATATTTCAAAAATGGTTTGGGAATTTGAGTTTGTTACCTGCTTGATTTGAACACCTGCAACATTAAACATTTTTGAATTTACCTCGAAAATGAGAGGGCTCATAGCTTGGAGCTATTGACAGAAAGGTAATGTCAAGGATCCTGTCACCAGCGCAGCACCTGTTTTATGCTTTTACAAGCTTCCTCATCATGCACACCTGGGTCGGAGCAAGAGATTCTCCCTCCAGCCAAGGCAAGTCTGATGGAATGATGCTACCTGCAGGACCAGCCCCAGGAAACAGCTTCATGGTTTCCATTTGAGAGTACAAAGGACTGAAAACATGCACATTTTCTCGGCTAACAGGGTGCTGTGCCTAAAGGGAGATATTTCTTGAAATCTGAATAACTCTATTTTCAAGCAATATCTCATCTGGCTTTCTGAATTCCAGGCTATCACAGTGGGATGTGATCACATAGCAAATCCACTAAACAGGGGGGATTATTTTGCTGTGGGAGTAGCCCCCAGGGCCATAAGCCTCTGCTTTTCCCACTCTCTTAATCAGTCTTTATGCCTCACTAGTGGCAGGTAGAGGTGTTCAAGATAGTGAGACAGAGGAGCTCAGGGGTGGTGCTGAGGGCTGGAGAACTGATAATTTTCCATCCAGTCAGTGACTTTTGTTAAGCAATTAAACGTACTTTACTATGCATGCTGTTAAATACTAAGCACAAATGAATAAATCTATGCAGAATAAGGTGAGAAAGTTAATGGTGACACCCTCTAAGTACATCCCAATCAACAAGGGGAACACACTGGAAAAGCAGCCAAATCAGCCCTAATCTATAACCACGAACCTCTAACTACACAATAACAAGACCACAATGACAAAAATCGAATTAGTATAACCAGAGATATTCAATTTTAAAGTTTTCAGTTAATATAGACCCAAAAGGCATAAAAGTGCCAACCATGGATATTTGGTCACACCAGGCCAGGACAAAGTCACAAGTTCAGGCTGACTGTGATGCAGCACTGACCGGCTACAGGGACCCAGTTAGGCCCAGTGAACAAAGCACCTTAAATCCAATTTGCGAGGATCTGCATCAAAGAAACATCGTGCAGCAGAAGCAATAAGTTGGTTCCAACATACGGTGAGGCTGCAGTGTAAAGGCCTGATGCGTCAATGTCGAATATCCTGTTGACGAAAGCTTACAATTCAGATAGAGAATATGTGTTGGTTCGGATGAGCTGCAAGGCTGTGATGAGGAGTCCGGTGTCATCATCGAGGCTGCCATTGACAAAGGATATGAGGACCTACGCTGCCGATGTGTTGAGCAGTGATGTTTCTGGTGTGGCGATTGGCTGCACTGCGGATCAGTGCTGCGCTTCTGATCCATGTAACAGTGTTGATGCATCAGTTCTGCTCGGGGTTGTGCTGCACAGCAGAGGATATGCGTTGGTTCCGTTGGATTCAAAGAGGCTGGCAGAGCAACTTAGGCTCACTTCCAAGGCTTCAGAACTGGGATGGCAGCACTTGACAGGGTAGTCTCATAGATGTCATAATCCACATGCAGGGGCAAAGTTGTTAGGTCAACTAGCAATTGGAGTCACTCTGGGGTTTAGCATTCAAGAGATGCAGGTCCAGTCCTTCTCACCCAGGCAAAAGTGCAACAGGTAGCAGGTTAGCACAGCAGGGTAGCAGCACAGCAAGGAAGCAGTCTGGCAGAGCAACAGACCATCACAGTGGCAGTCATTCAGCAGCGCAACAGTTCTTTTTCTTGGCAGCGTATTCACAGGTCCAAAAGTGTACTAAAGAGTTGGTGTCTGAGGTCCAGTATTTATACCCAGGTGTGTCTTTGAAGTGGGGGAGAAGCTTCTATAGGTTTGCCTTGGACGTCCACAGCCATCCTGCCTCCCCTGTCCCGACTCTACACTAAATTCAGGTGGTATGTAGCCCTTTGTATGGAGACAGGACACAGCCTATTCAAGTATAAGTAGGTGTTGGGCCAAGCTCCTCCCATTCAGCCTGTGATGGACCATCCAGGTACACCAAAGCTCCCTATTGTGTGTGGCAGTGTAGGAGGATTATACAAAGCTCAGCTATTAGCTACATCCAGTCATGTGACCCAGATGCAGAATACATGCATAAGGCAGGAAAATGACAACTTTCTAAAATTGCAATTTTCAAAATTGTAGTTTAAAATTCGACTTCCCCATAAGTTAGGGTTTCCATTAGAATTCCAAAGACAACAAATATGAACTGTGTATCTGCTTTCATTCTGATATTGGTGCTTATTAAATGTAATAAGATAAATCCAATGTTAGTGTAGTGTATGGAAGAGGTAGACCTTGCTGTTGTGAACAACAAACTTAAAAGAGTTTCACTATCAGGACATGTAAAACTTAAAAGAAAATGTCCTACCTTTAAATACAATGCACCCTGCCCTCTGAACTGTCCAAGGCCTACCCTGGTGGTGGCTTACATGTAAAAAAGGGAAAGTTTGGGCCTGACAAGAGGTGTGTTTTGCCAGGTTGACATGACAGTTAAACTGCACACACAGGCTGCAGTGGCAGGCTTGAGGCATGTTTTAAATGGTTACTTAAGAGGGTGGCACAATCAGTGCTGCAGGCCCACTAGTACCATTTAATTTAAATGCCCTGGGCACATGTACTGCCACTTTTCTAGAGGGCTACAAGTAAATTAATTATTCCATTTGGGGATAAGCCAATGTTATCATGTTTTAAGGAGAGAATGCAAGCGCTTCAGCACTGGTTAGTTTGGTAAGGTGCACAGAGCCCTAAGATCAGGGAAGATGAATTCAGCAAAAGCTGGAGGGTAAAAACAAAATGTTTTTAGGGTGACCCTGCGGAGAGAACCAGATCCAACACTGGCCCACTGGTTTTGTCAGGGAGTTACTACAATTAACACAGGCACAATATAGAGTAAAAAGCAATATGTAAACACACCTGCATAGGTCCACATATCAGTGCTATAAGACAGATGCAGTGATTTACTGTCAAAAATGAACATGTAAAAAAGGTGTTCAGTGTTCTATCTAACATGGGGTGCAAGTGTTTATTCTACCTTTAACCTGGCTATAAAACAACTACAAGATTTAATAAAGAAATGTCCATATATTTCAGACTTTTTATACTAATGTCCCAACCCCTTAAATACCCTAGAATAGTTTGCAATTGATCAGAAAAAACCCTGCTTGGATCACCCTTTTAGAGCCCCAGGAGATGTAGGGTTCTGAAATATAAAATAATGAGCATATGCTCGGCAAGGTGGACCTGGATTTGTCCTGCATGTCCCTAAGCAACAATTACACTTACCTGATGGTGCTTCTGCCCCTCTTGGGCACCAGAGATGACTATTTTGAAGTGATTGCAGGCCATACAGTATTTTCTACTTTGTTTTTCAATACACAAAGTACCTGCTGGCAGTTTTTCTGTCTTTTACGTCTTTGTGGTCAGCGTGGTTGGAAAACCAGCTCTCCCTGTTTCTCTCCACTTCTGCAGACATGGCATGATCCTGGGGAGTGGGAGAAGGCACACATTGATACTCCTGGGGAACTGGACTACCCTTGGGGAAAAATGAGGGAGCAGAGCTCTGCGCTCCCAAATTGGTTTGCTCCGGTGCACGGGCCTTTCTTGGGAGTCTCCAGTAAAGGTGTGCTGGGGCTCGCAGGCCTTTTCTGAGGGCTTTAGTCATTATATTGAAAAGAAGGGGGAGGTAAGAGGAATCTCCAGAGGGGCTTGTACTCCTACTTATTAAAGTCTTGAAAAGCGAGAGACCCACTTTTTTCATTAGACATCTGCTTGTGGGTGTGATTGTTTTCTAGCCAGTGGCCATTATGACCCGCTGGACATCCACACAAGTGAAGAGATCAAATGTGTGTATCTCTTATGTCTATAAATATGAGATTTGCAGCATTTTGCTTTTGGTGCAAGGTCCTAGTCTCTAAATCTTTTAAATATTTTTGAAGCTTGTTGCAGTCTGCCCTCCCTCCCAGCCACCTACATTCTAGCCCTGGTAGCTTCTCAGGCTATTTTACAAGGCTTTTTTTCAGCTCTTTCTCCCAGTTGCCTCCTTCCAGTAGCAAGGAGCCAAAAAGAGCCCAGGACCTGCTTTTCTTTAAAGGCTTCTGTAATCTACTAAACCAGAGTTCTTTCTTTAGCAGTGTCCAGTGTCCATCAAGGCAAGTAGCATTACCTGCCTTCACTCCCCAGACTTTACAGTGCACTGGTCACTTGCAGAGCAGACATATGCAGGCTCTCTGAGTGGTACTACTGTTTAACCCAAGCCAATATCTGCTTGCAGGTAGCCTGTCAAAGATGAGACCTTCAATAAATTGCTTATGGCATGTGACAACTATTTAATTTACTTAGGCATTACTGTAACTCTGTGGCACTTCACTGTACGTCTACAGTGTCTTATTATGTGCACAATGTAGGTGTCTAGCAAGAGTCAGGGGTCCCCACCCCAGAGGTATAAACCATAAGGCCAGTCCTTAGAGGTTCCAGGTGAACCCTCTCGTACAGGGTTCCTAGGAAGTTCACCTGCATCTGTCCCCTAGTGGTAGTGGGGAGAACAGTGCCACTTGCCCTGAAGACAAATGTTCAACTGAGACCTTAGAATTTCAGGCCTGGAGTCCTCCTCAGGCAGGAGGTAATCAGAATTGTGGTTTGTCTTCCTTTCTTTGTATTTCACAGTTCTCAGTCAATCTCAGAGTGGGGGTGGAGAGTTTTAGAGGGTGAGTATCCATGACCAATCTAAATATGCCACAACTACTAGTAAAACTCCATGCACAGCATTAAAAGTTTTTCTGAAATGGCAGCTTGTAACTTTGTTCAGTTACAGGTCTTCCAGATCACATAGCGCAGCCACTAACAGATGCGAGAAGCTAGTTTGTTCAATTTTCTCCAAAACTTAAAAAGAGAAAACTTCCTCTGAGTGCTGTAAAAGTTCAGGATGCCACCTTTGTGTGGGCCATGCACAGGTGTCCCTGTAAGTGTGAGTTTCTGAAGCCATGCAGAATTTTCACCAACCCTCTTTTTCTCCCAGGAGAAGGCTAATCACTTCCAAATGTGCTTGCTGTCTGGGACAGTCTTTGATCTACCGGTTGGTCATCAGAGTATTTACCTTTGCCCAGTAGGGTAGTTTAAACTCTGAGGGGCCGATTTATGGAAAGTGGCGCTGCACCTAGTGCAGCGCCATTTTCCTTGTGACCTTTAGCACCCCCCTACCACCACTATGTGTGGGCCATATTTAAAAAACGACACACAATGGCGCAGAGTAGGGGGCAATAGCGTCATTTTATGTGATGCTATTTATGTACTCTGCAGGATTAGCACCAAAATGTTGGTACATAGGGGCCCCTTCTAAATAATGGTATGCCCCCTTTTAATGCCTTCTCTAAGCAGGCGTTAAAAGTGCAGAGAGAACGGCACAAGGAAATCTCATAGATTTCTTTGCATCGTTTTCTTCAGCCCCCCTAATGGGGAACGCCCCCCTTGCATACATTATGTGTGGCGCAATGGTTTACAAAGTGGCACAATGCAAGCACTGCACCACTTTGTAAATATGGCACGTGGTAAATGCCACCTTAATGACACATTTGAGTCAAATTAAATGCTGCAAATGTGGCGTAAGGTGGTGCTAGGGGCTTATGAATATGCCCCCGAATCTTCTCAAGGCATGACTAAGGACAATATTGTAAAACCCAAACTACATGAACAAATGTAAATATGATGATCTTAATGTTATATCTGTACTCTGAACTTTTACGACATAAAGAGACTGGGCATGATTACGACCTCGGCGGATGGGATACTCCGTCACAAATGTTACAAGTTCCACAGTGTATAACTGAACGGTGGACAGGATATCTGTCACGTTTGTAACAGAGTATCCCATTTGCCAAAGACGTAATCAGGCCCTTTATTCTTTCCTCCTTGTTGAGCCAATGCAAAGGTATTATTTAGGCTCAGCTTTCATCTACTCTGCGAACATAGTAAAAGACTACCATCTTACAGTGAAGTACTACAGCGTCACAGTAATGCCTAGTAGTATTTAATGGCTTTCACATGCCATAAGCAATTTATTGAGGGTGAGAGAGCGCTGTGGGCCTTGGGTAAATAATTTTTCCTCCCCGGGTTCGGGTTCATAAACCACCAGCAGCGGGTGAGACACCATCACCAATCTTACCTATAAAGGTCAACTGAACCTTTGGACTTGGTGAAGAGTGTAATAGTCAGAATCTTTCAATCACAAATTAATAATATTATATCATAAACAATACTAAAACACCATAAACAATTTAACACTATATCAAACTCCAAATGGAATAAAGTTTCAAACCTTCATTACTATCCCAAAATCAATGTCATATATATGGTGCGCAAAACTAAATTATAAACATATATGACAACCATAGGCTGACCAAAATATCTGAAAAGATTTAACCTACTAAACATCATTACTGTTAAACACTCCAAGAGAATGAAATAGATTAGCAACAACACAAAATACACATTATTGTTATGAATTAACTAATGGGGTGAAATACTTAGGGTATAACAGGCGCTTAGGATCCTAAATCATGAAAAGTTTTTAGTATCCAATGAGGGGTGCCTGCACCAGGGAGAACACCCAATCCCTACTGGTTTACAAAAAAAAACACTGACAAGATAATAAGTGCGGCACTCCGCTCACAGAAATAGAGCATTATCTAATGTTCAAAAACGTAGTCTTGAAAAGAACATACACTTTTAATTCGAATTTGCAATATCCAATCACAGTAAGCATAAATTAAGAATCTACATACAGTGGAAAACCCTCCAAAATAACTCAGTAATATTTAAATTAAATTGTCCAAACTGGTACAACCAATCATCACAAATCAGTAGAAAATTGAGAATCATCCGTGGTCATAAAGTTACAGCCAACACGTGTTTCGTCAAGGGAAATTCTTATAAAATCCCGAGCGACTTCTTCAGGGCTGAAAAGTTTTTGAACAAATTAAAATAGTTAGGAACCAAAATGCTCAAACCAATAATTGCTTCATACATTTGATAGAACCCCAATTAAACACACCAATGTGCAGGAATCATTGCAGAAACCTATGTGGTGCTTCACAGGAATATTAATTAAACCACAAAGACAAAGAAACCAAAAGTGAAAGACCCCAGACAAAACATATTATTTTGAAGTGCTCCCCCTAGAAGGAATTTAATTATTTTGCAATCCAAACTTGTCATCTACAAAAACTCCACCGAACTGCAAATATTCATAACATGCAATTCCCATCTCATGCGTTCTTAGCCTTGTGTCAACAAATAACGAAATGAAACTCCAAATAGTACCTCATAATAAGAAAAAGCCTAGAGAATCCATTGATTGTTGTCCGTTAATGTACAAAATACTGTATATATTTCTTATCGCAGCTTGAGTATTCCAAATCTACCAAATAAGCAAAGAAATCCAAGAAAATAAGAGTGTCAGAAAGTTAACAAACAGTAAGTCACAAGAACCAGCAAACCAATGTGCCTAACATCAAATTAGCGTGTACAGTACCTGAAAACCAGCCTCAAAAACGAAAGACAGATAATGTCTACTCAGCATTTCTGAAGTAGTTCATCTTTGTATTCAACTGTACAAATTTAAACAGAATCACTGAGTGAACAAAATATATATCAAAACTCTAGTTTTTCACACAATATAATATGGTAAAAAACCACAATTAGTTACCCGAAACTCACCTAATATATATGTGGTTAAATAAGTAAACGGCGTTCACATTTAAGAAAACGCCGATCGCGAGTACGCGTAGCGGCTGCATTGCGCGACTGAACCAGGAAGTAAATACACTTCCGGGACAGCCGTGCGATGCTATCATTAAAACAAAAGAAAGACTCTGTGCTTGCTTCTGTATAATTGGAACAGAAACAAGCCCATACTGAAAAAATATATACGTGTAAATGTTAAACAAACACGTATACGGATTATTAGAGCACCCATTGCAAATTCTGAAAATCAGAATATTATGTACAACTGTCGCTTAGAACAACAAACAAAAAACAAAGAACCTCCACAGGGCATCCTTCAGATATTGACATCAGATGTAAGAACGATCAATATACCATGTTCTACCATCGTACAATTTGGAAATGAATGATAAACAGCCACCCCTGTGAAGTGAAATTGCAACAACCATAAATCAAATACCTATAAATTTATATAGATTATTATTATATTTATAGATCTCTCCTCCCAAGGTTCCCTGATGGCCTTTAGTTGCAAATAGTGTTTTGTGAAGCTGGTAGTTAGGAGATCTTGTCAACAGTATTAGAGAAGCAGATTTAACAAGGTACCCATCTAAATAAGATAGTGTCCCACCATATACTCATAGAAACCATTAACTGGAAACAAGGGAAATGTGTTAGAGAATTTTGGTTCATAACCGTATTCAGGTTATCATGACATGAGAGGTATTTGCATACAGTCCAACAACATATCATACATATGTATAAATACAAGCAGTAACCACAATTACATAACATGTACAGTACAAAGTTTTCTTAGTCAAAATTTTTCAAAAGACCATTACCCCAGGAAGAACTCTAATTCCCTATCTGAGTTAAGACCTGATTCCACCGCCCTCAACCTCATAATCCACAGTGCCTCTTTTTTACGTAGGGCCAGTTCTCTGTTGCCCCCCCTCCGGTCTTTAGGGACATGTTCCAGACCAAAAAATTCAAAACTCTTGTGTGTAGTTTGAGAGTGACAATCAACAATATGTGCCACTATAGGATATCTCATATCCGTATTCTTGAGAGCTCGAACATGTTCTCCAATTCTGGTCTTGAGTTGACGTATTGTGCTTCCCACATATATCTTAGTGCACTTACAACGTATTACATACACAACAAAAGTGGTGTTACAGTTAATCAATGAATTAATGGTATATTTTCTACCTCCCTCTGAAAAATCTTTGATGTTATGGCAGGCCCAGCGGCATACTCCACAACTACCACAACTAAAAAATCCAACTGATTTTGTTGAGAGCCATGTTTTCTTAGGAGGACTGGCGGTAAAGCTGGGACTTAAAATGCTCTTCAAATTTCTACCTCTCCGATAGACAGCTGATACTCTTTCGGGTATTAGATCTTTATTTGATTCATCTTGTAACAATATACCCCAATATTTAGTCATGCATTTTTCTAGAATCCAAGAAGCGTCATTGAAATCCGTGATAAATCGAACCTGATTAAGATTCTCATTCATCTTCTTGCGATCTCTAGTTTTCAAAGTGTCACTCCTCTCCAACCGTTTGACTCTAGATTGTGCCTTTTTGACTATCTTATTTGAATAGCCACGTGCTAGGAATCTCTTCCCCATATCATCAACTTGTTGTAAGAACTCCTTATCTACGCTACAATTCCGTCTAGCCCTCACTAATTAAGCGAAGGGAATTGAGGCTACCTGATGTCTTGGGTGCAAACTATCAGCATGTAAAATAGAATTACATGCCGTGGCTTTACGAAAAAGCCTACTTTGGATTTTACCATTTGCAACAAATATCTCCACATCCAAAAATTCAATATTGACTGAACTATATTGAAAAGTAAATTTCACATTCATAGCATTTGAATTTAAAAAACTGCAAAATTCAATCAATCTCTGTTCACCACCAGTCCAAATTAAAAAACAATCATCTATATACCTTCCCCCCCAAAAAATATGTGTTTGCCACTGGGCAGACAATGGGCCCCAAATCCATTTCTGTTCAAACCATCCCATGAAAAGATAAGCATAGGAGGGGGAGAATTTGGAGCCCATCGCCACTCCTTGTTTCTGTAGGAACCAGTCTTGATTAAACAGAAAGAAATTGTTGGTAAGAACAAGATTGATCATTTCAATTAACATGGCAGTGTGTTCCCACAGACTAGCTGATCTTTTATAAAGGAAAAATCTAATGGCCTCCTGTCCCAATTCATGATTGATACACGTGTAAAGAGATACTACATCCAAGGTCACTAATAGCATACTGTCCTCCCACTCCACATCATTTAAAATACTTAAGATATGTGTGGTATCCTTTATAAAAGAAGGTAGGTTGCATACCATCGGTTGCAAAAAACAATCAACAAATTCGGAAAGTTTTTCAGTAGGACGTGAAATGCCTGAGACAATTGGCCTACCCGGTGGAAAGGGAAGACCCTTATGTACTTTGGGTAAAGTATAAAGGCAAGGATATCTAGGTTGATCCACCCTCAAGCACAAATATTCATCTTTACTGAGCAATCCCTTATCCAACCAAATGAGTAGTTTATTATTGATCATTGATATCAAATTGGGAATAGGATTCCCATGAATTCTCTCGTAGAATGTTGGGTCATTCAGTTGTGATAAGATCTCATTATCATAATCACTCATGTTCATAAGAACAACATTTCCCCCTTTGTCTGCTTGCCTAATAATGATCTCCTTGTTTTGTTTCAGTATTGTGAGTGCACCTTCTTCTTCGGGATTCAGATTCTTAGTGAATTGTCTATAGTTATTCTTTGCCAGGTATTTGTCATAGTCTTGGCAGACCAACTTTAAAAACCTGTCGAAAGAGCTTAGACTCCAAGATCTCGGAGTCCAACAAGATTTCTTTTTCAATCCACTAGAAGTGCTTTTATTAGGTTCCACTTCTAAATCCTGTAGCACTCTAGATAAAATATCTCGATCCTGATCTTTTTCAGCTAAAGATAAAACTAGTGCTGTGTCATGCACTTCTTCAATAGACAAAGTACTCAAAGAAGATGTAGTCGATACTGGTATAGAGCTCTCTATTGGGTGTTGATGAAAATACTTTTTTAGTTTGAGCTTTCGAATAAATTTATATAGATCTATCTTAGCTCTACACGGATCTCCAAACAACCTAGGACAGAAATTGAGTCCTCTAGCCAGAAGACTCTTAGCACCTGCGGTTAGTTCAAAATTAGACAGATTGATAACACTAATGGATGATACTTTATCATCCATGCCTAAGTTCTCTTGTCCCGTGACCTTGTTGTAACTCCATCCCGATCTTTAGCTTTTACTCCCTGTTCCTCTGCTACCCCGCCTGGTTTTCTTGCACTTTTGTTTTGGACAAATTTGCCTTGTTTCATCCTCATCAATTCTTGTAAAAAAGTATTCTCACTTGTGATGCCACGACCTTGGGCAGACGTACTAGCAGCGCCATCTGTCTCACTATCACTCGTGACTGGGGTACTTGCAGAGGTTGAGTCTGACGCGTTAGACATGCTAGACCTTCTAGAAGTCAGATCAGTGTGGATTAAATGATCATATTTACTAGAGAAGGTGAACACCCTGCCTGTCAAGTAGTCTTTCTCATCTCTTTTCAGTTTTCGCGCTTTCCTCTGTGTTATTTCCTCTTGAAACTTTGATAGAACTCCTTCTAAAATTTTATAATTTTTATCAGTTGCTTCTTTAAGATTTAAACCCTCAATTTCTCTTTCTAAAGCCTCAATTTCAGCCTGCAGCTTGGTCACTTTCCTCTCAGCGTTAGTAATTAATATTTCCATCAGTTTCATTGAACTGGCTGTGAGCTCTTTATTCCAAAGAGTCAGCAAGTCTGTATCTAAGTCATCATAAGTGGGGAAAATCTGGGATCTCAACCCACGGGGGATGCGGTTTAGTTTTATGTATTGTTTCAGTGTTGCCCCATCCCACCATTTAGATAGTTAATTTTTCTTCAATCTTTCTAGTCTAATAAATTTACTTCTTAGACCCTCGTTTTGTACATGTGAACTATTACGAAAAGTACTTTGAAAAGTAGCCCCTTTGGCTAGACTGTCAAATATTTCCTCCGCTAATTTAGTTCTATCCATGATAGTGACTGAGTATAAAAGCTAGGAACCAAGCAGCCATCCTATACGTGCTATGAATTAACTCATGGGGTGAAATACTTAGGGTATAACAGGCGCTTAGGATCCTAAATCATGAAAAGTTTTTAGTATCCAATGAGGGGTGCCTGCACCAGGGAGAACACCCAATCCCTACTGGTTTACAAAAAAACCCACTGACAAGATAATAATAAGTGCGGCACTCCGCTCACAGAAATAGAGCATTATCTAAAGTTCAAAAACGTAGTCTTGAAAAGAACATACACTTTTAATTCGAATTTGCAATATCCAATCACAGTAAGCATAAATTAAGAATCTACATACAATGGAAAACCCTCCAAAATAACTCAGTAATATTTAAATTAAATTGTCCAAACTGGTACAACCAATCATCACAAATCAGTAGAAAATTGAGAATCATCCGTGGTCATAAAGTTACAGCCAACACGTGTTTCATCAAGGGAAATTCTTATAAAATCCCGAGCGACTACTTCAGGGCTGAAAAGTTTTTGAACAAATTAAAATAGTTAGGAACCAAAATGCTCAAACCAATAATTGCTTGATACATTTGATAGAACCCCAATTAAACACACCAATGTGCAGGAATCATTGCAGAAACCTATGTGGTGCTTCACAGGAATATTAATTAAACCACAAAGACAAAGAAACCAAAAGTGAAAGACCCCAGACAAAAAATATTATTTTGAAGTGCTCCCCCTAGAAGGAATTTAATTATTTTGCAATCCAAACTTGTCATCTACAAAAACTCCACCGAACTGCAAATATTCATAACATGCAATTCCCATCTCATGCGTTCTTATCCTTGTGTCAACAAATAACTAAATGAAACTCTAAATAGTACCTCATAATAGGAAAAAGCCTAGAGAATCCATTGATTGTTGTCCGTTAATGTACAAAATACTGTATATATTTCTTATCGCAGTTTGAGTATTCCAAATCTACCAAATAAGCAAAGAAATCCAAGAAAATAAGAGTGTCAGACTCTGAGATCTTGGAGTCTAAGCTCTTTCGACAGGTTTTTCGAGTTGGTCTGCCAAGACTATGACAAATACCTGACAAAGAATAACTATAGACAATTCACTAAGAATCTGAATCCCGAAGAAGACGGTGCACTCACAATAATAAAACAAAACAAGGAGATCATTATTAGGCAAGCAGACAAAGGGGGAAATGTTGTTCTTATAAACAAGAGTGATTATGATGATGAGATCTTATCACAACTGAATGACCCAACATGCTACGAGAGAATTCATGGGAATCCTATTCCCAATTTGATATCAATAATCAATAATAAACTACTCATTTGGTTGGATAAGGGATTGCTCAGTAAAGATGAATATTTGTACTTGGGGGTGGATCAACCTAGATATCCTTGCCTTTATACTTTACCCAAAGTACATAAGGGTCTTCCCTTTCCACCGGGTAGGCCAATTGTCTCAGGCATTTCAGGTCCTACTGAAAAACTTTCCGAATTTGTCGATTGTTTTTTGCAACCGATGGTATGCAACCTACCTTCTTTTATAAAGGATACCACACATATCTTAAGTATTTTAAATGATGTGGAGTGGGAGGACAGTATGCTATTAGTGACCTTGGATGTAGTATCTCTTTACACGTGTATCAATCATGAATTGGGACAGGAGGCCATTAGATTTTTCCTTTATAAAAGATCAGCTAGTCTGTGGGAACACACTGCCATGTTATTCGAAATGATCAATCTTGTTCTTACCAACAATTTCTTTCTGTTTAATCAAGACTGGTTCCTACAGAAACAAGGAGTGGCGATGGGCTCCAAATTCTCCCCCTCCTATGCTAATCTTTTCATGGGATGGTTTGAACAGAAATGGATTTGGGGCCCATTGTCTGCCCAGTGGCAAACACATACTTTGTTTTGGGGAAGGTATATAGATGATTGTTTTTTAATTTGGACTGGTGGTGAACAGAGATTGATTGAATTTTGCAGTTTTTTAAATTCAAATGCTATGAATGTGAAATTTACTTTTCAATATAGTTCAGTCAATATTGAATTTTTGGATGTGGAGATATTTGTTGCAAATGGTAAAATCCAAAGTAGGCTTTTTCGTAAAGCCACGGCATGTAATTCTATTTTACATGCTGATAGTTCACACCCAAGACATCAGGTAGCCTCAATTCCCTTCGCTGAATTAGTGAGGGCTAGACGGAATTGTAGGTTAGATAAGGAGTTCTTACAACAAGTTGATGATATGGGAAAGAGATTCCTAGCACGTGGCTATTCAAATAAGATAGTCAAAAAGGCACAATCTAGAGTCAAACGGTTGGAGAGGAGTGACACTTTGAAAACTAGAGATCGCAGAAGATGAATGAGAATCTTAATCAGGTTCGATTTATCACGGATTTCAATGATGCTTCTTGGATTCTAGAAAAATGCATGACTAAATATTGGGGTATATTGTTACAAGATGAATCAAATAAAGATCTAATACCCGAAAGAGTATCAGCTGTCTATCGGAGAGGTAGAAATTTGAAGAGCATTATAAGTCCCAGCTTTACCGCCAGTCCTCCTAAGAAAACATGGCTCTCAACAAAATCAGTTGGATTTTTTAGTTGTGGTAGTTGTGGAGTATGCCGCTGGGCCTGCCATAACATCAAAGATTTTTCAGAGGGAGGTAGAAAATATACCATTAATTCATTGATTAACTGTAACACCACTTTTGTTGTGTATGTAATACGTTGTAAGTGCACTAAGATATATGTGGGAAGCACAATACGTCAACTCAAGACCAGAATTGGAGAACATGTTCGAGCTCTCAAGAATGCAGATATGAGGTATCCTATAGTGGCACATATTGTTGATTGTCACTCTCAAACTACACACAAGAGTTTTGAATTTTTTGGTCTGGAACATGTCCCTAAAGACCGGAGGGGGGGCAACAGAGAACTGGCCCTACGGAAAAAAGAGGCACTGTGGATTATGAGGTTGAGGGCGGTGGAATCAGGTCTTAACTCAGATAGGGAATTAGAGTTCTTCCTGGGGTAATGGTCTTTTGAAAAATTTTGACTAAGAAAACTTTGTACTGTACATGTTATGTAATTGTGGTTACTGCTTGTATTTATACATATGTATGATATGTTGTTGGACTGTATGCA
The DNA here is from genome assembly GCF_031143425.1 of Pleurodeles waltl. Taxonomy (NCBI): domain Eukaryota; kingdom Metazoa; phylum Chordata; class Amphibia; order Caudata; family Salamandridae; genus Pleurodeles; species Pleurodeles waltl. The sequence continues at coordinate 303,059,245 of NC_090440.1, forward strand.
AATACCTCTCATGTCATGATAACCTGAATACGATTATGAACCAAAATTCTCTAACACATTTCCCTTGTTTCCAGTTAACGGTTTCTATGAGTATATGGTGGGACACTATCTAATTTGGATGGGTACCTTGTTAAATCTGCTTCTCTAATACTGTTGACAAGATCTCCTAACTACCAGCTTCACAAAACACTATTTGCAACTAAAGGCCATCAGAGGACCTTGGGAGGAGAGATCTATAAATATAATAATAATCTAAATAACTTTATAGGTATTTGATTTATGGTTGTTGCAATTTCACTTCACAGGGGTGTCTGTTTATCATTCATTTCCAAATTGTACGATGGTAGAACATGGTATATTGATCGTTCTTACATCTGATGTCAATATCTGAAGGATGCCCTGTGGAGGTTCTTTGTTTTTTGTTTGTTGTTCTAAGCTACAGTTGTACATAATATTCTGCTTTTCAGAATTTGCAATGGGTGCTCTAATAATCCGTATACGTGTTTGCTTAACATTTACACGTATATATTTTTTCAGTATGGGCTTGTTTCTGTTCCAATTATACAGAAGCAAGAACGGAGTCTTTCTTTTGTTTTAATGATAGCATTGCACGGCTGTCCCGGAAGTGTATTTACTTCCTGGTTCAGTCGCGCAATGCAGCCGCTACGCGTATTCGCGATCGGCGTTTTCTTAAATGTGAACGCCGTTTACTGATTTAACCACATAAATATTAGGTGAGTTTCGGGTAACTAATTGTGGTTTTTTACCATATTATATTGCGTGAAAAACTGGAGTTTTAATATATATTTTGTTCACTCAGTGATTCTGTTTAAATTTGTACAGTTGAATACAAAGATGAACTACTTCAGAAATACTGAGTAGACATTATCTGTCTTTCGTTTTTTAGGCTGGTTTTCAGGTACTGTACACGCTAATTTGATGTTAGGCACATTGGTTTGCTGGTTCTTGTGACTTACTGGTTGTTAACTTTCTGACACTCTTATTTTCTTGGATTTCTTTGCTTATTTGGTAGATTTGGAATACTCAAACTGCGATAAGAAATATATACAGTATTTTGTACATTAACGGACAACAATCAATGGATTCTCTAGGCTTTTTCTTATTATGAGGTACTATTTAGAGTTTCATTTCGTTATTTGTTGACACAAGGATAAGAACGCATGAGATGGGAATTGCATGTTATGAATATTTGCAGTTCGGTGGAGTTTTTGTAGATGACAAGTTTGGATTGCAAAATAATTAAATTCCTTCTAGGGGGAGCACTTCAAAATAATATTTTTTGTCTGGGGTCTTTCACTTTTGGTTTCTTTGTCTTTGTGGTTTAATTAATATTCCTGTGAAGCACCACATAGGTTTCTGCAATGATTCCTGCACATTGGTGTGTTTAATTGGGGTTCTATCAAATGTATCAAGCAATTATTGGTTTGAGCATTTTGGTTCCTAACTATTTTAATTTGTTCAAAAACTTTTCAGCCCTGAAGAAGTCGCACGGGATTTTATAAGAATTTCCCTTGACGAAACACGTGTTGGCTGTAACTTTATGACCACGGATGATTCTCAATTTTCTACTGATTTGTGATGATTGGTTGTACCAGTTTGGACAATTTAATTTAAATATTACTAAGTTATTTTGGAGGGTTTTCCACTGTATGTAGATTCTTAATTTATGCTTACTGTGATTGGATATTGCAAATTCGAATTAAAAGTGTATGTTCTTTTCAAGACTACGTTTTTGAACTTTAGATAATGCTCTATTTCTGTGAGCGGAGTGCCGCACTTATTATTATCTACACATTATTGTTAGAATTCAAAGCAGATGATGGTGACACAGTAAATCTTCAAAATACAGTTTAACATTCATTTTCAGGTTTCAAGGCTGGGTCATTTCTGTCACTAACACAAATTTAGACTTGCATGTGTGGGAACGGGCTAACACATGTGGACAAAAGCAAAAATAAAAGAAAGACAAAAATAATTTGGAAACATTTAACTAACAAAACTCACTAAAAATACAGAGGTGTAAGTAGCTAACTAAATGGAAAACAAGAAACCACATTTAGTTCCGCCTCTCCTCACGGGCAGCATACAGTGATAATTCATCAGGCAGGAAGATCACTTTCTTCCGGAGTCAGTTGACAGAAGCATCACGGCAGTGCAGAACATGAGCTGTACATAAGACAAATCAGCAGTTCAGAATTAGTTGGGCTTATTAGTACTGAACCACATAACAGAGTGGGGTAATCAGACTATGATGAGTAATCTCATCTGGGGACTTAAAGAATAGGAATGTGACAGCATACGTAATACAGAAGTGGACAGCATTGAGGAATTAGAGAATCTGAATGAAGACTTAAAGTTTCTCACTAATTAAAATATGCACAATCCTTTCGATTGGTCCCTCAGGTGGGCGCACTTCGGACATCAGATTCAGCATCCAACGGCTGTAGATAGCAACACCAATTCTCCTACTTTTCCAGAACTTCTCAGCAAAAGTTAATTGTTCAATCCCATGACTTCACATATTTTGAACAAAATATTACATTCTCTAATTATTTGTTACTTGAGATCCTTTCTCACAACACACAATAAACTAAACTAATACTTTGCGCATGAGAACTACAAATTTTCTGTCTTGTTCGACAGCTAGAACAAATAGTGCTACATTGTTATTCTCAAACATGTTTCTTGCCTTCAATACAATAGGAAATGCAACAATATGTTAACAGCCTAGGGAAAATAATTCAGTTCAGAAGGGACAGAATAAACAAGTGATTTTTAATAACTGCTGCAAAATGAATCATTTCAGTCCTAGTGCAGCTAAGAAAGCATAAATGCATACTAGTACATGAATAAATTAATAAACCTATTACACACCCTACAATTCATATATGCAAAGCAAATTATTTAAGTGCAAAGAATATTTAGAACATGTTAGAGCTAATTTAAACGTGCATCTATTTGTCTGCACACGTAAATCACATTACTAAAATTCATTAATTCAATATAAGTGGAATTGATTCATATTCATTTAGTACTTCAATTTTAATCTACATTTTTAAAAAAACGGTCTTAAATGTTCACTCATTTTAATAATTTATTTAATATGAATGCACCATATCTCATGTTAAAATGCTGTGAATAATCCGAATGATGGCCACATGGTTCATCATAATTTAAATGTGCAAAATTTTACATCTCATGTTATTTTCTCTGTTAGGCCTTTATATGTAGCTTAATAGTCACCATATGCTAACTTCTATGCTACTAACTTATTAATAAAGTTTGATCACTTCCAAATGCCTTATCTTTGACAGTCCAACTGTGAGCAGATGCTAGATTAAGGTATACAGTAATCCCACTCAGGATAACCAGCAACAAGTCTCCTTCTCCACCTAAGCAGCAGCAGACCGTATTGTTAAAGGTGCATCTTGGGATAGCACTTAAATCTGTATTTGCAGAAGCTTATTGTTAGTGAGACTCAGTGAGACTCAGCGTAGAGGTCTTCATTCAATAGAAAATGAACATAAAAGTTAAACAATCCTTCAGTTTTTGAAAATAGAAATCACAGTGCAAAATGGTAACCAAAATTTACCCTCATAAACTGATTACAGTTTCTAAGATTATAATCCCATAAACTATACAGTTAGCACAATGGAATTGTAGCGAATGTCTAATTAACAAATGGATATAATCTTTCAACTACTGGTATAATTTATTCAATAAAGATGTTGGCTCAGTGCAACAGTAGAATTAAAATAAAACATGTAAAAAAGGTGCAAAATATAACAGAGTGTACAATTTGGTTAGGCACAAAACATAAAGATATGTATAAAACGTATCCAGAAAGACACACCCAGAAAGATTTTCTATATTTCTTTTTTCAAATAGTTCATTCTGCACATAAGTTTAAAATCAGTTAGTTTTGTCTGCACTGGCTGTCTGGTACATTCATGGACAAGCTTAATTCCTCTGACGAGCTCCAACAAAAGTAATATACATGCATGCAAGCATGAGTTGTGTTTTAACTATTTATAATATGTGAATATTTTACCTGAACTTATTTTGTGTTTAGGTAAATAAAGATCCGTGTAGGACATTTACAGTGCCACGCTGAATTAATAATGCATTTTTGATCATTTAACCAGCATTTTAACAGTATCCTGACATTAGTTTTTTGCTAAAAAATAAAAATTTTTACAGAGGACTCAATTATTTTACATAGTTTATATTTTGCTGCATGTGCTTTTCCTTGCATTTTAGATGTATATTTCTATGTCCCAATCTGAGCAAGAAATCCCATTAATGATTCTTAATTTCTGTAAATGTTTGGCCACAAACGAGATACCTGGTTTCTTTGGAGTGGAAGCCAGAAACATTACTATGGTTGAACCTGTGCACAGTGACTTTGATCTAGCAGTATCCCTAGTGGAATGAAATAGGTGCCTCTCTCAAAACAAGCCGTACCCCTTTAGGGCTCCTAGCAAGGCCATGTGCCTTTTATTTGACAAATGAGATGGATCTTCCAAATCAGTAAACGTTAGCTCTGGTTATATATATTTTTTTACTTGGTATTATTTCCTAGTTTTTAAATCTGATCAGGTTTGACTTGATTTGATGCAAGATTTTGTGACAAGGCAAAGAGGTCGAACAACGGCAAAAATGAAATGGGGCTACACTGTAGACTTGAAGCAATATGACCAAATGTAAAGAAGTGGTGGCCTCAGGTCTAATAAAAGAAAGGATGGAACAGCAGTAAAAGTTAGTATATACGATGAAGATTAGTACTAACAGAAAGAGCGTGCCTGACGTTACCAATGCTCCTTTTTAGGCCTGGCTTGAGAGTGCTACTGTCTATGTCATGTTGTTATCAAATCTTTAACCCGTTTGCTGCCAGGCATTTTCCTCCTCAGATGCCAAGCCTTTTTTTGACTATTTGGTGCAGTTTGCGCTTAGGCCCTCATAACATTTTGTCCACATAAGCTACCAACTCCAAATTTGTGTCCTTTTTTTCCAACATCCTAGGGATTCTAGAGGTACCCAGACTTTGTGGGTTCCACGGAAGGAGACCAAGAAATTAGCCAAAATACATCGACAATTTCATTTTTTTCAAAAAATTGGAAAAAAGGGCTTCAGAAAAAGGCTTGTGTTTTTTTCCCTGAAAAAGACATCAACAAATGGTTTATGGTGCTAAAATCACCATCTTCCCAGCTTTCAGGAACAGGCAGACTTGAATCGGAAAACCCCATTTCCGGGGTGCCCATACTAGCATGTGAATTACATGGCATTTCTCAAATAGACGTCTTTTTTACACCCTGTCTTAAATTTGCCAAGCTCTCATGGCCCAAACGTAAAATCAAAACCCAAAATAATCAAATGTCCTCTTGTTTGCCGAGGGATAAGATGTTTTAGTGTGTGGTGGGAGAGCTGAAAGACTGTTACCCCTTCAGTTGGGGTGGAGGCATAACCAGGCCCATAGTGGCTGGTGGCCACCACACAATTTTTTTATTTTTTATTCCATAGCATTTAGTACACTTTTTGCCCCCCGGGGTGTGGATCAGGGTTGATTGCCCCATCTGCCCGCTGGTGGGCAGAACAACTTTGGCCCCATTTATTTGGGGTGGGAGTATGGCCATACCTCCAACCTCTTATTTTGAAAATAAAATCTTCCCTGGTCTCTGGTGGGCTTTCTGCCCCCCTTGGGGGCAGATGGGCCTTCCAAAAATAGGTTGATTTGGTGCAGATATGGACAAACAGTAATGTGTCCCCATGGGGAGTGACCCTTGCCCAAGGGGCTGCCCCCCCAAACAAAACACACACATACACACACACCAATACCTGGTGTTTGGTGGTTTCTGCCCCCGTTGGGGGCAGATTGGCCTAACAAAAATAGGCTGATTTGCCCACCAGGGGAGCGACTCTTGCCTAAGGGGTCGCTCCCCATACATAAAAACATAAAGTAAATAAAATAAGTAATATATATATATTCCTGGTGTCTAGAGGTGTCTGCCTCCCCGGGGGCAGATCGGCCTAATCATATTAGGCCGATCTGCCTCCAGGGGGGCAGAAAAGGCCTAAAAATATTTTGCCCCCTCCTGGGGAGCCGCCCTTGCCCAAGGGGCCGCTCCCCTCATGCGTTAGTATAAAAAAAAAAAAAGATTTCCTGGTGTCTAGTGGTTTCTGCCCCCGGGGGCAGATCGGCCTAATTATATTAGGCAGATCTGCACCCAGGGGGGGTAGAAATGGCCTAAAAATTATTTGGCCTCCTGGGGAGCGGCCCTTGCCCATGCTTCCAGTGCGATGGGAGGTGACCTCTGATGAGGTCAGCACGCGATTGCGTGCTGACATCATCAGACATCACTGAGGGGTTCGGGGATGGAAGGGGAAGCGATTCCCCTTCCAGCCTTGACCTGGGGGGGCCACCCTCATGGGGGAGTGCTAGCGCTTCCCCCGAGGGCCGCTATACGGACGTATGGCCCTCAAGGGTCCTAAAGTATATATTAGGCTTTGGCTGTTAGTCTCTCATCTAATGCTATTGGTTGTTAGGTTTATCATTCTCCATTCGAGAAAGTTCTTCCATTGGATTGTGGGAGAAACAGCCTTACATCACATTTTTGTGTTATTCAGATCTCCTTTGTGCATTAAACACTGGAATTAATCAATTTTTGCAACTTTCCCTCATGTGTTGGCAGCAACCGTTGGTCTGCCTTTAATGTGTTAACAAATATTTGTGCATTCAACAGATGGAAACAACATTTGGGAATGTCTGTGCTTACATGCCACAAATTAGTACATTAAGGCCAGGCCTATTAGCTTTGCAATACTTGCTACAAACCTTAATATACTTAAAAACAAATAAAAGAATATGTTCTAGCACTTCGAGAAAATCTTAAAAGCAATGGATATTCTTATACCTAGATCAGGTCACAGTGGCCATGACCGTCCCTCCCCTTTTGCATGTCCCCAAGTATTTCTTAATGGGTTGAAACTCAATATGTTTTCTATATTGTATTATTAACATACCCCTTTAGGTATCATCATACTCAAACTTCAACCTATGTCTTACTTAAATAGGTTATTACCCCTAGTACTGGATCACTATAACAGCCCACTAATATTGATTTCTAAATTTATATCAAATAGACATCAATTTCCTCTTTATCCTACAAATCCGAACAGTTTACCTAGGGCCAGATGTAGCAAACGTTTGCGACTCGCAAACGGGCCGATTCGCAATTTGCGACAGTGCAAAATCGGAAATGGGATGCAAAAAGCCCATTTCCGACTCGCAAAAAGCGATGGGACCCGTTTGCGAGTCGCATCCGTTGCGACCCCATTTTGCGACCCGCAAATTGCAAGTCGCAATTTGCGAGTCGCAAACCTTATGCAATTGCAACTCGCAAATTGCGACTAGTCGCAAAAAGCCCAGTTTGCAAGTCGCATTTACCACTAACTCAGAGCAGGTGGTAACCATTACCAAAGTATAAAAGGAGACCCAGAAGGCATCTGGGTCACTCAAGATGGCGGACATATACCTGATAGCAGTGAGGAGGAGAGTCTACGCAGCCCAGCAGAGGAGGAGGAGGGGCCACAGACAGGAGAAGATATATAGAACAAGGCAGACCCTTTTCCAGCAAACTGAAGAGGAGATCTATGATAAATACCGCCTTAGCAGCTCTGCCATTCTAGAATTAATAGATTTACTAAAACCACAGCTAGAACACAAGACTCTGCATGGCTGCGCCATCCCTACGCATGTGCAAGTACTATGCGCACTGCACCTCTTGGCCTCAGGGAGCTATCAGGGGGTCATTGCCGTGGCAGGTGGGGTATCCCAAAGTGCAGTGTCAAGGTTCCTCAGGGCATTCCTAGATGCCTTAGTAGCGCACAGGTCTCAGTTCATATACTTACCAAGGAATGAGGCAGAAATTAACAGCACGAAGCTGGACTTTTACCACATTGCCCACTTCCCCCATGTCATTGGATGTGTAGATGGGACACACATTCAAATATGCCCCCCCGCTAATCTGGAACATATTTTCCGCAACAGAAAGTGTACCCACTCACTCAACATACAGGTTGTTTGTGATGCCCATTACGTCATCACGGACATCGTAGCTAAGTTTCCAGGCAGTACCCATGACTCATACATTTTTAGACATAGTGGGATACATCAACGCCTGGAACGTGGGGAGTTTGGAGACGGATACCTCCTAGGTAGAGCTGCATACACCTTGCAGACATACACACAGGTCACTGTGCACGACTATCTGGACTTACTAACAGTGTACTTTTGTGCCCAACAGGTGACAGTGCATATGCTCTAAGGCCATGGATCATGACTCCATTTTTAACACCCAGCAATGATTCAGAGAGGCAATACAACAGTGCGCATAAGAGGACTAGGAACCTCATAGAGCGCACCTTCGGACTCCTGAAGGCAAGATTCCGATGCCTCCACCGCAGCGGAGGCGCCCTCCAATACACCCCCATTACCGCTTTCAAAATTGTGGTCGCATGCGCCATCCTCCACAACATAGCCACCCGACGTGGGCTACCTCTCACCCCTGCAGACCCAGATCCTGATGATGAAGAGCAAGAACAACCACATCGCCATCATGGGGATTGGAGTCTAGCTAATCAAGGCAGACTGAGACGGGACCACATTGCAACGCAATATTCTGGACGGTACGTGTCAACTCCCACCATACTCACCTATTAACCATTTGTTAAGTGGAACAAAAATAACAGTTTTATTAATGTCATGAAGAAACTATATACAAGTTGAAATTGTCCATGGGCAGGAAAATGCCAACCAGTCATGTGGCACATTAACGCCATGTGCCACATGAATCTGTCCTGGCTGTTATCTATGATCTCCTGCCCCTTCTGCCAGCCTGGCTGGTCCCTGCTGCGTCCATGGTGCTGTGCCTACCACTCCTCAGCACCCTACTGTGAGTGGCAGAGACACTGCTCACTGTTGAGCCCTCCTCCCAGGTGTATTTGTTAACTTCCTGGCTGTGATGTCATCATCATGTGCCAGGAAGTGTTTCCAGGGTGTTCTGGTATGCTTTCTGGAGTGTTCTGCTGCATCTGCAAGCAATTTTGAAGGTATTCGCAATTTGCGACACCCACTCGCTAATTGCGAGTTCGTTTTTGCACACTCGCAAACAGCGACCTCGCAAACTGCGGACTCGCACACAGCGTTGCGAGTCCGGCTGCGAGTCACAAAATCGGATCGCTTTTTTTTCTGGCATTCCAATTTGCGACTCGCATTTTGCGAGTCGCATCAACTCGCAAAATGCGAGTCGCAATTTTTATTTTTGCTACATCTGGCCCCTAGTGTTATTAATAATCGTCAAGGAACAGGCAATGTACTTCTTTCACGAATTTATCCTGAAATCTGCAGCTTTTATTACACTTCTCTCTCTGAATATAGTGTTTCCAAATATATTTTTTTAATGCTCTACACCCTAATATTGATAATGTTTTAATTTGGTTAGTTCAAATAAATGAAATGCACTTACAGTAAAACTTTAGTGAACACAATTTGCTTTATTGCATGCCATGAGTAACCATAAGCAGATATATAGGACTTCATTTCGAGTTGAGGTTCCAACATGCACTATTTCTATGGGGCCTCAGTCAGAAGGTCATTTACGGCTGTAACCATATGGTAATGGCGGAACAGGGCTCCATTTGTATATATCAATAACCCACAAAAACGATAATTGGCAGGTGTAAATTGTTTTACTACTGATTCATTGTACACCTCAAATATGTAGAATTACGCCATAATAAATCCCATTTGAGCGGTGGGAAGTGATAAGATCAAGGCACTGTTTTCTAGGTGAGTTTGTGAGTGCATACAAACCTGTGAATTTCTTGGCATTCCCTAACTCCTCTGTGATGCTTTCACACCCAGAAAAGATTGGAAATGTACTCCTGCATGGAGCTGGTGTGAAGGGGAGGTAAAGTAGCAAGGGGAAGAGAATACCCCCAATCTTTGTGGAAATGTAGGGGAAGAGGTTTCTCCATATGGAAAAATGCTCTCTCTGTGGACACAAAAAAAGAAAAAGAAAAATATATATGCATATGTACAGTGAACATTTTCTAATGTCGAGGTACACTCTGTATAACTGGGGAAATATGAGGAGGTACATAATACTCCCAGTAATAATCCTAGAGTTTCCTTTGAAAATTGGTGCAAACAGAGCGACCGAGGAAATGCCCCATTTGCTATATGTTGATTGTGTAAAATCATACTGCTAATGTAATTATCCATCTCTTAACTACTGTTTCCCGTGATATTGGCAATTCAAGTGCATCATTACTGCATCGGAAAACACTTATGGACTCTGCTGTTCAATAGAACATGTTTTTTTCTTTGACGTGTTCATCAGTTTATCATTTATAAATCGCTATTCTGTTGAAGATGTGTTGCATGAGCCAGTGTGCAAAATAGGTGACGCTCATAGTTATTGTAGTAATGCAAAATTCTTTTCACAATAAATAGTGCTCGATGAGCGAACTTAGAGATCTACATGTTAGGTGCAATAAAGCTGAAATACTTACAAGGTGAAATCTTGTTCCCAGCTAGGCTCACTTCCACTTCTTGTTACTGTGCAACTCTTGAGATTGTGGACTTTAAGAATAGCGTATGTTTCAAATGGGTCTATAAAACACATTTGGACATATTGAAGTATTGTGGCATTACAAAGGGGATGGTATCTGTTAACAGCTCGCAAAACAGTGCATTCACCCTTCAAAAATCACCATTATGCCTACAGGGCACATTACAGAACTCCTGTTACATAAACATTAAAGCACAAATAATGCATGCATCATGTGAATTCCTTAACTACGAATTGAACAAACCTTGCAAACATTTGGACTTCACAAAAGGGTACTGTGAGAAATTGGGTTGCTGGTTGAGGAAGGTGTGAGCCCTTCTCAAGCACCAGTCACATTCCTTGTCAGGTAGACCTACAAAACGTCACTAAATTAACCTGTGCATAACCCTCTGGTAGTTTGGCACAAAAGCAGTCGGGCATAATCTATAAGCAATGTGAAACGTATTTATGCAGTGCTTACACAGCAATAAAGTGAAGACAGAACACAAGAAAAAGCAAACTAATCTAGAAAAATAGAATAAAAGTTAATAAATTAGTTGACACCAATATGACAAAAATCCAATCAGTAGATCCAGTGTCATGATTTTTTAAATATTTAAGGTAACCTAAAAGATCAATGCACCATCCACGGACATCTAGTTGCATGAGACCAGGACAAAGTCAAAAGCTATGGCTGACTCAGATGGAACTCAGTTCAGAAACACAAATTGAATTGGGCCCGGTCTCCACTTTCTTTCAGAATTATAAGACATTTTGAAGAAGGCAAGGCAGCCAGCAGTGTCCGAGGAGGCGGCGTCATCATTGGGGTTTCACTGGACGAAGTTGTGGTGAAGATGTCTACTTTCAGACTTAGAACCTGATTCATATTTTGGCAGATGGGTTACCTCCATCACAACAGTGATGAATATTCCTTCTGCTGAAATCTAAATCCGATTGTTTCCTATGGGATTTAGATTTCGGTGGACGGGATATCTGTCAGTGCTGTGGCAGAGTAACCCGTCCACTAAAATCAAAAACAGGCTCTTAGGCCCTCATTACAACCCTGGCGGTCCGAAGATCAGCAGGACCACGGTGGTGGTCTCACTGCCGACGGGCGGCAGAGAAGACCACCACATTATCAGTGTGGCGGTTTGGCCTGTGCCAAACCACCACATCTCCGTTGGTACCACCAGGACGGTAGGACAGCTGGGCAGGAGGACAGCGCCTCTGGGCCGGCTGTCCACTGCAGACTGCTGGCAATATAATGAGTCAGCTTTCTGCCAGGGTTTCCGCGGTGGTAAAACCTCCACAAAAACCCTGGCTGAAAGGCTGCCTCTTACAGGAAATTTATTTCCTGTCACTGGCAGATGACTCCCCCAACCCTCCCTGCACATACATTACCCCCTAACTCTCACTTCTGTGACAGCAGCCCTCTCCCCGCATAAACGCATTCACCAACACTTACATACAAGCATTCATCAACATGCATACATACACTCATTTACCAACACTTACATACACACATACACAAACATTCCAACATGCACTCACTTCAACATTCACACACGAATACACACACACATACACATAAGCATTCAAACACACATACATACAAACACAAATTTAGACATGCATACATACACGCATACACACTTACATTCACACATGCAGACATACACCCACTCAAACATGCACACCACACCCCCACCCTCCCACCCCACTTGCCTGTCGGTCAATCGACTTAACTTGTTCGACGAAGAGGTCATCTGCCAGGGAACGGGAACAGGCTCTTCCACCGCCGGCAGCACCCCGCCATCAGGACACCACCACGCTCATAACATGGCAGGCGGAGTTGTTTTGGCATGGCGGTGACGGTGGTGGAAGTGCCTCTGCGGCGCTGACTGCCAGCACGACTGTGAAGGATTTCCACCCAAATTGTGGCAGAAATCCTTCAGTGCTCGTAATATGGCAATCAGAAGACAGCCAGCACTGGGGGTCTTCTGGCGCCCTCGGCGATGAGAGCCTAAGTCTTTTTTTGGGAAAATCTTCAGCAGCACGGAGCTGTAGACTGTAGCCAATGAGGATTACATGAGGCCTTACGGACAGGAGCACCTGAACAGGATTTGCTGGTGCGGAGAAAAATACAGCAGGAACTACTGCAAAATCAGGTCGACCACTTATGTGCCTCAGACAGATAGGCAAGCAGGTGGGTCCTGGTCTCCTATAGTTTCTCAGGGCACTTTCTGGCAGCAAAGTCTCAAGTTATATATTTGAGCTATCTGGGCACATTTAGCACCCCTTCCAAGGATCCAGGACTGAAGGGGCACCACATGGAGGCTCAGCATTCACTCAGGCTGGGTCCAGGTGAGTGTTCAAGATGGTTGGAGCCTTTTTAGCCCCTGTGGCTTTGATCAGCAGGCCAGCAACTAGCCCTTGGTGTCACTCTGGTACACCTGGGCCCAAGCAGGAAAGCAGGTTTGAAGCAGTAGGGCAGTCCTCTGAGGGCACAGGTTAGGCTTCAGGCAACAGGGCATTCCTCATGAAGCATCAGGGCAATCCTCTGAAGTACACAGCAGGCTCTCATCAGCCTGGCAGTCCTCTGAGAGTCCTTCCACAGATCCAGAAGTACGTTGAAGAGTGGGAGAGAATGTTCTAATGTTAAATCTGGTGCCAGCTTTGAAGTGGAAGAAACATCTGGAGTTCTCCCCCCAACGAAGTGTGTCGAATTTCCAGCATCCCTGTCTTGGTCTGAGGATGTCTGGGGGCACAATAGGTTATTGTGATGTTCTTTGAGTGCGTGCTGAGGCAGCTGATTTGACCTGCAAGTGGTACTGGGCACAGCTCTGCACCAATTCTGTTTGAATGGCCAACCCTGTAAACTTTCAGTCCCGCTATTGTGTGGGGGTCTGGATGGAATACACAAATGCTGACTGCCAACTACACCTAGGGCCATATGTATGAACACTTTTTCCCATAGACACAGAATGGGTAAAAACCTTTGCTACATCTGGCCCTTAGTCCTTTGGCCCAATAACTGTCTGCAGGCACCAAATGGTTAGGACAAGAAACTGTCAACTTTGTAAAAGTGGCATTTTCTGAATTGTGATTCAAAATCTAAATTTACCATTACATAGGATTTTAAATTATAATGCCTTAGACACCAAACATGATATTCCTATCTGCACCCAGATAATGAATCCCAATAATATTCTATTTGCGGGGTAGGCCTACTGTAGTGAAAAATGAATTTATGAATAAAAGGATTTTATATGTTTTTCACTACCAGGACATGTAAAACCTAAACATTCATGTCCAAATTTTACATACAATGCACCCTGGCCTATAGGCTGTTTACACTAGGGTAATTTCTATGTATTAAAAAGGGAGTTTTGGGCTTGCAAAAGGTTTATTTTGCTAAGTTAAATTGACAGTTTGAAACTGCACACATGCTGTAATGGCAGGTCTGACGCATGGTTTAAAAGGATACTAAAGTGGGTGGCATGATAAGTGCTGTATGCCCACTAGTAGCATCTAATTTACTGGCCCTGGATAAATGTTTGTTGGACTTTTTAGTTTATGCAGGGTCATCCACAATCTTTTTGCCTCCTGTCTCCTATTTTTTCTGCCATGTTGCTGTTGGCTTTTGAACTCTGAGCACTTTACCACTGCTAACCAGTGCTAAAATGCACATGCTCTATGTGTAAATTGTATTGTTGATTGGTCTATCCATGATTGGCATATATGATTTACTAGTAAGTCCCTAGTAAAGTGCACTAGAGGTGCCCAGGGCCTGTAAATCAAATGCTACTAGTGGGCCGGCAGCACTGGTTGTGCCACCCACCTTAGTAGCTCTGTAATCATATCTCAGACCTGCCACTGCAGTGTCTGTGTGTGCAGTTTTAACTGTAAATTTTACTTGGCAACTGTACCCACTTGCCAAGCCTACACCTTCCCTTTTCCTACATGTAAGACACCCCTAAGGTAGGCCCAAGGTAGCCCCAAGGGCAGGGTGAAGTGTATGGTTAAGGTAGGACATATAGTAATGTGTTTTATATGTCCTGACTGTGAAATATTGTTAAATTTGTTTTTCACTTTTGCAAGGCCTGTCCCTCTCATAGGTTAACATGGGGGCTACCTTTAAATCTGATTAAAGTGTAGATTTCCTTTGGGAGTGGATGGATATGTGGAGTTTGGGGTCTCTGAGTTCACAATTTAAAAATACATCTTTTAGTAAAGTTGATTTTAAGATTGTGTGTGTGAAAATTCCACTTTTAGAAAGTGAGCATTTTCTTGTTTATACCATTTCTGTGGCTCTGCCTGTTTGTGGATTCCCTGTCTGGGTCAGTTTGACAGTTGGGCTGGTTGCACCTCTCACTAGACAGTGACACAAAGGGAGCTGGGGTATAGTCTGTATTTCCTGATGAGCCGTCTGTGGTAGGAGGAAGGGGAGGCGTGGTCACTCACACCTGCAAGGGCTGTCCCTGCCCACACACAATGCAGTCCCCAACTCCCTGGGGAGTGTCTGGGGCCTGGCCTGGGCAAGGCAGGATTTCACAATCAAGAGAGACTTTGCTTTGAAGTAGGCCTACTTCAAAGGGGAACGTGGGTATAAGAAGGGCACCCAAAACCACAGACTTTAGAACACTTCTGGAAACCAAGAGGAACCTCTGCTTGGAGAAGAGCTGAAGAGCTGAGGAAGATGAACTGCCCTGACTCTGACTGTGTTTTGTGGAGCTATCCTGCAGTTGCTGCTTCTGCCTGTGCTAGAGGACAAAGACTGGACTTTGTGTGGCCTTCCTTCTTGTGAAGAACTCTCCAAGGGCTTTATTTAGAGCTTGCCTCCTGTTGTTTGAAGTCTCAGGGACAGCAAAGACTTCTCTCTGCCAGCACCTGGTGTCTCTGGAGAGACTCCTACCCTGTCAAGTGGCGCCCATCCAGTTCCTGGGACCCTGAAAGGAGAAGCTGGCAGCCTCAGAGGAATAATTCCACGCACAGGATGCCGTGCTGGGAAAAGATCGACGCAACTCCGATATGCGGCTGGAAAATTGACGCGTCGGTGGCTTCGCGGCTGAACATCGAGGCTCGTCTGCAACACGACCAGAAGATCGATGCACGGAGCTGGGAAAACGACGCGCAGCTTCGCTGACTGAGGCAGGTGAGATTGCAACCCGCGCTAAATGGTTGTCGGATTATCGCGCGGCTGGATTTCCAACGCAAACACCGCTGGACGTGTAAAAACAACGCAGGGCCTGCCCGGACCCAAGAGTGCTGACCGGATCGACGCATCACTCTCCTGCGGAGAGAAGAAACAACGCGCCCCAATCCGACGAAATGAGAAACAAGGCAAGGTCTCGCTCATGAGTGAAATCGACGCATCGCAAGCCCTTTTTGATGCACACTTGCCCGTGCTGGGTTATTTTTGATGCACCCAAGGTACATTTTCACTCTAACAGTGTTAATGTGTGTTTAAAACTATATGAAGACTCCTTTTGCTTTTAATTGATAACTTGACTTGTGTATTGTGGATTTTTGTTTAGATAAATATTTTCTATTTTTCTAAACCCGTGTTGTGTCATTTTGTAGTGTTTTCATTAAGTTACTGTGTGTGTTGGTACAAATACTTTACACCTAGCACTCTGAAGTTAAGCCTACTGCTCGTGCCAAGCTACCAAGGGATTAAGTAGGGGTTAGCTGAGGGGGATTCTCTTTTACCCTGACTAGAGTGAGGTTCCTTGCTTGGACAGGCGGTCACCTAACTGCCAACCAAAGACCCCATTTCTAACAATGTTCAATTCAGAAAAATAGGAGGGGAGAAGGCAAAACATTTGAGGCAAAGTCCAATGGGTACGAATCTAGAATGGTTTGCAACTTCATTATTTAGAGCTATTTTAGTGCAAAATGAGCCCTTGTGTTATTTTTGGCAAAAGAACAGACTTTGTGCAAAAAAGTTAAAAAAACACAGCGCCCACCAGTGTTCTGGCTGTTTGTGTTGTTACTGCCCTAGAATTCTGAAGCAAACAGCAGTGTAATTAGGCAACATGGTGTACTGGTAAAAGTTTACGAATATCGCTTAACAAGTGCAATTTGAAATTAATGAGATTTTGAATACTACACTGCCATAATTTAAATTTGTGCCAGGCCTAAGAATCACTCAAATTTGAATTGTGAGTGTACATTGTAATGATGTTTCTTCTAGTTGCCCCTTATGCTAACAAGGGCATCTATCATTTTCAAATGGCATACTCAGTGATCCGTGATACCCCCACGGTAGGCAAAACCTTAATGTAATAAGACTGTCAATCAAATTACATCACCCATGATTTCGGAAAGTGCACGGAGGCCTAACCGATTACCGCCAACATTCACATCTGCACTTCTTTTTGAATAACTATATATTTCACTTCAGATGCTTGCTGTTGTGCCATTTATGCTGAATTAATAATGGATCTACCCAATATACGTTTGTAACTCTTCCATCGATTTTTCTTTACTTTGTAAGCTTTGCAAAGTGTGAATTGAGAAAAGGCAAACAGTTATCGCTACATGAAAACAGGATAATGTTCCAGATATTGCCCAGATCGGCGAATGCAATGATAGCGTTTTCCAGTCACATACCATCTTACTTCTAAAAGTGATAAATCCAATCAGGGCCAATTGCTGGCTACGGGAAGTCACACCCTGCTTGGTAGAACTTCTAGCAGTGTTAACTAGAAAGTATATGCCTTCTGACAGGCAATTAGGCAACTAAAGATGTTTCACCTCTGCCCCTGAGGGTTAGGGGCAGCTGTGCAAGCTCGTTAGTCAGTTCCAGGCACCCCAAAGTCTCATCTGACCATATGGCTGCAGAGATCAGTCATTGAGTGATACCACTGTGGTGGAGATGGTCTGAGTCATTGAAATTCACCCACCCTTGCGATGAGCAAACATTCCCCTTTTCACACGGGCAAAATCTGAATTGTGCCTGTCCTTAATAGTATTAAGCCTGAGCCACATGCAGAACAATGGAGCCTATCCTCAAACTACTTTTAGTAGTACGTGAAGTAGTACTACAGTAATACTCCTCACGTACTACAAAATGCTGTTCACAAACCTACTGGTGTTGATCTCCACCTCTGCCTTCATTATCTTTTCTGTACAGAGATCTCCACCATCTCCACTCATGCAGGTGTACATTTTTGTAGTAATTGTGGAAGGGGCCAAGGGAAGTGGCTGGAAAATGGGTAAAATCTAATACGAAATAGGAGGGGTCCAGGGTGATGTATAAGTTGGAGTTTAGGGAGTATCTCACTAGTATAAGTACACACCTATAAAAGAGTTAGACCAGCTGTTAAACATGACAGCCTTAGGGTGGTTTTTCCCCAACTTGGCATCTCTCCCTCCATTTTTCTGATCCTGTTTTTGGTGATTTTAGGACTCAGCACACTTTACCCCTGCTGACCAATGCTAAAGTGCATGTGCACTCTCCCCTGAATATGGTAACATTAGCTCCTACCAAATTGCCATATTTAATTTACCTATAAGCCCCTAGTAAAGTGCCCTAGAGGCGCCCAGGCCCTGAAAATAAAATGCAACTAGTGGGCCTGCAGCACTGATTGCGACATTCACATAAGCCGCCCCTTAACCATGTCTCCAGCCTGCCATTGCAAGGCCTTTGTGTGCTGTTTCACTGCTACTTCGATGTTGCATTTAAAAGTACTTTGAGCATAGCAGTGCACAAGCACTGCTTCTCCGACGTCTTGGTATCTATGTGTGCTTTTAACCACGCCTACCTCACGCCCATCACTTTCACTCGTTTGTGCGCTTGCCTTTCAAAAATCCTTTGTTATATGGATGCATGGATAATTGCATGTTTGCCCATATGTTTGACTACGAGCAGACCTCTTTTTCCTTTTTTGTCTCTCTTTTGCGCTCATGCTCATGGTGGCCGAGGTGCCGTGAATTGGCTTGCTTATGTCAACTGTTTTACTTCTTATTTTTCCTTTTCTGTTTCTCTTTTGCCCTCATGCTCACAGTGGCCGTTGTACTGTGAATGGGCTTGTTGTATTTTGTCATAACACAGCCTTCTAAAACCTAGTTAGAACAGGTCATTGTGTGTGTAACAAACACACAAGGTGAGGCTTCCTAAGGTCATACACTACTTCCTAATCTGTACATTAGAGAAACGACCCTTCCTTCCTTAGTTTCATTGTTTTTGGCTGGTTATTAATGTTTACACATAAATGTCACTTAGTTGTAAGTTAGTATTGGATCTGCATTTTTTTGCCAGGGCATTGCTTCAGCATTTTTTATATTTACATATTTCATTTTGTTGTAACTCAGTGGCGGTCAGCAGCTTTAGGAGGGAGGGGTGCGGGCGGGACACACACGTTCATTCTATCACACACAGACACGCACGCACGTACATCCATTAACAACACTCATACTATTCAAACATGCATGCACGCACCAAACATTAATTTTAAAAGATCGCACACACTCATTCTTTCACACACACACACGCATGCACATCCATTAACAACACTCATAACACTCAAACATGCACGTGTGCACCAAACATTCAATTTAAAACATCACACACATACACACACACACACACACACACTTACCTCAGCCTCCAGGTCCCAGGATGGTTGGGACTGCTGCCTTCCTGGGAAGGCAGCAGTCCCAGCCTTGTCACAGAGTGGGATTTGGTCAGTGAGA
Source organism: Pleurodeles waltl (assembly GCF_031143425.1). Classification (NCBI taxonomy): domain Eukaryota; kingdom Metazoa; phylum Chordata; class Amphibia; order Caudata; family Salamandridae; genus Pleurodeles; species Pleurodeles waltl. Next base: position 303,078,576 of record NC_090440.1, read on the forward strand.
CTGCTGACCCCACCCCACTCTGTGACGAAGTGTCACTGATTGACACTCGCCCTGGGCACTTCAGGGCTTAAACTGAAGCGCCCAGGGAGAGAGTCAATTAGTGACACTTTCCTCATCACCCAGGGGAGAGCCTTGAGGCACCTTTGCTGTGCCGAGGAGGTCACGCCCATAGGAGCTGTGACCTCCTCAGCCCAGCAAAGTTCAGCTCAGGCAGCCAGGAGTGTGCGCAAATCACGCATGTCTGCTCCTGGCTGCCTGAGCTGAACATGGAGATTCCGCCCTAAAGGACGGGCCGCCACTGTATAATGTACCTAACTTTCTTTCAACTGCATGGATTAGTAAAGCAGTCTGTGGCACTGCATGCATTTGTTTTCCTAGCAGTCTTCATCTCAGCTTGTTTTTTTGATCGCGCATTCTTACATGCCATGGACTATTCAAACAGTTACAATGTAATCTATGCAAAATGTTTTAAATCAGCAGTCAGCTGACACTATGGGGGTGATTTTAACCTTGGCGGACGGCGGAGGCCGTCCGCCAAGGTACCGCCGTGAAATGACCGCACCACGGTCAAAAGACCGCGGCGGCCATTTAAACATTTCCTCTGGGCCGGCGGGCGCTCTCCGAAAGAGCACCCGCCGGCCCAGAGGAAATGCCCCTGCAACGAGGACGCCGGCTCAGAATTGAGCCGGCGTAGTTGCAGGGGTGCGACGGGTGCAGTTGCACCCGTCGCGTATTTCAGTGTCTGCAAGGCAGACACTGAAATACTTTGCGGGGCCCTCTTACGGGGGCCCCTGCCGTGCCCATGCCATTGGCATGGGCAAGGCAGGGGCCCCCAGGGGCCCCCAGGGGCCCCGCGGCACCCCCTACCGCCATCCTGTTCATGGCGGGTTTCCCGCCATGAACAGGATGGCGGTAGGGGCTGTCAGAATCCTCATGGCGGCGGAGCGCGCTCCGCCGCCATGAAGGATTCCCTGAGCAGCGGTAAGTCGGCGGGAGCCCGCCGACTTGCCGCTTCTGACCGCGGCTGAACCGCCGCGGTCAGAATGCTCGTGGGAGCACCGCCAGCCTGTTGGCGGTGCTCCCGTGGTCGGTGGCCCTGGCGGCCACCGGCCGCCAGGGTCAGAATGACCCCCTATCTGTGGGATCGGAAAAATGTTTAACTTTTGTTCCTCTTTTACTGGCCCTGTACTGGTGCTTCTGAGAACATTTTTGGGCCAAGAACATGTGGCAACACTTGTTTTCAATGTTTCAGATTCGCATTTTTTTCACATCGCCATTGCTTATCACATCTGCATCGTATCACCATTTAGATTAATGCTTACACATACATTTCACATAGTTCTACGTTTGTATTGGATCAGCATTTTTTTACATCGTCATTGCTTCGCCATTTCATATTCATTTTGTTGTACCTCAGTTTCTTTCAATTGCACGGATTAGCGAAGCATCTTGTGTAACTGCATGCATTTGTTTTTTAGCTTTCTTCGTCTCAGCTTTTTTTCGGAACACCATTTTGGTCTTTGTAACTTTTTTACATGACAGACTAATCAAACAGTTACAATGTAGTCCATGCAAAGAGCTGTAAAGCAGCACCCAGCTGCCATTATTTTCAGATCAGCAACATGCTGTTCAGTGCAGTTTGGATTCAAATGTTTCTATAGTGAACAAACACTTGCAGTTCATTGTAAACTGCTTTCAGATGTACTGTGCCTCTGTGGCAATGTAATTAATGAAAAGCCTTTAAAGCAGCATCCCGATGCAATATTTATTTTTTACTGAACAAGGGTAATTTCAAGTGGCTACTGGGTGCTCGGTGGCTTTAATAAAACTAATCTTCCTTGCACAGTGCACTTTAACCACAGAATTAAAAATTGACTTCCATAAGTACTTTGCAATAAATTATGTCTTCATTAAAAACTACATGAATATTTAAAGCATAATTCTTTGTTACACTCCCAATACATTCCTACATATGCGTTATAAACTTAAATAGGAAAAAATTAAAATAAAATACTATTAGACAAGCAGGCGTATCAACCAAATTGCCTTTTAGGTAAAACAAAATTCACTTGTGCAAAAAGAAAAAAAATCAAGTATATTTGCAGCTAAGGTTGCCATTAAAGGCACACCCTTCATGATGCAGTCTCTGTGGCACATTACATTAACATACTCTCACACTACAGGACCATTCACCCATTAACACACTATTAACAAGTGAAACCACATTATTTTAGGACTTGCGCTCTGATATGCAACCAACATTCTAACACATTCACACATATGTAACAAATAGCAAATTCAAAGTTACTTTGTTTTCCTATGCACAAGTAGTCCAGTTACATGCTTCATGCCAGGTCTCAACTATCAAAGCACTCTATATAACCGCATCTGTTTGTAGGCTGCATTTTTTAAAGCTGATATGTTGGCTGATAGACAAATTGCTTTAGGTTAGTGGGGCGTCACTGTCCGTGGATTTTGATAAAAGCTATTAATTGAATCACATTATTATAATTAATAATGTAATAAAATATGTTGATTATGATCACTACATTTCTGTTTTTACACAAAGTTCTTTTGAAAATGCTGATCAGTGCCATCTGGATGCAAATGCTCCTATGGTGTATAAAATTCAATCGCTGTTCATCCTAAAGTGCTTTCAGATTGACTCTGCCTCTGTAGGAAAATAATTAATGGGAAGCTCTTTAAAAGCACCATACAGCTCCCAGCAACATATTTACTTTTGTGAAGAGGCTCTTATCACACAGCTACTAGTTACACAGTTCACTTTAATGAGACAAGAAACTACACACAATTATTGCCACACTAGAAAAAGATTTATAGTACAGTCAGTAGATCACATTGCATGTGGCGGGATAGTACTCCAAGTAGCACCTTCTGGATAAAAATACTGCTAATCTAAAGCCAAAAACTGGTTGCTGTTTCTCCTGCATTGCTTTCATATGCACTCTGCTTCTAGTACAATATGATCCATGGAAACTGCTTTGAAGCAACATCCACGTGACAGCACCACTGTGGGGTACGCAACATACTGACATTTGTAAAGAGGGTCCACTGACATAGATAATAACTTCACGGTCCACTTTGATAAAGCTAATTCATTCCACTTGAACTCCACATTTTAAAAAGACGCTGGGGGTGATTACAACTTTGGTGATCCCAGGACCGCCACGTGGGGGTTGGCGGTCGTACTGCCACCAGGCCAGCAGAGAAGACACCAAATTATGACCATGGTGGTATTCCCAACAGAATACAGCCAATCCACCGCCAGCACCGCCACTGCGGTTAGGCCGCTACGGTAGGCACCTTCAGGCCAGCAGACACCACGCTCCTGCCAGATAGATTAGGAGGCTGCACACCGCCAAGGTATCTGCCGCGGTCGCACCACCACTGAAACCCTGGAGCAAACCATCTCTGTAAAAGGAGACACTCACCTTCTGGAACAGGTACCTGACTGGAGCTGCCATTGAACCTGAACTGCATGCCCTCCCACTGCTCACACAATGACTCCAGAACCAGAGACGATGACAACAACCATGAGTACACACATCTACCTGATACTGTAGGAAAAACCCAAAGTACCCACGCACACACAACATACACATCTGCGACAGGTGGCAACGGCGACACACACACACATGTAACCTCACACCCATATGCACATTCACACATAGCCACATACACCCACACACATATACTACACACACCACAGCCAACACACATGTACAATATACACACCAACCCATAGACACACAGCACCGGCACAGTCAAACAAAACAGTACAGAACACCTGTGAATTACACAACATCACAGCCGCAACTATATAAACAGCCTCAAACAAAGACAATACACACCTCCACCTGACACTACATATATACAACACGTTACAACACCTGACAACCAATAAACACAATGTCTCAGCCATACAACAAAGCATACATCATACCACAAAAACGCACCACACAACAGGTCAGACATATACATCACCACACACAACAACCACACGAGGGCATACAACACCACCATAACACATGTCAACACAAACAGTACACAAACATCAACATACATGCATGTTCCCAACAAAAACTGGGCCAACACACAATACACAACCATCTCAGTGGGACATATGCCGGGGCAACACTCACACATGTTGCACAGATACATTAACTAGCACAATCAACACACACACATCACTCACACACAAACCAAAACAGGCAAGACCAAAACAGCTATGTGGAAAGACCATTGGAGCAACAACTGGTTGGCCCAGATATATTATTAAATAGATAAATAGGTCCAAATAAAAACAACTATATACAGGATAGGAGGCCATAGGCCAGTCCAATTTGCCAAGTGCAAAATGCACAGATGGCACTTCCGTGTGCCCCTATATGACTCCTGACTGCCCTATGAGCTCCACAGGGCAGGGGCATCAAGGGGGCAGGCAGATACCTCAGGGATTGGGGGAGTGGAGGTTGGGGTTTGGGTTTGGAAGGGGTGTCTTTGAGCTTGGGTTTGGGCTTGGGAGGGGGGCTTAGGGAAAGCTTTAGGGAATGGCTGGGAACACTTGAGAGGGGTCAAATTATTGGCGGGGGAGGGGCATGGGTACTAGCAGGGGGTCCGGGGAGGACATGGAGGTGCAAGGGCTGGACTTGGGGAGGGACACAGACCATTTGGGGGTATCACAGGATGAGAGAGGAGTAGGAAAGAGGGAAAACTCACAGAGGAACATTTTCTTTGACAGACAGGGACAGTCACTGCAAAAGGGTTTGGGAGTAGGGGGAGAGGAAGTGGATGTAGGAGGTGTCATGGTGGATGTCTTGGGTGCATGTATGTGTGAGGAATGCCTGTGGGTGCTGGATGTCTGTTGGGTGGGTGAGTGTGGGCGTTTATGTGTCTTGGGAGGAGGCGGGGGAGATGCCATGCTGGATGGGTGACTGTCTGTTGGATGGTGTCTGCAGGTATGGATGATGTGCTGCATGTGGGGGTGTCAGTGGCTGTGGTGGCTGAGAATGTGATGACTGGGATGGATGTCTGAGGGTCTGCTATTGTGCTGACTGTGGGTAGGATAGGAGTTGTGGCTGTATCAATGAATGTTGGTGTGGTGTCTGCAGGTGTGTCTGATGTAGTATCTGTGAAGGTGGGTGTCATGTGAGAGTTTGTGCAGGTAGTGGATATAGGTGTGACTGCAGGTAGGTGCTGTCTGTGTGCATGTTGGTGGTGGGTCTTGTGGTGCTTGTGTTTGTCAGCGGTACCCTTGGAGGTTGAAGTGGGTGCACGCTTGTCTGTCTGTGTGCTTTGGTTGGGTGTGGGAATAGGGGTTTAGGATTGGGAAGAGGTAGATGGAGGGGGAACAGTAGACAAAGGGTGACTGGCTGCCATCAGTGTGGAGCCCAGAGCCTGAGATTATCTCTGTAGGCCATCCCATGCACCGTGAATGCCCTCCAGGAACGCATTGCTCTGCTGGACTTGAGCTGTCAGTCCCTGGGTGGCATTCACAATGGTCAAATGTCCCACAGAGATGGACCTCAGGAGGGCAATAGCCTCCTCACTGAGGGCAGCAGGGCTGACTGGGGCAGGGGCAGAGGTGCCTGCGGCGAAGGATATGCCCACCCTCTTTGGTGAGTGGGCACGGACATCTGGGTGGGGAGCTACAGATAGAGCGGTGGTAGTAAGGGGATGGTGGACAAAGAGGGTGCCTGGGGTGGTCCCAGCAGGGTCTGCCACTATCAGGGAGTGTCCACTGGAGGAGGATTCCAATGAAGATGTTGAAGATCCAGTCTCCCTTGCAGCACTCCCCTAGCCCTCCGTGCCACTGGGTTCCTCGCTGTCATTGGTAGCAGCACTCCGGGTACCGTGGCCTGCAGCATCCCCACTCGCCTGTGCCCTATCTCCTTCACTTGCTGATTCTGATGAACACAAAGAGAGGGAGGGGGTAGGGAGGGAGAGGTGATAAGAGAGAGAGAGTCAACAGATAACTCACATACACACATTTAGACATGCACAACTGTCGGAATATATACATCCTGGCTAGGCTATCTCTGTTGCCAATACACATATCCTACAACAAGTCATTTCTACCCACCCATATATGCCAGACCTCACACCCACATCTAAATTCAAATAAGTCAGCATGACTGGTGTCATTCACGTCATCACCACCAAAGCCATGTTTGCATACACATTATGCCCTGGCTGCAGTACAAATAACTATCTGAATCATCCTCATACCTCTCCGTACTCCTATCACTTACTGGAAGTGCAGGTGACAGAACAAAACACATCAGGCCTGTATTGTTACAAAACCTGATCAGCCCTTTTCTTTTGTCAAGTTCCATGATAGTGAAGACTACTCCACTCACATACCACACAGCACATGCCATTCAAAAAACATGGCTGACATGACACTCTGTACAGAGGTTGTAATAATGAACTGATTACTGATTTAGAAACTACAAGTTGAACACTCATACAGGTGACATTTGATGTGTAGAATACAAGTCTGGGGCTCATGCATGTGATAGGTCAGACCCAATCACTGATGAAGATTTTCAGACACTAACCCCATTCATACCACCAATGTTCATACAACTAAGCGTATCTACATTGGCCCAGATTGCACACATAACACATCCATACTCTATCACTGAGTGCAGTGTCACAAGTTATGAACTTCAGGAACACACATATGACATAATGGTTCACATACAATTTCACCAGACATGAAGTATCACTAGTTGGACTTCACAATATTACGACACTACCATCACTCACAACATTTCTTAAATGTGAATAACTGTGCCTGACAACACAAGTCAGACAGAAAAGAAAAGGAAGCATTATGCACACATGGATCAAAATGACCGTCATAGCACTGACAACAGATTCCACAACTACATAGGGCTGCTTCATGACAGAAGAAACAACACATAGTTGACATCTACATCACATAAGTCATACAATACCAAATCCTGTCCAATTCACCCACTACAGCTAGGCCAAGGGTATCAGTCATTTTTCCACTCCATCAGATGTGCCCCCAAGTAAGCATTGAGACTTGACGTAGGCTGCTACTGAACTATGTTGCATTGTAATTTTTAGGGCATTGGCATACATGGCATTTATGTTACATATTGTCATTGGGGAGGTCTGCCTAAGGACTTACCATCTCTAGTACTATTCCATTTGTTCAAGGTCACAGCCCCACACGCCTAGCACATTGAAAAGCATGATGACTGCAATCATACCAAATCAAACACCCAAACTTCACATAACTCATAGATAGAAGATGAACCTCATATGGGGCTACAACTACCAAGTCATGAGTCCAGTTCCATACAGCTCATACCAGTGGTGGAAATGTCATGGCTGCAGCACATGGAGTAAATACCAGTACCAGTACTTGATGTATATAGTCTCTGTGGAAAAATGAGAGACACCCAGTTGCTAATACAGATGTGCAATACAGATGGGAGTGGACTGACACCTTAGAGCCACTAATGCTCCAAAGCTGATGGATGGGCCAGGTCATACACAATGGGTAGGGTAAAATACAGGCTCACATCTATGTAAAAGTCATGATGGAGTCACACATGTGGCATTGTCATTTGACCAACTCCACATGCAGACATGGAGATGTCTTGATATAGGAGATGTACATCCACTGACAGCAAAGCATGGTAACACATCAACAACTAATACTCAGGCAAGGTGGATCCTACCCATGTCCACTAATATACATACATGTTGCACTGACTACATTATCATATAAGTTGCAGTGAGGCAGCTAACACCATACAACCAGAGCCAAGTCCGAGGATACAGTGAGTACCCACCCCCATGTGGCTGCTGTGCTGCACTTACATGCCCATCCACCTCAGGGTAGACCACTGCCAAAATGCAGGCCATTAGGGGGGTCAGGCTCTGAAGGGCACCTCTCCCTCGTTGGGAGGACATCCCCAGCTGGGCCTCCTCGGTCTTCCAGGCCCAGCGTCTCAGGTCCTCCCACTGCTTGCTACAATGGGTTCTCCACAGGTTATGGACCCCCCAGGGTCTGCACTTGCTTGGTGATGGCACGCCAGATCCCTTTCTTGTGATGGTTGTTTACCTGCATGGATGACACAGATAGAAGGTGAAAGTCATGTACACTGGCACCATACTAACAGCAGTGACCAATACACATCTGGCTCACCAAGTGCCCCCACACACCCATCCTCCCTGCTTAGATGCCTTCACTTTCTGACCTCTGCATACATTTAATCTCTCACTAGTACACTTGCACAAGTCACCGACACATGCAACACCAATCACACATGACTATGGAATTGGACTCACCTGCTCCTCTGGTGCCCGATATAGCTGTTCATACAGGGGTAGGACCTCTGCCACAAGCTTCTCCAGCTCTTCTGGGATGAAGGTTGGGCCCTATCACCTGCAGGACGTGGCATGATGGCTCCCAGAGACAGTTCACAGCAGTTCAAGTGATGGAGGTCATGCTAGCAACAGTGTTGGGAGACAAGTGAGCAAGGATGCAGAAAATGGCGGTCACGGCCGGCACGCACTGGACCATCACCACCGGCGGTCATTAACATTGGCCCCAATCTGCTACAGGCAGCAATGTTAACCAATGACAAGTAGCATGGCGGTTGCGACCGTCTACCGCCGTGATGATATCTGCCAGCAAACTTAGGTCACTTCCAACTGTCCACATCAGCAGGTCAGGCAACTGCCATTTTGTGTACAAATTAAACACTCATGTGCCTAAATAAGTGTGCCATAAACATATTCACCCAAATGGCGGAGTAAGCCTATGTTGTGCCATCATGGTAGTGCAAAACATAGTGACAATTATGAAACAGTGCCTTGATGAGGCAGTATATCTGAAGATGGTCAGGTACAGATACTAAGAGGCACATAGGTGATGGTACTACATTGGTATATTCAATTCTGTATCTTTTGGTCAGTACAAGACAGCTCAGTCAGCCACATATGGTATATTTCATATGTGACATTTGTCCTACATGACTTACATGTACGGCAATGTGCTGCTTAGATGGTGTCCAAGGTGCTTCTGCATGGACGTAATTGTGTATATAAGCAGTGCTATGCATGTCTTACAGTGTTAGATGTGTACTATTTTAATATATTCTGCTTACATGTGTCAAATGCTTTACTGAATGTACATTCTCTCCTTTCAACCTAGATATCCTGCCATGAGAAGAAAGAGACCACCACCTGTATATCGTCCACAATTTGACCTTGAAACCATGGAGGACAAGCATGTCATCCAGACCTATTGTCTGAATCGACAGACCATCATGGATCTATGTACACAGTTGGAGCCAGATCTGTTGTGGGCTATACCCAATCCCTATTGCATTTCTCCCACACTGCAAGTCCGGTCAGTGCTACAATTTCTTGCCACAAGATCCTTTCAGAATACAGTGTCATGACAGCAGGGATGTCTCACCCATGTTCAGTCTGGTGTTGAAGGATGTACTGTGTTCTTTGATAAAGCACCTGGACAGCTACATCAGGTTCCCACAATGTGCAGATTTGGCCTACATCAAGGCAAACCTTTATGATATGGGACACATTCTTTATGTGGTAGGGGCCATTGATGGCACCCATATAACCCTGGTCCCTCCCAGTGCCACTGAACAGGCATATAGGAACAGGAAGAATTACCACTCTATAAATGTTCAGGTGGTGTGTCTAGCAGACCAGTACATCTCACAAGTAACTAACAAGTTTCCTGGATCTGTGCATGACTCCTTCCTTTTGAGGTACAGCAATGTCCTACACATAATGGCACGACGACACACAGAGAGGGCCTGGCTCCTTGCTATGTATGCATTTGATGGTGTTTGACTGTTATAGCACCTGTCATCACAATCTTCCCAGTCACAGGACCTGTTATTTTACTGCTCCTACATCTGTGCACACAGGTGACTCTGGCTATCCTAATCTTCCTTGGCTGTTGACATCAGTGAGGTAACCTGCCACGGAAGGTGAACTCTGTTTCATTGAGGCCCACAGGAGGACGAGGCGTGTAATCAAAAGAACATTTTGCCTCCTGAAGGCCAGATTCAGGTGCCTGGACCTATCTGGAGGTGCCCTCCTCAACTCGCCCCAAAAGGTACATCAGATACAATTGCTAGCTGATGAGGGTGAGGAAGCTGGACCAGTGGCTGGTAATGCTAAACGCCACGTGATGAGGGAGCAGAGGAGGAAGGTGCAGCTGTCTCTAGGACTGAGCTCATCAATGAGTATTTCCAGTAACATACAGGTATGTTGAGAACGGTTTGCTAGTGTTGTATGTCCACAATCCTTGGTGACAATAGTCCTCCTGACTTGAATTCGCAGTGGGGGTGTAATGTGGTCTTGTCCCAATGGGTGAGCTGTGGGAGCTGACTGATAGGATGTAAGGTGCACAGTAAAAGTGAATCAGCTCTAACAAGTGTTCTCTCTGCAGTTCCCTAAATTCACATCTCAAATGGGCAGACCAGTATCGAGCTATGTTTGCTGCATACTCCTCATGTCATTCCACCCACTGACTGTGGTATCTTACTCAGTCCCTCTGGTACTTATGGCTTGAGGCATTCATGGTCACTAGCCATTGATAAGTGATAGCTGAAAAGTTTATTAAACATGACATTTCACAGGTAAATATATTTCAATGTATAATCTGTGACTGGTGATGTATAGGTAATATCTGGGGGCCCCTGTGCAGAAAGTATCCTGGAGTGGGCACAACATATATGACCTGCATATATTGTTTGTGTGGCATCATGCCATGCATCCTGATGGTACTCTCTGTCATGGTATTTTTGCAGGTTGGAATACTGACTATACCTATGTGTGGCTCTGGATTTCTAACTATCTGACATCTGTCCTGGGACATATCTGTTGTACTGTGTCTCCTGCTGAGGATGCCTTCCTTGCTGTCCATTACACTGCCTGTTGGATTTAGGGGGGCATTACCAGACCACAAATAGCAATCATGACATTTGTTGCTGTTTTAATAAAGACACATATACAGTGGCTGTGTTCCATGGTGTTTTTTGTGCATATCATGAAATTGTGAGGCAAAACAAAAGTGCATACATTGTCCAACAGATGATAAGTGAGGTCCCCATAGATGAAATCATCAGAGTAGGTGGTACAGCAGTTGGTTGCAATGCTCCTGTGTCCATGTGCCTTTGGAAAATGGAGTAATGGACACTCAACAGAGCGTCTCAGTGGCACACAAGGGTGACAAAGAGGTTCACTTCCTGGCAGTGGGTTTGGTCTTGACATCTGCTCCAGATGTCTGGGTGGACATCTACATTTGCGGGGGGCAGTTCTTCAGCTATAGAGGGAGGGGTGTCTGAGGCCTGTGGTTTCCTTGGTAGTGCCTCCATTCCACTAGTTGTTGCTGATGTAGATGGCTCAGATGTTACATTGGTAGCAGAAGGGACCTAGTGGTGGGTAGGGGAAGCCCACGGGTTGGGGTTGATGTCCCTTAGCACCCCTGCAATGGAAGCCATAGCGGCATTGTGTGCCTGCCACTGCTGCATGACCTCCTGGTGGTATTCCCTCTGCAGCCTTTGATTTTCCCCCAATGATGGAAATGGCCTCTCTACAGGGTCACCCCCCAAACTTTTTGCCTTCTTCCTCTTCTTTTTCAGACCTCATTTTTGCTGACTTTAGGACTCTGGGCACTTTACCGCTGCTAACCTGTGCTATAGTGCAAATGCTCTCTCCCTTAAACCTGGTATTATTGGTTCATACTCAATTGGCATATTTGATTGACTTGTAAGTCCCTAGTAAAGTGCAGTACCTGTGCCCATGCCCTGCAGATTAAATGCTACTAGTGGGCCTGCAGCACTGGTTGTGCCACCCACGTATGGAGCCCCTAATCATGTGTTTGGCCTGCCATTGCAAGGCTTGTGTGTGCAGTTTCACTGCCACTTTGACTTGGCATTTAGAAGTACTTGCCAAGCCCTAAACAACACTTTTTCCACATATACCCTAAGGTAGGCCCTAGGTAACCCACAGGACAGGGTGCTGTGTAGTTAAAAACAGGACATGTATATATGTGGTTTATATGTCCTGATAGCGGAAAACTCCTAAATTGGTTTTCCACTACTGTGAGACCAACTCGTTTCATTTGATAACATTAGGAATCCCCTCATATACTGTTTGAGTGGTGGATTCTGATCAGAAAGGGGCAACAAGGTCATATTTAGTAGGGCCAGAATGGTAGTACAAAATCCTTCTTATTGGTGAGGTTGGATTTTATATCACTATTTTAGAAATGCAACTTTTAGAAAGTGAGCATTTCTCTTCACTTAAAATCCATCTGTGCCTTACAGCCTGTCTCCAATTCACGTCTGGGCTGGGCTGGTTGACAGCTCCCTGGTGCACTTCTCCCAGACAACACCTGCATTCACCTGCATACAGAATGGGTCTTCCTGGCCTGGAAGGGTGGAGGGCTTGACACTTACATTTCAAATGCTAGTGGCCTGCCCTCAAACAATGGACTGCTTAACCACCTACTGGGACCCTGGAAGAAAGACCTGTACTGAAAGGGGACCTTGTGCACTTCAAAACCACTTTTTGAAGTCTCCTCCAATTCAAAGGCATTTTGGGGTACATAAACTGGTTCCCTGACCCCACCAAATCAGACACTTCTGGACCTGAACCTGCAACCTGACAAGAGAAAATTCCTGGCTGCCCAAAGGACTCATCTGGACTGCTTTGCTGTGAAGAATTGCTGCCCTACTGATGCCCTGCTTCCCTCTGACTTTGAGTTGAAGTGCTCTCCAAGGGCTTGAATTGAGAATACCTCCTGTTTTCTGTAGCCTTAGGGCCAAAAAGTCTTTGGCCCCCATCATGACATTGGTGGTAAATCCCACTTACCATCACGGTGATGGCCGCCAACATACCGCCGTGGTGGCAAATATCCGTTTGCCATATTATGACATACACACACACCACTCTGACAGAATACTGCCACATACACAAATCCGCCAGGCCAAAGGTCAGTGCTAAAGTGGCGGTACCGACACCCATACCGTTACACCAACAAAACAATCCTACTGTATCATTACCATGAATCACCACGGTGGACATTTAACAGTGGTAAACCATGGGCGGTACAGACCGGCGCGCTTAAAATGGACACCCATATACTAAACAACACAACATTGGCCAAAACCAAAAACACACACCTGACACTCATAAACACACCACACCCCCTCGCCCACAGCACTATAAAACACACACCCAAATTACACACAACCCTTTATGAATACAAATCATAGCCACCAGACTGACACCAAGACCACTGTGACAACTAGACACACACACCACATACACCCACACATCACTCATGCACCCCACTTCACCCACCCAACCACAGTACACAACACCCATGTCCCCAAAGAGGCACCCCTGTTTCACAGATGAGTAGTTGAGGGTCATGGTTGATTAAATAGTCAGGGTAGAGCCACAGCTGTTTGGAGCACAGGTACAGCAAATATCCATTGCCAGGAAGATGGAGCTATGGCAGAGAATCATGGACAGGGTGAATGCCGTGGGAAGGCATCCCAGAACAAAGGACAACTTCAGGAAGAGGTGGAACGACCTACGGGGGAAGGTGCATTCCTTAGCAGCAAGGCACCAGCTCACCATACAGAGGACTGGCGGTGGAACCCCACCTCCTCCCCCCCAGCTCACAGCATGGGAGGAACAAGTATTGGCAATACTGCATCCTGAGGGACTCACTGGAGTAGCCGGTGGACTGGACACTGGTGAGTCAATATTTATTACTTATCAACTCCCATACCTGCATGCTATCTCACCCCTCACCGTCACTCCCATCACTCCACTCCATCCCACACACTACACCTACACATATGACTTACCCCAATGCTGAGCCCTGCATGCAATACCAATGCATGGACAGCCCTCCCAAACCTGCATGGACACCCATCACTAAAGCATGCACAGCATAGGGGAACTAACAATCCCACACTACATCAATATACACAATCCAAGGTGGCAGGGAAACAGCAACAATAGAGGGGAAGCTAGGGATGTACAATATGTCACAGGCATGAAGCATAATACATCACCTACATCCTCGTAGGTTCCCTAGCCAATGTCAGTGGAGAGGAGGTACCACAACAAACCCAGTCCCCCAACAGAAGATGCCCCCAGTGATGACAGTAACTCTGGACTTAAGGATCTGGATCAACAACCTGGCCCATAAGAGACCACTGGGCAGTTGGTCACCCTAGCCCACTCACAGTCCACCACAGGGCCTCCCCCATTAGTATCCAACATAACAGCACTCACCCAGCATACCCACACATCTGTCCCCAGGACATGTCAATCAGCAGTGTGCGCACCTGTACAGGGACCCCAATCCACATCTCACACCCAAGACACTCAGGGACCTGGGGTCAGTGGCAGTTGGCACACCTTTCAGGGGAGAGAGGCACAGGGCAACAGGGACACTGGGAAGACTGGTGTGCGCCAGGGGGAGGACACGCCCAGGGAACCAACTCTCTAGGAGGCACTCACCAAGGTCCTGAGGGCCTTCCAACAATCCCAGGACACGATGTGCCAGATCCTTGACAACATGCAGGAGAACAAGCGGCTGCATGAGAACCACCATCAGGAGATCAGGGAGGATTTGCAGGCTCTCAACACCACCATGATCTCCATAGCAGGGGTGCTAGCAGACATGGCCAACTTCATGAGGGAATAGACAGCACACCAGCAGGCCCCTACTACGAGCCAGTCTATTGACCAGCCCACCTCCTCTGCTGCAGCTAGTGGGCAGGAGGCTCCGCCACAGAACCCACAGGCCACCAGCACCCCTCCCCCTGCAGAAGGTGAACCATCCTGCAAATGTTCCCTGCGACCCAGACAGAAGCCAGAGACACTTGCCAAGACCACCGCCAGGAAACAAGACTCTCCTGATTGTCCACCTTGTGTCCCACCCTGTCACCTTGTCCACTTTAAAATGTCTTTGCTCCCCTTCCTATGGCCCGTTGGATACTAGATTTGTGCTACAAACAGACTGGAACAATACCCTGGACTTTCCTCTGCCATCACCCCACTCCATTGCACTTTACCCTCAATTTTATAGCACCACAATAAACACTCTGGAACACAACTTGACTGATAGTATTTTAATGTTAAAAATGTGCATTTAGGGGAACAGTCACATCTGGTGCATATCAGCTCCCCTGCAACGCGATGAAACTGACGCCTCGCCTCCCCTGCCTCGCATTAAGGAACCAACGGCTCACCTACCCGGTAGCCATAGGGAACCAACGCCGCACTGGCTCCAGCGCCACCTCACCTTCCTGACTCCATGCAATGTCTTTGTTTCTTCATTTTCAAAGGTACAGTACCTGGGGTCTGTCCAACTCTGCGACCAGTTCCGCACCCCCTCACAAGTGGCATCAGACTCTTGGGAACTACTCCATCAGTAATGTTGTGATAGCCCCAGTTGGAGCAATTGGGTTTCCAAACACTTTATTAGTATTTAATCTTACTCAGGTAAATATGGATAATTTTACTAAACTGATGTGGAGCACTTTTGTGGTGTTTCTACTGGGATACTTATGAGTTATTGCAAAAATACTTTGGATATTGCCTTCTAAGTTAAGCCTTCCTCCTCTGTGCCGCGCTACCAGAGGGTGAGCACAGGATCATTTGGATTGTTCTGTGACTTACCCTGACTTGGATTATGGTCCCTACTTGGACAGGGTGCCAACTCTGCCAACTAAATACCCAATTTCTAACAACAGCTGTTCATAAACTATACTTCTAAAGTTATTACAGATGTAAATAATGCCAAACAGTTGTAAATGGAGTCCTGCCCACCCTTGGATCAAGTTCATAGCACACATGGTCACTCACAGGTATTGCAACATATTACCACAATAATACAGGTGGAGGGCTTAAAATCACAACCCATGGTAATTTATTGAAATGATCAAATTATTTAAATTTTTTAAAGAAGCTACACACACATACACATTATACTTATAGTAATTATCTTAATTTATTTTACATTTTTATTTCACATTTGTTTACTTTTTTGAGAAATAATAACGTTTATTATTTTTTGAGTGTATTTTTTTATAACATTAAGTATAATATTTTATACAGTATAATTTTGAATTAATCATTAAGGGCCTATGGGTAAACAATGCTATGTATAACTGAAGGCTGGGCACAGTGGGGGTTGGCCATCCTACAGCTGGTACGGTGTGGGTCTTGGCCTTTGGCATTGTACAGCAGGTGTTGGCCACTGCCAGGTAGTTGGGTGGAGGGCTCGGGCTGACAAACATCATACATTTCTTTCTATTTTTCAACAAATAGATGTTGTTCAAACAAGAACTGCTTATGAACTTTATACATTTTTTTCAGTAATGTTTCTGCTTTGTGGGGAATAAACTAAAATAAGAAAACAGTCCTATATATTGTGGGTGAAAAATATATTTTTTGCAAATGGTTCATGATCAGCCACCTGCATGTCATGAGCAGTGGCACTCGCATTAGCCACAGGCAATAAACTGCCACAGTCTATGCACAACAGTCCAGTACTAAAGTATGAACGGCTGAGGTCCCTCAGATGTGCAGACAGGACATTTGCTGGAATAGTATCTTCAGCCTGTAGACTATGGAGGACAATGGAATATGTAGGTATTAATTTTGTCTTCACTCTGTCTCTGTATTACCACATTAAACTGGTGGGAAAACAGTGATTTGAGATGTGTATGCACCCCAGAAATTCTGAATGAATACTTTTTTGTAGCTTCAGGTCTACATTGCAAGTACGATTTTCGTTGACAACTTCTTCTCTCCTGTGGGATACAGAAGAACTCCTACACTACACACTCAGGAGTAGTCCTCTCACGTTCTTCTAAATATGGCTCTAGGTATTCACAATGGACTCATCTTGATGCCATAGTAAAAACAATTCCAAGGTAATTAGCCGCACCAAAAACTGAGAAAACTAGAGAAAAAGTAGAACCGAATGTACTAGATGTAAACTCAGTGAATTGCTGATCTCTATTGAGAGTATTAAGGTGAGAATTACTTTGAAATGAATAGACAGTAATACCAATCAATCACAAATTGATTCATGTTAAACAGAGGCACAGTGGTTACATTTTCAGGTACAGTGGTACCTCAACAAATGCATACATTTTAATAATTAAAATAGTTATTTGTGTCCTTGATCAAAACTCGAGCTCAATTGTAAAATAAAATTATTCCTACAAAGTAAAACACAACTTTAAAAAAATCCATATCTTGCAGGAGACATTTTATTTCACATTTGCATAAAGGGAATAAGGGACCAGCGGGAGTGATATGACCCTCTGGGCTTGATTTAGGTTTCAGCAGAGGGGTTATTCCGTCACAACGTGGAGTGCTATCCCATCCACGGAAATCTAAATTCCATTGTTTCCTATGGGATTTTGATTTTGGCGGCCAGGATATCCTTCACCGTTATGATGGAGTAACTCCTCCACCAAAATCTAAATCAGGCCCTCTTTCTGGCTATGGATCCCACAGAAGTACTGCAGTTCCTATGGGAAATTTAAAAAAAATGAAAATAGCCATGTGATCGGTTACTGAGGGCACACTGCTCAAAACAATAGCCCAAAGGCTTTTAATACAGTCCCAAATGATTTCTCTCACCAATATTACCAGATTGGTGTGTTACGGAGGCAAATTGGTGTGAAAAGAACTGAATTCTATCATGGCCTTGGAGAAAAGGTCAAACTAGGAGACATCAAACACACCATCCACCGGAGCATTGGACAGGTGCATCATCACAAGATGACAGCTTTGTCATTGCATCAAGTTCTGCACTAGCAAAGAAACCAAAGCCTAAGAAAGAATTGCAGACAGTTGCATTCCTTTTTGTGCAAACAGATGCTCTGTAGTATAGTGTAATTAGCTTTTGCTTAGTTATGCAAATATTTGCAAACATTGTGCAAATTATGCATAACTACACAAAATGCGAATCTGTCTGTAACTTAAAATTCATCCTTGCAGCAATTTTTGACACATGAGCACATTTTGATGTAAAAAGGAATTGTGCAAAACAAAACAAAGCACCGCGCACAACAGAACAACCATGTTCAGTTTTCCCTGCTCTTTTGCAGTAATGGCTTACCACCAATGGAGGATTCAATGTAAATTGTTAGTGCAAGTGGTGTGTAATTACTCAAAATAGTGTAATGGCATGAAGTGTTATGTCAATCACTTGAAATTCCATGAATTACGCTGGCATCATTTAAATCTCTCCCAGACTTAGGTAGTCATTCTGACCCCGGCGGTCAAGGACCGCCGGGGCCGGGATCGGCGGTAGCACCGCCAACAGGCTGGCGGTGCTCTGCCGGGCATTCTGACCGCGGCGGTACAGCCGCGGCCAGAAACGGAAAGTCGGCGGTGTACCGCCGACTTTCCGCTGCCCATGGGGATTCCGACCCCCTCACCGCCATCCTGTTCCTGGCGGTTCCGCCCGCCAGGAACAGGATGGCGGTGAGGGGTGTCGTGGGGCCCCTGGGGGCCCCTGCAGTGCCCATGCCAATGGCAATGGCCAATGGCATGGGCACTGCAGGGGCCCCCGTAAGAGGGCCCCACTTTGAATTTCAGTGTCTGCTCAGCAGACACTGAAATTTGCGACGGGTGCTATTGCACCCGTCGCACATCCTCCACTCCGCCGGCTCCATTCGGAGCCGGCATCCTCATGGAGGGCTGTCTTTTGACCGCGCAGCGGTATTCTGGCGGTTCCCTCCAGGCGGGCGGCTCCCGCCGCCCGCCGGGGTCAGAATGACCCCCTTAGTGCTGAGTTGAAGAGTAGATAAGCCGTTAGGGACAATAGACTGCACTGGAGGAAGTGCTGCATCAACAACAAGAGGTGTGCACACAACTTTCTGTACCTACTGAAAACCGTATTTGGACATGCACAGTAGGATTGGCCAGTAGGCTTGACTTGACACCAGGCACTATGCCCTATCCTATACAGGAAGCCACACGTTGCTGTGCATGGCCTTGGTCATGAAGGTCATGTGTTGTGGGTGCTGGTCGCTCACAGAGTGTTGGTCGCAGTGGCTGGCCAGAGGCACTATCATACACCCAACCAAGTCTCACACATTCAAAGGCTATTAGCAGCCTGGGTTGGCAGGCTGTGGTGTGTTGTGCACAGCAACTATGCAAGCTATAGCACTGCATGGCCAAGGGGCTGGTGTGCAGTGGTTGTTGGTTGGCTGTGGAGCTCTGGGCTGGGGCATTGCTGGAGGTCAAGCCCTTCAGAAAACACCTCAATGTGCACAGATGAACGAAGTGCAAAGCTAAAATTCTTGCCCACATAGTTGAGCATAGGGCCTTCCTGAAACAAAGCCCTTTATCCTTCCTCCTCTGTGTCCTGGGTCCTCTCTCTGTGTGTTGACCACACACAGAGAGTAGGGTGCATAGACTGCCAGAGGCAAGGGCCTTCGGCCAACTTAAAGGCCATGCACAGTTGAAGTCACCCACCAGCAGAGAATTGGTGTTGGGCACTGCGGGGCACAGAGAATGCCAAAAAGCAGGCCCCACAGGCAAGCTCATTGCACATGGCTGAAGAACCTGTGAGTAGCCTCTCTGCACTTGATTATGTGCAGTGGGATGCCCACCAGCAGAATGTTGGACACAACACCATCCTTGCAATGTACGGCCCAATGTCATGCTCTGCAGAAGATTTGGGAACAGGGGTTAGCCACAGTCCAGGCCTGTGGTCAACTTCCTGCTATGCATAGCCAAAGAGTAAGACCATGCACAGGGTGGTCGCCCACATACCTAGTCAGAGTAAAGGATCTGTAACCAACCTAGTGGGACAAGGTGGAAGACTGCTAGCTGCCAGTGTTGGATGCCTGCAATGAGTTGGGCGCAGGGACTGGCTTAAGGTCAAGCCCTGCAGCCAATCCTTGTGCATATCACTGAAGGCTGAACCCATCTGCAGATGGTGGGGTGCAGGGAATAGAGGCAAGTTTTTTTTTACCAACTTCGATGTTTATGGTCTACTGCCATGTAAAGTGAGTGTTGGATTCCAAAGAGTGTTGGATGTAGAGCGTAGTCAGAAGCCAGACTTTGAGAAATTGGGTTATTGGTTTGGAGTGAAACCCTACTTAATCAGCAACCACAGTCGTTATAAGAGTGAAGCCACAAGTAAACCCAGATTAACCAGTACTCAATCCTCAAGTAACTTGGCACAGAGCAATCAGATGTAACTTAGAGACAATGTATAAAGTATTTATGCAGCACTTTAACCCCTTCTGTGCCCAGGACGTAATGGTTACGTCCTGAGGCACAGTGCTGCTGTGCCCAGGACATAACCATTACGTCCTGTGCACCGAGCCCAGAGGGAGCGCTAGCGCTCCCTCTGAGGGGTTCCCCCCCACCCCCCCAAGTCAGGGATGGAAGGGGAAGCCCTTCCCCTTCCACCCCCGACCCCCCCAACCCCACCTGTGACGTCAGCGCGCGAGCGCGCGCTGATTAGTCACAGGGTCTCCCCCATCGCGCTGGAAGCAGAGCTTCCAGCGCGATTGAAAAAGAAATGCTTTTGCATTTCTTTTTCAATCCCATGGGGGAGGCCCCGAGAGGCTACAAAGGGAAGGAAATGTATTTCCTTCCCTTTGAAGTCTCTCACAGGTTTCAAAAGCCGGATTGCTTACAATCCGGCTTTTGAAACCCCACTAGACACCAGGGATTAATTTTTTTTTTCTTGAAATTGGCAAAAGGGAGCGACCCCTTGGGCAAGGGTCGCTCCCAGGGGGGCATTTTTTTAGGAAGGCCTTTTCTGCCCACCCTGGGGGCAGATTGGCCTATTATTAGGCCGATCTGCCCCCAGGGGGGGCAGAAACCTCTAGGCACCAGGGACCTTTTTTTTTTTTTTTTGTGATGATTTCTTTTTTTTTAGGTGGGGAGCGATCCCTTAGGCAAGGGTCGCTCCCCTATGTGGCAATATATATTTAGGCCATTTCTGCCCCCCTTGGGGGCAGATTGGCCTATTTTGATGAGGCCAATCTGCCCCCAAGGGGGGCAGAAACCATTAGACACCAGGGAGTTTGTTTTTGCGCGCGAATGTCACGCAACGAAGCGACCCCTTTGGCAAGGGTCGCTCCCAGGGGGTGCATTTT
Organism: Pleurodeles waltl; assembly: GCF_031143425.1. NCBI lineage: Eukaryota > Metazoa > Chordata > Amphibia > Caudata > Salamandridae > Pleurodeles > Pleurodeles waltl. Next base: position 303,099,791 of record NC_090440.1, read on the forward strand.
TTTGGGAAGGCCTTTTCTGCCCCCCCTGGGGACAGATCGGCCTATTATTAGGCCGATCTGCCCCCAGTGGGGCAGAAACCTCTAGGCACCAGGGATCTTTTTTTTTTTTTTTCTTTTTGTTATGTTTTCTTTTTTTTTTAGGTGGGGAGCGACCCCTTAGGCAAGGGTCGCTCCCCTAGGGGGCAAATTATATTTAGGCCATTTCTGCCCCCCTTGGGGGCAGATTGGCCTATTTTGATGAGGCCAATCTGCCCCCAAGGGGGGCAGAAACCATTAGACACCAGGGAGTTTTTTTTTTGCTTGAATTTCACGCAAGGGGAGCGACCCCTTAGGCAAGGGTCGCTCCCTGGGGGGGGGGGGATTATTTTAGGCCATTTCAGCCCCCCTGGGGGGGTAGATCAGCCTATTTTGATTCAGCTGATCTGCCCCCAAGGGGGGCAGAAACCACTAGGAACCAGGGATTTTTTTGTTTTTCTGTTTTACAGATGGGGAGCGACCCCCTTGGACAAGGGTCGCTCCCCTGGAGGGGCAAAATGTATTTAGGCCATTTCTGCCTGCTTTGGGGGCAGATCGGCCGATTTTAGGTCAAAAACCACTAGGCACCAGGGATCTTTTTTTTGCGCCGTCACACAAGGAGAGCGACCTTGTAGTCAAGGGTCGCTCCCCGGGGGGGTTGGGGTGGGGGGGGGCAAAATTATTTTAGGCCATCTCTGCCCCCCCTGGGGGCAGATCGGCCTATTGGTATTAGGCCGATCTACCCCCAGGGGGGGCAGAAACCTCTAGGCGCCAGGGCAAATTTTTTTTTTGTGTTTTTTTTTATTGTTTTTTTTTTTTTTTTAGAGATGGGGAGTGACCCATCAGGCAAGGGTCGCTCCCCTGGGGGGCAAATTGTATTTAGACCATTTCTGCCCCCCTTGGGGGCAGATTGGTCGATTTTAGGTCAATCTGCCCCAAGGGTGCAGAAACCAGTAGGCACCGGGGATTTGTTTTTTGGCGCCAATGTCACGCAGGGGGAGCGACCCCGTAGGCAAGGGTCGCTCCGGGGGGTGGGGGGGGTGGGTGTTCGGGGGCAAATTTATTTTAGGCCATTTCTGCCCCCCCTGGGGGCAGATCGGCCTATTGGTATTAGGCCGATCTACCCCCAGAGGGGGCAGAAACCTGTAGGCGCCAGGGCAATTTTTTTTTTTTTTTTTTTTGTTTTTTTAGAGATGGGGAGCGACCCATCAGACAAGGGTCGCTCCCCTGGGGGGCAAACTGTGTTTAGCCCATTTCTGCCCCCCTTGGGGACAGATTGGTAGATTTTAGGTCAATCTGCCCCAAGGGGGCAGAAACCACTAGGCACCGGGGATTTGTTTTTTGGCGCCAATGTCACGCAGGGGGAGCGACCCCATAGGCAATGGTCGCTCCGGGGGGGGGGGTGGGGGTTCAGTGGGCAAATTTATTTTAGGCCATTTCTGCCCCCAGGGGAGGCAGAAACCTCTTGTTGCCAGGGCAAAAAAAAAAATTGAGTTTTTTTTTTGTTTGGTTGGTTTTTTTTAGAGATGGGGAGCGACCCATCAGGCAAGGTTCGCTCCCCTGGGGAGCAAATTGTGTTTAGACCATTTCTGCCCCCCTTGGGGGCAGATTGGTAGATTTTAGGTCAATCTGCCCCAAGGGGGCAGAAACCACTAGGCACCGGGGATTTGTTTTTTGGCGCCAATGTCACGCAGGGGGAGCGACCCCATAGGCAAGGGTCGCTCCGGGGGCGGGGGGTGGATGTTCGGGGGGCAAATTTATTTTAGGCCATTTCTGCCCCCCCTGGGGGCAGATCGGCCTATTATTAGGCCGATCTGCCCCCAGGGGGGGCAGAAACCTCTTGTTGCCAGGGCACATTTTTTTTTGTGTTTTTTTTTGTTTGGTTGGTTTTTTTTAGAGATGGGGAGCGACCCATCAGGCAAGGGTCGCTCCCCTGGGGGGCAAATTGTGTTTAGACCATTTCTGCCCCCCTTGGGGGCAGATTGGTAGATTTTAGGTCAATCTGCCCCAAGGGGGCAGAAACCACTAGGCACCGGGGATTTGTTTTTTGGCGCCAATGTCACGCAGGGGGAGCGACCCCATAGGCAAGGGTCGCTCCGGGGGCGGGGGGTGGATGTTCGGGGGGCAAATTTATATTAGGCCATTTCTGCCCCCCCTGGGGGCAGATCGGCCTATTATTAGGCCGATCTGCCCCCAGGGGGGCAGAAACCTCTTGTTGCCAGGGCAAATTATTTTTTTGTGTTTTTTTTTTTTTTGTTTGGTTTTTTTTTAGAGATGGGGAGCGACCCATCAGGCAAGGGTCGCTTCCCTGGGGGGCAAACTGTATTTAGAGCATTTCTGCCCCCTTTGGGGGCAGATTGGTCGATTTTAGGTCAATCTGCCCCAAGGGGGCAGAAACCACTAGGCACCGGGAATTTGTTTTTTGGTGCCAATGTCACGCAGGGGTAGCGACCCCGTAGGCAAGGGTCGCACCTGGGCAGGGTGGGTTTGGGGGGTGGGGGGTCAAATTTATTTTAGGGCATTTTCCCCCCCCCGGGGCCGGCTGAGCTAGAGGCCAAAATCCACAGGTAGGCACTTTGCAAAAAACACCTCTGTTTTCTGTGAAAAAATATGTTGTGTCCACGTTGTGTTTTGGGCCATTTCCTTTTGTGGGCGCTAGGCCTACCCACACAAGTGAGGTACCATTTTTATGGAGAGACTTAGGGGAACGCTGGGTGGAAGGAAATTTGTGGCTCCTCTCAGATTCCAGAACTTTCTGTCACCGAAATGAGAGGAAAAAGTGTTTTTTAGCCAGATTTTGATTTTTGCAAAGGATTCTGGGTAACAGAACCTGGTCAGAGCCCCGCAAATCACCCCATCTTGGATTCCCCTAGGTCTCTAGTTTTCAAAAATGCGCTGGTTTGCTAGGTTTCCCCAGGTGCCGGCTGAGCTAGAGGCCAAAATCCACACGTAGGCACTGTTTTCTATGAAAAAATGTGATGTGTCCACGTTGTGTTTTCAGCCATTTCCTGTCGCGAGCGCTAGGCCTACCCACACAAGTGAGGTATCATTTTTATCGGGAGACGTGGGGGAACGCTGGGTGGAAGGAAATTTGTGGCTCCTCTCAGATTCCAGAACTTTCTGCCACAGAAATGTGAGGAACATGTGTTTTTTTAGCCAAATTTTGAGGTTTGCAAAGGATTCTGGGTAACAGAACCTGGTCCCAGCCACACAAGTCACCCATCTTGGATTCCCCCAGGTCTCTAGTTTTCAGAAATGCACAGGTTTGGTAGGTTTCCCTAGGTGGCGGCTGAGCTAGAGGCCAAAATCTACAGGTAGGCACTTTGCTAAAAACAGGTCTATTTTCTGTGATGTGTCCACGTTGCGCTAATGGGGCGTTTCCTGTCGCGGGCGCTAGGCCTACCCACACAAGTGAGGTATCATTTTTATCGGGAGACTTGGGGGAACGCTGGGTGGAAGGAAATTTGTAGCTCCTCTCAGATTCCAGAACTTTCTGCCACAAAAATATGAGGAACATGTGTTTTTTTAGCCAAATTTTGAGGTTTGCAAAGGATTCTGGGTAACAGAACCTGGTCCGAGCCCCGCAAGTCACCCCTCCTTGGATTCCCCTAGGTCTCTAGTTTTCAGAAATGCACAGGTTTGGTAGGTTTCCCTAGGTGCCGGCTGAGCTAGAGGCCAAAATCTACAGGTAGGCACTTCGCAAAAAACACCTCTGTTTTTTTCCAAAATTTAGGATGTGTCCACGTTGCGCTTTGGGGTGTTTCCTGTCGCCGGCGCTAGGCCTACCCATGCAAGTGAGGTATCATTTTTTTCGGGAGACTTGGGGGAACGCTGGGTGGAAGGAAATTTGTAGTTCCTCTCAGATTCCAGAACTTTCTGCCACAGAAATGTGAGGGACATGTGTTTTTTTAGCCAAATTTTGAGGTTTGCAAAGGATTCTGGGTAACAGAACCTGGTCCGAGCCCCGCAAGTCACCCCTCCTTGGATTCCCCTAGGTCTCTTGTTTTCAGAAATGCACAGGTTTGGTAGGTTTCCCTAGGTGCCGGCTGAGCTAGAGGCCAAAATCTACAGGTAGGCACTTCGCAAAAAACACCTCTGTTTTTTTCCAAAATTTAGGATGTGTCCACGTTGCGCTTTGGGGTGTTTCCTGTCGCCGGCGCTAGGCCTACCCACGCAAGTGAGGTATCATTTTTATCGGGAGACTTGAGGGAACGCTGGGTGGAAGGAAATTTGTAGCTCCTCTCAGATTCCAGAACTTTCTGCCACAAAAATGTGAGGGACATGTGTTTTTGTAGCCAAATTTTGAGGTTTGCAAAGGATTCTGGGTAACAGAACCTGGTCCGAGCCCCGCAAGTCACCCCTCCTTGGATTCCCCTAGGTCTCTAGTTTTCAGAAATGCACAGGTTTGGTAGGTTTCCCTAGGTGCCGGCTGAGCTAGAGGCCAAAATCTACAGGTAGGCACTTCGCAAAAAACACCTCTGTTTTTTTCCAAAATTTAGGATGTGTCCACGTTGCGCTTTGGGGTGTTTCCTGTCGCCGGCGCTAGGCCTACCCACGCAAGTGAGGTATCATTTTTATCGGGAGACTTGGGGGAATGCTGGGTGGAAGGAAATTTGTAGCTCCTCTCAGATTCCAGAACTTTCTGCCACAAAAATGAGAGGAGCATGTGTTTTTTTTGCCAAATTTTGAGGTTTGCAAAGGATTCTGGGTAACAGAACCTGGTCCGAGCCCCGCAAGTCACCCCTCCTTGGTTTCCCCTAGGTCTCTAGTTTTCAGAAATGCACAGGTTTGGTAGGTTTCCCTAGGTGCCGGCTGAGCTAGAGGCCAAAATCTACAGGTAGTCACTTCGCAAAAAACACCTCTGTTTTTTTCCAAAATTTAGGATGTGTCCACGTTGCGCTTTGGGGTGTTTCCTGTCGCCGGCGCTAGGCCTACCCACGCAAGTGAGGTATCATTTTTATCGGGAGACTTGGGGGAACGCTCGGTGGAAGGAAATTTGTAGCTCCTCTCAGATTCCAGAACTTTCTGCCACAGAAATGTGAGGGACATGTGTTTTTTTAGCCAAATTTTGAGGTTTGCAAAGGATTCTGGGTAACAGAACCTGGTCCGAGCCCCGTAAGTCACCCCTCCTTGGATTCCCCTAGGTCTCTAGTTTTCAGAAATGCACAGGTTTGGTAGGTTTCCCTAGGTGCCGGCTGAGCTAGAGGCCAAAATCTACAGGTAGGCACTTCGCAAAAAACACCTCTGTTTTTTTCCAAAATTTAGGATGTGTCCACGTTGCGCTTTGGGGTGTTTCCTGTCGCCGGCGCTAGGCCTACCCACGCAAGTGAGGTATCATTTTTATCGGGAGACTTGGGGGAACGCTGGGTGGAAGGAAATTTGTAGCTCCTCTCAGATTCCAGAACTTTCTGCCACAGAAATGTGAGGGACATGTGTTTTTTTAGCCAAATTTTGAGGTTTGCAAAGGATTCTGGGTAACAGAACCTGGTCCGAGCCCCGCAAGTCACCGCTCCTTGGATTTCCCTAGGTCTCTAGTTTTCAGAAATGCACAGGTTTGGTAGGTTTCCCTAGGTGCCGGCTGAGCTAGAGGCCAAAATCTACAGGTAGGCACTTCGCAAAAAACACCTCTGTTTTTTTCCAAAATTTACGATGTGTCCACGTTGCGCTTTGGGGTGTTTCCTGTCGCCGGCGCTAGGCCTACCCACGCAAGTGAGGTATCATTTTTATCGGGAGACTTGGGGGAACGCTGGGTGGAAGGAAATTTATAGCTCCTCTCAGATTCCAGAACTTTCTGCCACAAAAATGTGAGGGACATGTGTTTTTTTAGCCAAATTTTGAGGTTTGCAAAGGATTCTGGGTAACAGAACCTGGTCCGAGCCCCGCAAGTCACCCTTCCTTGGATTCCCCTAGGTCTCTAGTTTTCAGAAATGCACAGGTTTGGTAGGTTTCCCTAGGTGCCGGCTGAGCTAGAGGCCAAAATCTACAGGTAGGCACTTCGCAAAAAACACCTCTGTTTTTTTCAAAAATTTAGGATGTGTCCACGTTGCGCTTTGGGGTGTTTCCTGTCGCCGGCGCTAGGCCTACCCACGCAAGTGAGGTATCATTTTTATCGGGAGACTTGGGGGAACGCTGGGTGGAAGGAAATTTGTAGCTCCTCTCAGATTCCAGAACTTTCTGCCACAAAAATGTGAGGGACATGTGTTTTTTTAGCCAAATTTTGAGGTTTGCAAAGGATTCTGGGTAACAGAACCTGGTCCGAGCCCCGCAAGTCACCCCTCCTTGGATTCCCCTAGGTCTCTAGTTTTCAGAAATGCACAGGTTTGGTAGGTTTCCCTAGGTGCCGGCTGAGCTAGAGGCCAAAATTTACAGGTAGTCACTTCGCAAAAAAAACCTCTGTTTTTTTCCAAAATTTAGGATGTGTCCACGTTGCGCTTTGGGGTGTTTCCTGTCGCCGGCGCTAGGCCTACCCATGCAAGTGAGGTATCATTTTTTTCGGGAGACTTGGAGGAACGCTGGGTGGAAGGAAATTTGTAGTTCCTCTCAGATTCCAGAACTTTCTGCCACAGAAATGTGAGGGACATGTGTTTTTTTAGCCAAATTTTGAGGTTTGCAAAGGATTCTGGGTAACAGAACCTGGTCCGAGCCCCGCAAGTCACCCCTCCTTGGATTCCCCTAGGTCTCTTGTTTTCAGAAATGCACAGGTTTGGTAGGTTTCCCTAGGTGCCGGCTGAGCTAGAGGCCAAAATCTACAGGTAGGCACTTCGCAAAAAACACCTCTGTTTTTTTCCAAAATTTAGGATGTGTCCACGTTGCGCTTTGGGGTGTTTCCTGTCGCCGGCGCTAGGCCTACCCACGCAAGTGAGGTATCATTTTTATCGGGAGACTTGAGGGAACGCTGGGTGGAAGGAAATTTGTAGCTCCTCTCAGATTCCAGAACTTTCTGCCACAAAAATGTGAGGGACATGTGTTTTTGTAGCCAAATTTTGAGGTTTGCAAAGGATTCTGGGTAACAGAACCTGGTCCGAGCCCCGCAAGTCACCCCTCCTTGGTTTCCCCTAGGTCTCTAGTTTTCAGAAATGCACAGGTTTGGTAGGTTTCCCTAGGTGCCGGCTGAGCTAGAGGCCAAAATCTACAGGTAGTCACTTCGCAAAAAACACCTCTGTTTTTTTCCAAAATTTAGGATGTGTCCACGTTGCGCTTTGGGGTGTTTCCTGTCGCCGGCGCTAGGCCTACCCACGCAAGTGAGGTATCATTTTTATCGGGAGACTTGGGGGAACGCTCGGTGGAAGGAAATTTGTAGCTCCTCTCAGATTCCAGAACTTTCTGCCACAGAAATGTGAGGGACATGTGTTTTTTTAGCCAAATTTTGAGGTTTGCAAAGGATTCTGGGTAACAGAACCTGGTCCGAGCCCCGTAAGTCACCCCTCCTTGGATTCCCCTAGGTCTCTAGTTTTCAGAAATGCACAGGTTTGGTAGGTTTCCCTAGGTGCCGTCTGAGCTAGAGGCCAAAATCTACAGGTAGGCACTTCGCAAAAAACACCTCTGTTTTTTTCCAAAATTTACGATGTGTCCACGTTGCGCTTTGGGGTGTTTCCTGTCGCCGGCGCTAGGCCTACCCACGCAAGTGAGGTATCATTTTTATCGGGAGACTTGGGGGAACGCTGGGTGGAAGGAAATTTGTAGCTCCTCTCAGATTCCAGAACTTTCTGCCACAAAAATGTGAGGGACATGTGTTTTTTTAGCCAAATTTTGAGGTTTGCAAAGGATTCTGGGTAACAGAACCTGGTCCGAGCCCCGCAAGTCACCCTTCCTTGGATTCCCCTAGGTCTCTAGTTTTCAGAAATGCACAGGTTTGGTAGGTTTCCCTAGGTGCCGGCTGAGCTAGAGGCCAAAATCTACAGGTAGGCACTTCGCAAAAAACACCTCTGTTTTTTTCCAAAATTTAGGATGTGTCCACGTTGCGCTTTGGGGTGTTTCCTGTCGCCGGCGCTAGGCCTACCCACGCAAGTGAGGTATCATTTTTATCGGGAGACTTGGGGGAACGCTGGGTGGAAGGAAATTTGTAGCTCCTCTCAGATTCCAGAACTTTCTGCCACAAAAATGTGAGGGACATGTGTTTTTTTAGCCAAATTTTGAGGTTTGCAAAGGATTCTGGGTAACAGAACCTGGTCCGAGCCCCGCAAGTCACCCCTCCTTGGATTCCCCTAGGTCTCTAGTTTTCAGAAATGCACAGGTTTGGTAGGTTTCCCTAGGTGCCGGCTGAGCTAGAGGCCAAAATTTACAGGTAGTCACTTCGCAAAAAAAACCTCTGTTTTTTTCCAAAATTTAGGATGTGTCCACGTTGCGCTTTGGGGTGTTTCCTGTCGCCGGCGCTAGGCCTACCCACGCAAGTGAGGTATCATTTTTATCGGGAGACTTGGGGGAACGCTGGGTGGAAGGAAATTTGTAGCTCCTCTCAGATTCCAGAACTTTCTGCCACAGAAATGTGAGGAACATGTGTTTTTTTAGCCAAATTTTGAGGTTTGCAAAGGATTCTGGGTAACAGAACCTGGTCCGAGCCCCGCAAGTCACCCCTCCTTGGATTCCCCTAGGTCTCTAGTTTTCAGAAATGCACAGGTTTGGTAGGTTTCCCTAGGTGCCGTCTGAGCTAGAGGCCAAAATCTACAGGTAGGCACTTCGCAAAAAACACCTCTGTTTTTTTCCAAAATTTACGATGTGTCCACGTTGCGCTTTGGGGTGTTTCCTGTCGCCGGCGCTAGGCCTACCCACGCAAGTGAGGTATCATTTTTATCGGGAGACTTGGGGGAACGCTGGGTGGAAGGAAATTTGTAGCTCCTCTCAGATTCCAGAACTTTCTGCCACAAAAATGTGAGGGACATGTGTTTTTTTAGCCAAATTTTGAGGTTTGCAAAGGATTCTGGGTAACAGAACCTGGTCCGAGCCCCGCAAGTCACCCTTCCTTGGATTCCCCTAGGTCTCTAGTTTTCAGAAATGCACAGGTTTGGTAGGTTTCCCTAGGTGCCGGCTGAGCTAGAGGCCAAAATCTACAGGTAGGCACTTCGCAAAAAACACCTCTGTTTTTTTCCAAAATTTAGGATGTGTCCACGTTGCGCTTTGGGGTGTTTCCTGTCGCCGGCGCTAGGCCTACCCACGCAAGTGAGGTATCATTTTTATCGGGAGACTTGGGGGAACGCTGGGTGGAAGGAAATTTGTAGCTCCTCTCAGATTCCAGAACTTTCTGCCACAAAAATGTGAGGGACATGTGTTTTTTTAGCCAAATTTTGAGGTTTGCAAAGGATTCTGGGTAACAGAACCTGGTCCGAGCCCCGCAAGTCACCCCTCCTTGGATTCCCCTAGGTCTCTAGTTTTCAGAAATGCACAGGTTTGGTAGGTTTCCCTAGGTGCCGGCTGAGCTAGAGGCCAAAATTTACAGGTAGTCACTTCGCAAAAAAAACCTCTGTTTTTTTCCAAAATTTAGGATGTGTCCACGTTGCGCTTTGGGGTGTTTCCTGTCGCCGGCGCTAGGCCTACCCACGCAAGTGAGGTATCATTTTTATCGGGAGACTTGGGGGAACGCTGGGTGGAAGGAAATTTGTAGCTCCTCTCAGATTCCAGAACTTTCTGCCACAGAAATGTGAGGAACATGTGTTTTTTTAGCCAAATTTTGAGGTTTGCAAAGGATTCTGGGTAACAGAACCTGGTCCGAGCCCCGCAAGTCACCCCTCCTTGGATTCCCCTAGGTCTCTAGTTTTCAGAAATGCACAGGTTTGGTAGGTTTCCATAGGTGCCGGCTGAGCTAGAGGCCAAAATCTACAGGTAGGCACTTCGCAAAAAACACCTCTGTTTTCTTCCAAAAATGTGGATGTGTCCACGTTGCGCTTTGGGGCGTTTCCTGTCGCGGGCGCTAGGCCTACCCACACAAGTGAGGTATCTTTTTTATCGGGAGTCTTGGGGGAACATAGATTAGCAAAACAAGTGTTATTGCCCCTTGTCTTTCTCTACATATTTTCCTTCCAAATATAGGAGAGTGTGTAAAAAAGACATCTATTTGAGAAATGCCCTGTAATTCACATGCTAGTTTGGTCACCCCGGAATTCAGATATGTGCAAATAACCACTGCTCCTCAACACCTTATCTTGTGCCCTTTTTGGAAATACAAAGGTTTTCTTGATAGCAATTTTTTACTCTTTATATTTCAGCAAATGAATTGCTTTATACCCGGTATAGAATGAAAACGCACGTCAGGGTGCAGCTCATTTATTGGCTCTGGGTTCCTTGGTTTCTTGATGAACCTACAAGCCCTATATATCCCCGCAACCAGAGGAGTCCAGCAGACGTAACGGTATATTGCTTTCGATAATCTGACATTGTAGGGAAAAGTTACAGAGTAAAACGTAGAGAAACATTTATGTTTTTCTCACCTCAATTTCAATATTTTTCTTTTTCAGTTGTTATTTTCTGTAGGAAACCCTTGTAGGATCTACACAAATGACCCCTTGCTGAATTCAGAATTTTGTCTACTTTTCAGAAATGTTTAGGTTTCTGGGATCCAGCATTGGTTTCATGCCCATTTCTGTCACTGACTGGAAGGAGGCTGAAAGCACAAAAAACTGTAAAAATGGGGTATGTCCCAGTAAAATGCCAAAATTGTGTTGAAAAATTGGGTTTTCTGATTCAAGTCTGCCTGTTCCTGAAAGCTGGGAAGCTGCTGAGTTTAGCACCGCAAACCCTTTGTTGATGCCATTTTCAGGGGAAAAACCACAAGCCTTTTTCTGCAGCCACTTTTTCCAATTTTTTTGAAAAAAACGAAGTTTTCACTGTATTTTGGCCAATTTCTTGGCCTCCTTCAAGGGAACCCACAAAGTCTGGGTACCTCTAGAATCCCTAGGATGTTGGAAAAAAAGGACGCAAATTTGGCTTGGTTAGATTATGTGGACAAAAAGTTATGAGGGCCTAAGCGCGAACTGCCCCAAATAGGCAAAAAAAGGCCTGGCACAGGAGGGGGAAAAGGCCTGGCAGCGAAGGGGTTAAACAGTAATCAAGTAAAAACACAAGAAAAATCCCACACCAATTTAGAAGAATAAAATAAGTTGTAATAAATAAATCAAGACCAAAGCAAGAAAAATCAATTCTGTAGACCAGGGTATATGCAATTTTAAAGATTTAAGTAAAAATGTGCCAAAATGGACAAAGCCCAAACTGTAGTTAATTAATCGCTCTGGACCAGGACAAAGTCACAAGTTATTGGGATCTGCAAAGTGCAATGCAATGACCTTGCGTGGGGATGCGTCATGCAGCAGCAGTTCTGTTGGCTGCATTGGAAAATGCAATATCCTTGTGTTGTAATTTATCATAAGTAATGTTTTGTATAAAATGTACATTCTCTATTTTCCCCTTACTTTCATTGTGTACCCACCTGCCCATAGGGATCCAAGTGTAACATTCCATTCCTCCCCATTTTCCCCTTTTCTTCCCAGTTGGTTCCTACCAGCATTCTATAACTGTTCCTGTGACAGTTGACAGCTGTGAGGAGAAATGCTCGCTACCGGTTGTGGCTGGAGGCTGTTGTTAATTCATCTTGCCAATAAATTATTTCTTAAAGAACATCATCGGAGTTAAGGAACATTTATAATACCTTGCATGGAGATGCATTGGGCTGTGGCAGTTGTGGTGGGCTACAAAGGTGATGCAAAGTCCTTTGTCGGATAAGTCCATGAAGCAGATGTGATCCATGAGCTTTGAGGACAATGTGCTGAGCAGCAGAGGTGATGAGTCAGTTCTGCGGGAGGTGTGCCACCAAAGGAGGAGATGCGTCCGTTCTGCTGAATCAGCAGATGTGCTGACAAAGCACCTTCAGGCCAAACTTCCAATAATACAAGACTGGTTGTCACCATTTGGGAAGCCAGTACTCAGATAGCAGAATCGAGCTGCTGGGTTGCAGGTTGTTGGAAGCCTGTTCTGTCCCTGAGGCATCTGATCAGGAGGCCCACCAACTATCTCTTGGAGTCACTCTGGGGTCCTGTGATAGGAGATGCACATAGAGTTCTTTTTTACCCATGCAGGATGGCTGTAGGAAAGCAGGTCAGCACAGTGGGGCAGCAGTCCACCCGAGTGGCGCCCTTTTTTAGCAGTACATTATTCCTTCTTTTTGGCAGAGTCCACAGGTCCAGAAGAGTACTGAACAGTTGGGTTGAAGTGTCCAAAATGTATATGGGGTGCCCACTTTGAAGTTGAGGAACCTTTTAGAGGTTTGTACCCCTCTGAGGTATAATATAGTAACTGTTAGAAATTGGGTCTCTAGTTGGCAGAGGTATGCACCCTGTCCAAGTAGGGACCACAATCCTAGTCAGGGTAAGTCAAAACACAATCTAAATTATCCTGTGCTCTCCTTCTGGTAGCTTGGCACAGAACAGTCAGGCTTAACTTAGAAGGCAATGTATGAAGTATTTGTGCAATACCTTCTATAGTAACACAGTGTAAACATGACAAAAAGACTCCGCACCAGGTTAGGGAAATAGAGTATGATTTTATACAACACAGTACTTTAAATTCTGGTATGTGGACTGCGTGGCGTTGCTTTGTGAGGCTTCGTGTCATTCAGTCTTGATTCTGAGAAGCTGTGTGGTGAGCCTTAGTGGGGCTTGGCGGCTAGGCTTTGAAGCGCCTGGCACCACTGTGCGTCAGTTCCGACAGGCCACCAGTTGTGCGCAAGACTTTGTGGGGCTTTGCGCCGCTCAGCGTTGAGTCCGGTGAGGCTAGCAGCTGTGCAGAGAGACTTTGTGAGGCTTCACGTTGTTTCATGGCAGTTCCAATGAACACTGCAGGAGATAGAGCACTGTAGGCCAACTTCCAAGGCTGGGCAGACTTACAGCTTGTAGAGTCCAAGTGCAGATGATTCAAGTCTTTAATGTCCCTGAGACTTGGGAATAGGAGGTAAGCTAAGAAGCCCTTGGAGAACACTTGTTGTCGAAGGCAGAGTCCTTTCCGCAACGTCATGGAGCAGCAGGCAGCAGGGCAACAAGCAGAAAAGCAATCCATCCAGAAAAGCAGCTCAGTTGAGTCCTTTGAGCACTACCACAGTCCCTTCGACAGAGTCCAGTTGTAGTTCCAGAAATGTTTGATTTTAGGAGGGTCCGAGACCCAGTACTTATACCTAAATGTGCCTTTGAAGTGGGGGAGACTTCAAAGAGTGGGTTTGAAGTGCACCGGTTCCCCTTTCAGCCCAGTTCTGTCTGCCAGGAGATTTGTTGGGAGGGGTTATAAGTTCCTTGCATAGGGTCAGGCCACTACTCTTTGATATGTAAGTAAGAGCCCCTCCACCATTCCTGCCCAAGAAGACCCATCAGTATGCAGATGAATGCAGATGCAGCTGAGGGTCCTGTGTTTATTGCTGTCTGGATGGACTGCACAGGGGGAACTGTCACCCAGCACAGACCAGACATATATAGGAGACAGGCTGTAAGGCAGAGAGAGAGCAGTCAGAGCATAGAAATGCCTACTTTCTAAAAGTAGCATTTCTGAAATATTAATGTTAAATCCAACTGCACCAATACACGTGATTTCTAGCTACTATTCCATACATACCAAACATGACAACACCAGTGCTTTAAGATTTGAAATTACCACTTAAAAGTATCTAGAAGGGAATTCCCAATGCTGGCTTATGAGAGGAGCAGGCTGATCCAGTGGGCGATGCGCAGAAACTTCTGCCACACGGCAGGTGCTGCGTCGATTCCTCTCAGGAAGTCGGGCTGCGTTATTCCAGCTTGGCTTTGCGTCGATTCCAATGGCAGGCCTGAGGCGTGGTTAAAAGGCTACTTATGTGGGTGGCACAATCAGTGATTCAGACTCACTAGTAGCATTTCATCTACAGGCCCTGGGCACATGTAGTGCACTTTACTGGGGTCTTACAAGTAGATTAATTAAGCCAATTGGGTATAAACCAATGTCAACATGTTTTAAGGAGAGAGCATATGCACTTTCGCACTGGTTAGCAGTGGTAAAGTGTGCAGAGTCCTAACACCAGCAAAAACAGTGTCCAAAAAGTAGAGGGAGGCAGGCAAAAAGTTAGCGGTGACCACCGTAAGGCTATCAGGTCTAACAGTTAAGAGCTGTGATGGCTGTCAATGAGGATTGGTAATTGAAGCTCTTGGATACTTCTTGTGCTCATAAGACCCCAAAACTATTTGAACAAACAAAGGCAATATTGAAGTTATTGTTGGCATAGCTTACAACACCTCAATGTATTTACCTAAAAAAAATACAGTTAATATACAGTTTTGGTTATGAATTAAAAACACAAAACATTGAAATTCTCAAGTTATGGTTAGGAGCATAATCCATAACTGGCACACTAAACACCCAGGGCAATTCTTTATCTCCCCTCTACTGCTTTGTAATTTATCAAAATCATGAACTGTATTATAACTAATAATTTTTAATTGCATCCCTCAATAATATAGTTTATGTGTCTCTTTAGAATAACTTGATTTCTATTGTGAGCAAATGATATGTATTATGTAAATTCAATACAAAATTCTATCTTTACAATGTGCAGTGGCAAATGCCTGACACAAAATCCTACATCTGCAATATCATAATAGTAGAGAAACATGCTTACCCATGATGCCTTCAAACTTTCCTTGTTTTACTATAAGAAAAGAAAAAAGGTGCCTCAAATTATAAACATCACTCAATGATGTTTTATGCTTTATGCATGAAATTACATTTTACTTTAACTCTAAAGCCTAGCATGCAGTTTTCAGCTAATTCCTTACACAACAAAAGCTATTACTTAATCAGTGTTTTAACAATCTAATGAAGTTATGGAAAACTTAAACTTTGTATTACCACAATTAGTACAATCAGAAATTTAAAGATGAGAAACATACCAACAAAATTCCAACAGTCTTTCATCCACAGATGCAACAGATATTAAAAAAGAAACATATGCTAGGAGACAAGCATGTTATATTATGTTAAATTGATTAGGATGGGCCATAAATGTGGTAACAACGCTTGCAGCGAACCTAGGCTCCTTTCATTGTGATTCTAATTGATGATGGTCAAAATGGTCTGGTGCTATTATATTTGGCCAAGTATCATTTTGTTTAGAAGTGAATGATGTTGGATAATGGCCAACAACTTTGGAGTGAACTAATAATGTATTGTTCAATGATGGAATGTATCGGAGGGCAGACAACAAGAGTCTGTTATGTATCAGTGTGTATCAGTGTGGAGCATTATGTGCTTACATGAATGTATCCTGAAGTCCATTTCCATCTTGTTCCTGCCAACGTGCTGTATGGCGGCTCATTTTGTTGCAATGATTCAAGGCATCTATTCCCATTATGTGACATTATTGTCATTTTATGTTTATATTAGCCATGGGTAAAATATAAATTAGGCTGGCGTATTTTCAGGAATTTTGTGTTATGCTTGTTACTCAAAATTCCCCAAATTATGCCATTACACCACTTTGCGTAATTATACTCCATTCACAGTAAAAGTTTACAATGAATGTTGCAATTTGCTTAAAACAATTATTGTGAACTTGTGAGAGCACCAGAAAGCAGGCAGCTGTTGTTCACACTACATTTATTTAAATGCATTCTCTCTCCCAAAATTTACACAATGGTACATTTCATGCTAAATGAAAGATTTGGATTATGCTGAATTTTGTGTAATTTCTTGTGATTTTACATAATTAGCAGCAATTTCACAATATATATTAGCGTTGTTATGTGCACAGCAGTCCTCTAGGCCATATATATATATATATATATGGCTGTCAATGAGGATTGGTCATTGAAGCTCTTGGATACTTCTTGTGCTATGTATATATATATATATATATGTATATATATATATATATGGCCTAGAGGACTGCTGTGCACATAACAACGCTGCTGCAGTGAACGCCACCCAAAGACAGCCAAATTGGCGGTCATCCAACCACTGTATTACGACCCACACCATGAAGACCGTCAAAAAACAGCCAAATATCCAAAACTGCCAGGAAACTGGCGAGCAGAAAAGAGGTGGTCCCACCACCAGCACTGCCAGCCTGACACAAATGTGCCCACCAGTTTATGATCTACAAATCAGCACAGCAGTACTTCCATGATGGAAAAATATTGGCGGTGCGAGCCGCTGTGGTCAGAAACCACCACTGACAGAACAAAAGACCACATTGGACAGTTTAAATACCACACAATTGACACACATCCGCATATCCAATACAATTACACACACTACTATATAACACACCCTCACACAACCCACAATCCTTTACAACTAAAACACCATACAGATACACTGAGAGTAGGCACATATACAGAGAGAGCATCCTTACACTAAGGCACACAAACATCACATGCATCACACATCTAATAAACAAACACAACACACATAACCATCACACAAATTACACTATAACCGTCCATCCCTCACAACGCACCACCCACACCCAATCATTCACCCAAAACTGCATCCCTTCATACACTACACTCTCCCACACTGTAAATACAATCACAAACTTGTCCCCACAAAAGCACCCAAGATTCACCAATAATGAGTTGAATGTCATGGTGGATGAAATTGTCAGGGTAGATCCACAACCATTTGGAGCACAGGTCCAGCTAACATCAGTAGCCAGGAAAATAGAGTTATGGCAAAGAATAGTCAACAAGGTCAACTCTGTGGGCAGCCACCCACGCACAATGGAGGACATCAGGAAGAGGTGGAATTACCTACGGGGGAGGTGCATTCCATGGCATCGAGACACCAAATAGCTGTTCACAAGGCTGGCAGTGGGCCCCCACCTCCTCCATAATTCTTCACATCTTGGGAGGAAAAGGTATTAGAGACACTGCCTCCTGAGGGCCTGACTGGAATACCTGGGTGACTGGAGTCTGGTAAGTATCCACATAATCAATGCCTCACAATTGTCCTATCCTGCATGCTTCCTCACCACCTAAATACCACATAATTCACTGATTTTCCCACTGTACCTACCTGCCTATCACCTAATGCCCCTCTCCTGCATGCCATCACCCCACACAGCCCTTGGCAAGGGGAGGGATACCACAGCCTAATTCTATCACTACGACTCCCACAATGCCCCAAACCATTAATACTGAAACCTGCAATGGGCACATTAGGTCACATTTCATGCATGCATGACTATTGTACAACCTAGACCATCTAGAATGTACGGCTGAGGACCACTACATGGCAATCACAGCAATATAATGGCACGCCACTATGGCAAGTAAGGCAAAACACAGCAACATCCCTATAACCATTCAAATTGGACACTGATCCATGTCTCCAAGTCTGTAATGCACTGACCATGGGTTGGAAAGTAAGATGCTAGACTCCATGCACACAAACAAGATCCAGAGACAGGAATATGAGCCTTGCATAACCCCATACTCTGTTCCCTATGGAACATCATGGGGCAATGTTCAACCATTATGTGCCACTACTACCAAGCCTGACTGCACACTAGGCACCAGAGACTATTTGTTGTGTCAAATCTCACACAGTTACAAAAACCCATCTGCAGTGCCATATGTACCAAACATTGATGACAGCACACAACATAGAGTATGGCATGCCTGTCACAGACTCCTAGGAACCACCAATATATGCTATGCAACAAGTGTCATTGTAATTTCTGGGAATCATGCTAAGCCATTGCCTGTATGACACAAAGAGGGTAACCAACATACTTTCTGAACTGTACTTTGTGTCTCACTACATCCACAGGAAAGCCTGCCATTGCCACCATGGAGAGGATACCAGACACTGCCAGCCATCCTCAGGATGAAGGGCCCAGTGAGGACAACACACCTGGATGTCTGGACAGTGACAACCTACCCGGCCCATCTGGGACATCTGGTCAGTCGACGATTCCCAATCTCACCCTGCCCACATCAATCCCTCCAACCCCCAGCTGCACAGACATCACAGCCAATCAAGCGCCCCCAAACCTGTGTCTCAAGGACTGTTCAAACTATTGTGTGTCCCAGAGTACAGGGTCCTGACTCTGACCTTGACACCCCAGACAATGATGACCCTGATAACACTGGGAGTGGGCACACTGTGCCAGGGGCACATGCACCTGGGGGCAGGGAGTGTGAGAGGCATGCTGTGGGACAGAGGATGGGGCAGCCAATGGACTCCACTGACCAGGATACCATCTCCCAAGTCCTGGGAGCATACCGATCTTCAAAGGACAGGATGGGTCAGATCATAACCATGTTGGGGGAAAATCAAAGGATGCAGAGGGAATACCACCAGGAGGCCATGCAGCAGTGGTAGGCATACAATGCCACCATGGCCCCCTTAGCAGGGGTGCAGAGAGACATCAACACCACCCTGCGTGATATAGCTACCCACCATCAATCCCCTTCCACTAGCAATGTTACTTCTGCCCCTCTACATCAGCGCAACTAGTGGAATGGAGGCCCTGCCAGGGAAGCCCCAAGCCTCAGACACCTCTCCTTCTGTAGCTGAAGAACCCCCCGCAAACGTGGACATCCTTCCAGACATCTGGCAGCAGCTGATGCCAAGACAAACCCACTGTCAGGAAGTAAATCTCTCCTGATTTGTCACCCTTGTGCACCTCTAGGACACCATGTGGACTGTTCTGAATCCTAACTCAATTTTCCCATGGGCCAAGGACACAGGACTTGTGTGACCAAATGTTGTAGCAGTTACTCTGATCAACCCATCTCCCATGACTCCACTCATCACCTGTTTATTATGTTCTACACTTTGATTTAGCTTCACACAATACTGATATGCACAATAAATCAATTATGGACACAGCTACTGTACATGTCCTTCAACACAAATGTGGTCTGGTAATGGCCCCCTGACTCCAACGTTCAATTTAATGTCCATCAGACGTAGGCCCCCTCAGCAGGACACACATGACAACATTAATGTCACTGGACAGATGTCACAGTATGATTCTGAAATCCACAGTAACAACAGGGTAGAGACCATTGAGGCATCTGCAATTAGAGCAAGACAGAGAGTGCAATTAGGATAGAAATCATGAGTACATAGTAAGCACATGTACCGGTAATCAATTGCGTGCCTATTGTAGTAAAACTCCAAATCATAAGCATCTAGACAGGACCTAAACAGCAGATGGTTCAGGGCCTTCCTCATATCATGTTTGTAGGAAGTTGGCTCTGTATGCACTATTTCAAAGTAAGGAATAGTATGCACAGAGTCCAAGGGTTCCCCTTAGAGGTAAGATAGTGGCAAAAAGAGATAATTCTAATGCTCTATTTTGTGCTAGTGTGGTCGAGCAGTAGGCTTATCAGAGGGTAGTGTTAAACATTTGTTGTACACACACAGGCAATAAATGAGGAACACACACTCAGAGACAATTCCAGGCCAATAGGTTTTTGTATAGAAAAATATATTTTCTTAGTTTATTTTAAGAACCACAGGTTCAAGATTTACATGTAATACTTCAAATGAAAGTTATTTCAGGTAGGTACTTTAGGAACTTTGAATTAGCAAAATAGCATATACAGTTTTCACATAAATGACATATAGCTATTTTAAAACTAGACACTGCAATTTTCAACAGTTCCTGGGGGAGGTAAGTGTTTGTTAGTTTTTGCAGGTAAGTAAACCACCTATGGGGTTCAAGTTTGGGTCCAAGGTAGCCCACCATTGGGGGTTCGGAGCAACCCCAAAGTTACCACACCAGCAGCTCAGGGCCGGTCAGGTGTAGAGGTCAAAGTGGTGCCCAAAACGCATAGGCTTCAATGGAAAAGGGGGTGCCCCGGTTCCAGTCTGCCAGCAGGTAAGTACCCGCGTCTTCGGAGGGCAGACCAGGGGGGTTTTGTAGGGCACCGGAGGGGACACAAGTCAACACAGAAAGTACACCCTCAGAGGCACGGGGGCAGCCGGGTGCAGTGTGTAAACAAGTGTCGGGTTTTCAATAGAAAGCAATGGGAGACCAAGGGGTCTCTTCAGCGATTCAGGCAGGCAACGGGGGGCGCTCCTCGGGGTAGCCACCACCTGGGCAAGGGAGAGGGCCACCTGGGGGTCACTCCTGCACTGGAGGTCGGATCCTTCAGGTCCTGGGGGCTGCGGGTGTAGTGTCTTTACCAGGCGTCGGGTTCTTAGAAGCAGGCAGTCGCGGTCAGGGGGAGCCTCGGGATTCCCTCTGCAGGCGTCGCTGTGGGAGTTCAGGGGGGTCAACTCTGGCTACTCACGGTCTCGCAGTCGCCGGGGAGTCCTCCCTGAAGTGATTGTTCTCCACAAGTCGAGCCGGGGGTGTCAGGTGCAGAGTGCCAAGTCTCACGCTTCCGGCGGGAAACGCGTGTTGTTTCAAAGTTGCTTCTTTTTTGCAAAGTTGCAGTCTTTGGTGAACAGAGACGCTGTCCTCGGGAGTTCTTGGTCCGTCTAGATGCAGGGCAGTCCTCTGAGGCTTCAGAGGTCGCTGGTCCCTGTGGAAAGCGTCGCTGGAGCAGTGTCGTTAGAAGTGGGGAGACAGGCCGGTAGAGCTGGGGCCAAGGCAGTTGGTGTCTCCGTCTTCTCTGCAGGGTTTTTCAGCTTAGCAGTCCTCTTCTTCATAGGTTGCAGCAATTTGAGTTCCTAGGTTTTGGGGAGCCCCTAAATACTGAATTTAGGGGTGTGTTTAGGTCTGGGGGGTTAGTAGCCAATGGCTACTAGCCCTGAGGGTGGCTACACCCTCTTTGTGCCTCCTCCCTGAGGGGAGGGGGGCACATCCCTAATCCTATTGGGGGAATCCTCCATCTGCAAGATGGAGGATTTCTAAAAGTTAGAGTCACCTCAGCTCAGGACACCTTAGGGGCTGTCCTGACTGGCCAGTGACTCCTCCTTGTTTTTCTCATTATCTCCTCCGGCCTTGCCGCCAAAAGTGGGGCCGTGGCCGGAGGGGGCGGGCAACTCCACTAGCTGGAGTGCCCTGGGGTGCTGTAACAAAGGGGGTGAGCCTTTGAGGCTCACCGCCAGGTGTTACAGTTCTTGCAGGGGGAGGTGAGAAGCATCTCCACCCAGTACAGGCTTTGTTACTAGCCACAGAGTGACAAAGGCACTCTCCCCATGTGGCCAGCACCATGTCTGGTGTGTGGCAGGTTGCTAAAACCAGTCAGCCTACACGGGTAGTCGGTTAAGGTTTCAGGGGGCAACTCTAAGGTGCCCTCTGGGGTGTATTTTACAATAAAATGTACACTGGCATCAGTGTGCATTTATTGTGCTGAGAAGTTTGATACCAAACTTCACAGTTTTCAGTGTAGCCATTATGGTGCTGTGGAGTTCGTGCATGACAGACTCCCAGACCATATACTCTTATGGCTACCCTGCACTTACAATGTCTAAGGTTTTGCTTAGACACTGTAGGGGCATAGTGCTCATGCACTTCTGCCCTCACCTATGGTATAGTGCACCCTGCCTTAGGGCTGTAAGGCCTGCTAGAGGGGTGACTTATCTATGCTTCATAGGCAGTGTGAGGTTGGCATGGCACCCTGAGGGGAGTGCCATGTCGACTTAGTCATTTTATCCCCACTAGCACACACAAGCTGGCAAGCAGTGTGTCTGTGCTGAGTGAGGCGTCCCCAGGGTGGCATAAGACATGCTGCAGCCCTTAGAGACCTTCCCTGGCATCAGGGCCCTTGGTACCAGGGGTACCAGTTACAAGGGACTTACCTGGATGCCAGGGTGTGCCAATTGTGGAAACAAAAGTACAGGTTAGGGAAAGAACACTGGTGCTGGGGCCTGGTTAGCAAGCCTCAGCACACTTTCAAATCAAAACTTAGCATCAGCAAAGGCAAAACTTCAGGGGGTAACCATGCCAAGGAGGCATTTCCTTACAATGTTAACAAGCTATCTGTCCCGAATACCTCTCAGAATTGTACTATATCACCATTGACTACTGACTATGTATACCCCAAGCCCTAGGTAGCAGTCCCTCAGATGATATCCACATCCTATGGGTAGGAGGCACTGGCAACAGAAGAATACATGAATTTCAGCTCTAAAATGGTCAGTCCATGATGGAAGTGAATGTTTGAATCAGTTGCTACAACACATGTTAGGGCAGAACCACTAATACTTGTTACCACCATTCTTTCTGTCTGCAACAACAACTCATAGACAGGCACTGGACATCACAAGACCATCACAATTTCCAAAGGTGAGGAGGTGTAACGTCAGCTATCCACTTCTGATTGTGCACTGGCAGGTCATGAAAGGGTCCACCTCACATACCTGTCTGTCACTGGAAGTACTGATTGATGAGCTCAGTCCTACAGTCAAGAGCTCCTTAGTCCTCTGGCTCTTCATCATTTTCCATATCACAATTTGCAGGCACAAGTACCTCCGCCTCACCCTCATCAGCTAGCAATGGTATCGGACAATTCAGGGCTAGATTGTGGAGCATGCAGCAGGCAACGATTATTTGGCAAACCATGTGGAGCGAGAAGAGGAGGGCACCTCCAGATAGGTCGAGGCACCTGAATCTTGCCTTCAGGAGGCCGAAAGTACCCTATATTACACGCCTTGTCCTCCAGTGGGCCTCACTGAAACGGAGGTCCTCTGGTGTGGCTGGGTACCTCACAGGTGTCAACAGTCAGGGAAGGCTTGGCTAGCCAGAGACATCTGTGAACACAATGGTAGAACAAAACCAATTGAAGTACTGTGATTGTACAGATTGTGATGACAGGTCACATAACATTTAGAAACATAACAATGCATACTCACCAACCAGCTAGGCCTTCTCTGTGTGTAGTTGTGCCATTATGGTTGGGACATTGCTGTTCCTCATAATGTAAAAGTCCTCCACTGATCCAGGAAACTTGGCAGTCATTTGGGCATTATACTGGTCTGCCAGACTCACCAACTGCATGTTGATTGAGCAGTAGTTTTTCCTGTTCCTATACACCTGTTTATTGACAGTAGGAGGGACCAGGAATACATGAGTGCCATCAGTGGCCCCTACTACATGAGGAGTCTGTCCCATCTAACAAAAATCACCCTTTACATTGGCCATATCTGCTCTTTGGGTGTTGCAAGAAAGCACACAGTACTTTCCTCAAAACCTAAGTGAGACATCCCTGCTGTTATGGCGACAGTATGCTGGAATGTGCTAGTGGCATGGAAGTGTAGCACTGAACGATGGGTAGTATGGAATAGGGATTGCCTGGCATCAGATCTAGCTCCAACTGTCTACATAGATACATGATGGTTTGGCGATTCAGATGGTAGGTCTGAACGACATGCCTGTCCTGCATGGTTGCCAGGTCTACCAGTGGATGGTACACTGGTGGTTGTCTCATTTCCCTCATGGAAGGACATCTAAATTGAGAGGGGAAAATGAACAATAAGTCATGCAGTTGGCACATGACAGCAGCACAATGAAATCTTGCAGACACCTATACATGTGCAGGGGATGCAGAACAGTGCTGATCTGAACACCACAGACCATAAAAATGTACATCAGACACCATAACTGCATCACATTGGCTGGAATGTCAATCGGATAGGAGATGTGACACATATGTATGTGCACATGTGTGGATTACTGTGCAGTCCTGCACTGATGACACATACGTTACAAAATTTACCTATCACTATCAGACGCCTACGTACCTCAGAGGAGATACACTGACCCATCCACATACATACAAGCTCCACGTTATATTTACATGTTTGTCCCATTATGTAGCACTATCATGAACTCACTACATTGGGTAACATAGATTTAAGGTCGATCAGGTGTATGACACACTTATTTAAGTACATGCATTAAGTACATGTGCCGAAAATGGCAGACACCAGACCTATTGTTCTGGACAGTTGGAAGTGATCCTCAGTCCACCGGCAGAAGTTGTCATGGCATTAGGCGGTCGCAACTGACATGTAACTTATCATAGGTCAACATTGCTGCATATGGCGGAGTTGGGCCAATGGCGATGACCGCCAGCGGTGACGGTCCTGTACGTGGCGGTCATGACCGCCATTTTCTGCAGTCTTATCCACTTGACTCCTGGCCCTGATGTTCGCAAGACCTCACTACGTGAGCTGCTGTGTACTGCCTCTGGGTGCCATCATGCCCCGTCCTGCAGATGATACGGCCCCTGCCTTCACACAGGAAGAGCAGGAAAAGCTGGAGGAGAAGGTCCTACCCCTGTATGAAAAGTTATATGAGGCACCAGAGGAACAGGTAAGTCCAATGCCCCAGCCATGTATGATTGATGTTGTGTGTGATGGTGAGTTGGCCATGTGAACTGTAGTTGGTGTAGATGCATGCATGTGGCATATCGTACAGGCATGTGGGCAGGGAGGATGCGTATGTGTGCCCACTTGCATTTACAGTTGTGTAGTGTCAACTACAGTTGGTATGGTGCATGTGTCCATGACTTTCTCCTTTTATTTGTGTAATCCATGCAGGGGAACACCCATCAGAAGAAAGGGATCTGGTGTGCCATTGGCAAGCAAGTGCGGACCCTGGGGGTCTACAGCCATTGTCGCAACCGCTGGGAGGACCTAAGACCCTGGGCCCAGAAGACCGCAGAGGCCCAGTTAGGGATGTCCTCGCAACAAGGGAGGGGTGCCTTTTGGACCCTGACCCCGATAATGGCCTGCATTTTGGGGGTAGCCTGCCCTAAGGTGGATGAGCGTTTGAGGGCAGCACAGCAGCCACAAAGGGGTAAGGACTGACTGTTACCTGGTACATGGCTCTGGTTGAACGTTCTTTGCTATCCCACTGTACCTTCAGTGACAATGTTTTAGCTGAGGAATATTTCAAGACTAGTGGTAATGAGTTGGTATCACCTTGCCAGGTTATGAGATGTGAAGCACCCATCATGGTTTACTGTGTGTCAGTTTTGGAATCATGTATCATGACATCATTCTGACTGCAAGTGGAAATGCCCAATGTCAATGGCACGTGTTGCACATCCTTCCCTTCCTATGCATGTGAACTGGTGTTTCACCATACCCTTTTAACCTATCCTGGACCATCCCTCTTCATATGTCTGTCAGTGGAACTTTGTCTGACTACTCCCATCTGTGTTGATCACCTGTTGTAGCAACAGGTTGTATCACTTATTTGGTACAGGCTATGAACATTACCTTTTTGCTGCTAAAGCTCTGGACTCCATGTGAGGCTGCCATCTCATGTACAACAGAGATACGGCTTGTCTAGGTCAGTACATATGTGTTTGTCATTTTAACTCCATTGTCTGTTTATCTCCATACAGTGGGGTATGTGAAATTAGCAACAAAGGGGCATTCCACTTAGGGGGGTATGCTTTGGGTATTTGTGATACAATTGCTTTTCTATGTGATTGACGTGGGCATTTCATCTCAGTCCCAATGGGTGGGTAAAAGAGAATGTTAGTGGTTTGCCAGAGCCAGCCCTATCCATTATGTGATGTCAATGGTATGTGAGGAAATGGCCTACCAATTCCTTTGTAACCTAGGTAATGTTCTGCCTACATCATGTCTCCGTGGTTAATTGGAGGCACACCATGTGGAGTAGGCCGATTTAGTTACCCTTCGCCTAGCTGATGTGTCCAGTCAGGTGAGGAATATGTATTGCATCACTTATGTGATCATTAAGTAATGGTCTGGTTGTACCACTATGTAGAAAGCAGGTATGTGTTGTAATTGAAGATGTATTTAATGCACTGGCAGTCATGTCGGGCCAGGTGTAAATCATGTGTACATGTCATTTCTGTGTAACATTTGTGTAGTCTGGAGTTTGGTAAATGTAATCACGTGTCAGGTATGGTGTGAGTGATGTAGCTGTATTCATGTTTCCAAGTCCTGGAACTTTGACTGCATGTCAGGTGGAATGGTAGGAAGCCTCTGATGTCTATAGTGGCTGCCTGTTGTGTAGTAGTTGTGACAATACACTTTGTGATTGGCTATGAAAGTTTAATGGGCGATATGTAGACCATTGTATCTGGACATGCAATAATGAAGTGATGTGGTGTATCTGTGTTTGGTCTGTGCTGATATTCCTCTGTAATTGTGTGGATGTCATGCCATGGCTGTTTTCCAGATATGTTTTCTACACATCAGTTGTCACCTCTATGGGAGTGCCACTTGTGGCTTGATCAGTTCAGGTTCCCCTGTTGCTATATATGTATTGGGGACAGCCAGCAATGTAATATGTATGGCATGTGCTGTGTGGGATGTGCTTTGGGTAGTCTACACTTTGAAGGGGCATTAGTATTTGAGATAGAGTTGTCATGTTTAGTTTCAGGACATGAATGACGTGTTGGGATTACTCACCTGCTCTTCCAATCGGTGATGGGAATATGGAAATATAGGATCTGGAATATGCATGATATATCTACTTCAGTAAGGGCATGAGTAGCATGTAGATATGGCTTTACCGGTGTACAGATTAATTAATCCAGTCGTACTCGATCACTCAAAAGTTGATGTGGGTGAGTGGGATGACCTAAAGTGGAGGATAGTATTAAAATTATGTGACATGGGATAGCAAACCGAGATAACCTAGCCTGGAGCTGTTCACCTACTATTACTGCATGTTTCCATGTGTGTATGTAAGGAATGTGATGACCCTTTATCTCCCTCTCTGTCTCTCCCTCCCTTTCTCTCTCTATTTGTGTGCATCAGCATTGGCAGGTGAAGGAGTTGGGGCACGGGACCCAGTGCTGCGACCAGTGACAGCGAGGGACCCAGTGGCCCAGAGGGAGATGAGAGTGCCATGGGGGAGACCAGAACAACATCTTCATTGGAATACTCCTCCAGTGGACACTCCTTGACGGTGGTGGACACATCTGGAACCACCACAGCACAATCTTTGACCGCCACCCCCTTTACTATCACCACCCTCCCTGTAGTTCCCCACCCAGATGTCTGTGCCAACTCACCCAGGAGGGTGGGCATCTCCTTTGCTGCACACAGTTCTGCCCCTGCCCCAGTCAGCCCTGCTGCCCTCAGTGAGGAGGCTATTGACCTCATAAAGGTAATCTCTGTGGGTCATTCATCTAACTTGAATGCCATCCAGGGACTTGCAGCTCATGTGTTCCTGGAGGGCATTCACTGTGCATTGGCTGGCTTACATAGATACTTCCAGGCTCTGGCCTCTGCACTGACAGCAGCCAGTCACCCTTTGTCTTCCATCTTCCTCTATCCAATCCCATACGCCACTTCCCCATCCCAACCAGAGCACACAGGCAGACAAGCATGCATCCACCATAATAACTAAGGATACCGCAGTCAAATACAAGCACCACAAGACGCACCACCAACATGCACACAGACAGCACCCACCTGCAGACACACCAACAGTCACTACCTGCACATACTCGCCTACAAACCCCCCCTTCACAGACACTACACCTGACACACCAACACACACCACACCAACTTTCACAGATACAGCCACAACTCCAATCCTATCCACGGTCAGCACAATAGCAGACCCACAGACATCCACCCCAGTCAATAAATCTGCACCCACCACAACCACCTAAACCACGATATGCACTACATCCACCATACCTGCAGTCACTGTTTCACTCCCCAAGTCCAGCCCTTCCACCTCCAAGTCCTCCCCTGCAAGTACCCATGTCCCTCCCCCTGTCAAGAAGTCAACCCCCCTAAGTGTTCCCAGCCCTCCCCTAAGCCACGTCTGAAGCCTCCACCTCCCACACCCAAGTCCAAAGATCTCCCTCCCAAACATAGGCCCAAACCCCCACCACTTCCTCCCCAATCCCTGAGGTGCCTGCCTGCCCCCCCAATACCCCTACCCGTGGAGGTATTTAGCAGTCAGGAGTCAAGTTGGGGCAGTCTGACATGCCAGCTGTGCATGTTGCACTTTGGACTAAGAGACTGGCCTAAGTCCTTTTAGATTTGTAAATTATGCTATCTTAAGGTTTTTTACCTCTATTTATATACATACATCTGGGTCAGCCAGTTGTTGGTTCCAACGTTATAATCTTTGCCCTGCCTTTCATTCCACATGGCTGTTGTGATCTTGCCTGTTTCATATTGTGTGTGAGTGTGTTATGTGTGTGTGTTGGTAGTGCTACCTGTTGTGTCTGAGCTGCTTGTGTGGCTGTGTGCTTTGCATTTCTCCCTCAGTGATGGCTGGGTATGGTGTATTGGGCATGTATGTGTGTGAGACATACAATTAGGTTGCTTTGTGTGGAATGATTGTAGCTTAAGTTGAGCCACAGTATACAAAAATAGCCTTTGTAGCCACAGCTGGTGCATCCGCAGATTGAGACAAGTTGGTGAGTATTCAAAAAATGCAAAGTTCCAAAAGTAGTTCAGAGAGTTCCCAAGAGAAGTGCAAAATAATCTAAAAAAATAGAAGCAGAGAAAGTCCAAAAAGAGAAAAAGCAAATACAAGTAGTATGCGGTCATGTAATGGTCTGCACTGGAAACAGTAGTGTACACTTAATCACTGTATGTCAAGCACAAATACAAGTTCTATTTTCACCGCTGATCACCAATGTTAGAAATGGGGGTCTCTTGTTGGCAGTCAGTATGCACTCTGTCCAAGCAGGGACCCTCACTCTAGTCAGGGTAAGAGAGATACACACTTAAGATAATCCCTGCTTACCCCCTTGATAGCTTGGCACAAGAAGCCAGGCTTTTCTCAAAGGCAATGTGTCAAGTGTTCTTACCAACACACACGGTAATGCAGTGAAAACACTACAAACAGGACACCACACCCATTTAGAAAAATAGGCAATATTTATCTAAATGAAGCAAGACCACAATGAGAAAAATCCAGCATATACAAGTCAAGATATGAATTTCCAAAATGATAGGATCTTCCTCAATAGAAAACAATGGAAACATTGTTGTGACACAAAGTACCTGGTTTGCGTCACAAATAAAGCCTCATGGGAGAGCGTGCATCAAAAAAGTCAGCAATGTGTAATTTTCTTACTCGCAAGTGAGGCCTTGCATCATTTTCCAGGTGGGGCACCTCAGATCCTTGCAGGTTTATGTTGATTTGGACACCTAGCAATGATGTTTGTGAAATCTGGCCTCACGTTGATGGAAAACCACACTGTGAGATGCTTGCGTCATTTTCAGCAGCTGCAAGCGGGTATCGCATCATTTCTCCAGCCGTGATGCAGGTGATGCATCAATTTCCCAGATACAATGCACGTGGTGCATTGATTTCAGCCAAGAGGCGGGTGGAGAGTTGTTTTTACAGCCACGTTGTACGTGGTGCATCAACATTTTCCTCAAACGGCTGCCTGTGCGTGGATTCCAGTCCTTGTTTTACCAAATTGACTTTTCAAGGGCCCAGGGACTCGATAGGGCACCACTTGGCAGAGAAAGTCTTTGATGGCCTTGAGACTTCAAAACAGGAGGCAAGCTCAGTCCAAGCCCTTGGAGATTCTTCACAAGCAGGAATATACAACAAAGTCAAGTCTTTGTCCTCTTTCAGGTAGAAGAAGCAACTGTAGGCCAACCCAGTAAAGCACAGTCATAGGCAAATGGGCAGAACTCCTCCTCCAGCTCTTCAGCTCTTGGCAGAGGTTCCTCTTGGTTCCAGAAGTAATCTAAAAATCTGTGGGTTTGGGTCCACTACTTATACCCCTTTCTGCCTTTGAAGTATGCAAACTTCAAAGGAAAGCATCTGTTGTATACAAGATCCTGCCTTGCCCATGCCTGGCCCAGACACACACCAGGGGGTTGGAGACTGCATTGTGTGAGGGCCAGCACAGCTCTTTCAGGTGTAAGTGACCACTCCTCCCTCCACACTAGCCCAGATGGCCCATCAGGATATGCAGGCTACGTGCCAGCTCCCTTTGTGTCACTGTCAAGAGGGGATTCACAAACAGCCCAACTGTCAGTTTGACCCAGACAGGGAATACACAAGCAGGCAGAGTCACAGGATGGTTTAAGCAAAAGAAAGTCCACTTTCTAAAAGTCATTTTCAAACTGACAATTTAAAAAACAACTTTACCAAGAGATGTATTTTTAAATTGTGAGTTCAGAAACTCTAATCTCCTGATCTTCATCTGCTCCCAAAAGGAAGCTGCACTTAAAAGTTATTTAAAGGCAGCCCCCATGTTAACCTAAAAGAGAGATAGGCCTTGGAACAGTGGCAATATTTCACTGTTAGGACATGTACAACACATCAGTACATGTCTCACCTTTAACATACAGTGCACCCTGCCTATGGGTCTACATAGTACCTTACATGAATAAAAAGGGAAGTTTTGGGCCTGGCTTTGGCCTCTGAGTGCACTTGCCAAGTCAAATTGGCAATTCAAACTGCACACACAGACAATGCAGTGGCAGGTCTGAGCCATGTTTACACGGCTACTCGTGTAGGTGGCACAGTCAGTGCTGCAGGCCCACTATTAGCATTTGATTTACAGGCACTGGGCACATCTAGTGCACTTTACTAGGGACTTACTAGTAAATCAAATATGATAATCAAGGATAAACCAATCACCAATACAATTTATACAGAGAGCATATGCCCTTTAGTACCCGTTGGCAGAGGTAAAGTGCCCAGTCATAAAGCCAACAAAAACTGGTCAGAAAAAAAAAGGAGGAAGCAAGCAAAGAATTTGGGGATGACCGTGCAAAAATGGCCAGGTCCAACAACTTATGATGGTCCATGAACTTAACAAACGAAATGTTACATTTTACTTCTGGTTCAATAAATTTGAGTTGTTTATTTTAACTTATTGTCACACTTTTGCCTTTCTAAGCACTGTAAATATCTGATGTTACCAAAATTTAATTTCATAGTACTCTGTTGACTCATCTCAGCGGGAACGACGCAGTCTGCCTTGCTGGATTAAAACTTGTTGCTTGAAGATCACCCCATTATTCAGTAGCAAGCACATACTTGACCTTTACATCATTTCACTTAATGCTCCTGATAAATACCTGTATATATTTTGGTGTAAGAGTATATTTTGGAAAAACAGTGTTAATACAGCACCTACTGGAGAGATTTCAGTGAAATCTGTACTATGTGGGCTGAATCCTAGCAGTGGCATCACAGTTTTCAACTTTCTAAGATTTACAAAATTAATATCACTGAGTTTATTAAAAGGCACTAAACATGGAAGGTCGCACCAAACCAGATGACGCAAGCACTAGGTGAACGGTATTATGTATTTGTTAAATGGCAAAGAAACATTTTTAATGAGTTAAGGTGATATACAGGCTGTGACAGCCATAAAATGAAAAAGTATCAAAAATACTGATACATATCAAATATCAGCTACAATATTTACAAAAAAATTATAAATATATGAAATAACCAATTCCCTGAACAATATATGTAGTCATGAGGTATATTTTGGAGTACTGGTGGTCATTCGGTAACAGCTAAGCGTTTACAAAGTATTATTTATAATGACTCTTATTGAGCGGCACATTTGCTGATCTGCTGCTCTGAAGCCATCTTGCTGCTCACAAGTTGTGAGCAGCAAATTGTGCCATTTTGCAGTTGCAAAATTGGCACTTTTGTTAAGATGAGGTGAGGCGGGCAGCACCTGAGGAAAAAAATCCTTTGGTGTCAATAATTCTTGTGCTAATACTCTCTTTACCTATAGAAACTTTCTGTTCGATGGAAACTTTGCAGTATGTCAAAGACAGTAACTAAGAGCCAGATGTATCAAGCCACGGTTTGCATTTCTTAAATAGCTCATTTTAAGAAATTGCTATTTTAGAAATGCAAAAGGGGATGTATGAAAATTGCGAGTCAGTAATAGCGATTTCTTAAAATCCCCAATCGCTATTTGCGAGTTGCAAATACCAATCACAAAAAATTGCGAATTAGTATTTCCAAATCACGAATTGCAAAAACAGCAACCCGGAACAGCCAGATGACATCACAACCAGGAAGTGCGTCACCCATGCTGTTTCCAGAAGCCCCACCCACAGGAGCAGGCAGAGAGACTCAGCCAAGCACCAGGGAGACGGACTTCAGAGCCAGCCAGGACCAAACAGGATCATGGCCACTGATGGGAATGTGAAGAAGAAAGGAAACAGGAAGTGCAAGTTCAAATTCAGTGAGCAGGAATTGGAGGTGCTGACTGAACAAACTCTTTGGGAAAAATTCACTACAGGTACCTTAAAGTGAGAAGAGGAAACTGTTGTCAGACATCCAGACCATAATATGCGCAATGGGTTTTGTGCAGCGTTCCGTCGAGGAGATACGCAAGCGATGGTACGACTTCAGGGTAGCCAGCAGGCTAAAGGAGGCAAGGAGCACCGGAGGAGGAAAACCCACCCAGACACCGTCTATACCAATGGAAGACATGGTGGAGTCTACACTGTTTCCCGAAGTTGTCAGTGGTGTCACTGACATAGACACCTCAGGCACACCCAGCACAAGCCAAGGTAAGGGAAGTAATGATATATTTCCACATATCTGCATGTACAAATGCCCCCTAGAAAATAGCTATTGGCACTATGCAGTGTGATAAGCAGTCCATGCCACATCTTACATACAACACAACAATGCCTTATGGGAGTGGTAGTCCACACCCCTAAAGTGCAAATACCACATAAATAGCAAGAGAGTGTTAAACCAAATAGAGAAACAACACAAATGACTCTCAGTGATACTATGTCAGTGTACATTTAATACTATTACGCAACTATTTGAGAACTATTAAAAAATGACATGTTGCTCATTGTTGTTGCCGATGTTCTGTGCCCTGACACAGCAGAAGGTGCAAAATGTGGGGGATAGCAAAACTCAGCCAAAGTCCGACTCAAACACCAGTGAGTCCTTCATACATGCACCAACTAGACGCAGGGCAAGAGTGCTACCTCTCCCTGAGTATAACCTGAACTCTGATGAAATGCTGGATGAAGAACCCACACCACCCCCAGAGGCTAGAAGCACAGACAGATAGCAGTCCCTGCCCCAGCGTCAGTCCACTCCCCTCAGGAGGTGTCACGAAGCAGGCAGACAGTGCACAGAGGAAGATGAGGGCCCATCACTCTTTGGCAGCCTGGAAGTTTCCATGCAGAAAAACAGCGCCTGCAATGTAAACACATGAGGTCAATGCACAGGCAGTTGGTGTCAATCGATCATAACATGGGCGCAATGCACAGGCAGTTTGAGTCTCACAATGACAATATGGGATCAGTGTACAAGCAGGTGGATGCACTCAATGAAAAAATGGGAGCAATGCACAAGCAGTTCGAGTCTCAATGAAAACATGGGAGTAATGCACAAGCAGTTCGAGTCTCTTAATGAAAACATGTTCAAGCTGCATGAGGGACAGCAAACCGCATCAGAAAACGCAAAGGAAATGACAAACGCCATTAGAGAACTCTGCACTGTGATGCAGCAGGAGCATGTCAGGCACCGGAGGCACCATAACCAATTGATGGGCAGGTTGTATGTGTTATGCAGATCTGTCAATCGGCTCACTACCACAACTGCCTTGATATTACGATGTGCTTTGGGCATACAAGTGGAGATGGCACATTGCAGTCGGGGCGTTGCACAAGGATTGGTACAAATAACCAATGGTTTGGAGACAATCCAGACAGCACGGAGTGCTACAAACAGCGAACTGGGTGGTGGGGATAGTGAGGAGCTCTCTAGCCTCAGCAGTTTCACAGCCCCTGAGATGGATCCTAGGCATCACACTACCAGACACAGTACTGTCTTTAAACCAGCTACAAGAGGTGCCACCAAGGACACTGAGCACTCAAGTGGAGTGTGTGGAAATAGAAAGTAATGTTGAGGGGTGCTGGGGGCAAGCCTAACATGTAGCAAAGCAGTTATACTATGATGCTAATAGTGTGACACTGTTACTCGCACCTGTTTGTCTATAGTGCATAGCTATGTCCTAATAACACATATATTACCTGAAGTCAAGGCAATAAAGATGCTACCTACAGCAATACATAAAATAGACGTGGTATTGTCATTACTTACATCAGAAATAGTTGCGCGTGATCTCAGCACATCTTTGCTCTCTGCTGCACTGCTTCTGTCTGCTGGGTGAAGGGGTGGCAAGGGATTATCATCCTCATCTGAGATCGGTTCAGTGGGTTCTACAGGTATGCCCCTCATTGTAGCAATATTGTGCAACATAGCACATGTAGCCACGATTTTGCATGTTGTTTCAGGGCTGTATTGTAGTGCACCAACACTCTTGTGTATGCATCTGAAGCGGATCTTCAGCAGGCCAAAGGTCCTCTCAACAATGCTGCGGGATGTCTTGAGAGCAGCATTATACCTTGTTTTCGGCTGGCATTGCAGGACTCAGATAGGGTGTCAGCATGAATGACCGCATGGCATAGGCACTGTCTCCTGGAATGACAGGAGAGTAAAATGAGTAATTGTTATCCGTGACATTACACATACATCAATGCGACATTGTCAACTATTACATTACCCAGTAGGTATCCTTCGCCAAACTCCCCAGCAAGTAGTCTTCCACTGTGCCGAAAGATGTAGGAGTCATGTGTGGTACCTGGATATCTGGCCACGAGATCCGTTATAAAGTTGGAGGCATTGCTAATTACTTGTATGTTCACGGAATGTGTACTTTTACTGGTCAGATAAATGTACCTTGTGGCCGATGGGGGACAGATAGCTACATGTGTACCATCAATGGCGCTTATTACATGTGGGAATTGGGCAATCTGGTAGAAGTCAAATTTTGTCTGTAGTAATTCCTGTGGGGTGTTGGGAATCTTAGGTGCTGTTGAATTTTGCTCAGCATGGCATTGAGAAATGCATTGAAATAGTGTGAGTGAGGACTCTGTGAGACCCCTCCAGCAGCCGCTATGAACCCTTGATAGGTCCCAGAGGCTAATAGGTGCGGGGAGCATAATACCTGCACATGGGTGGGTATGCTATTGGTCCTGTGTGTGTTGCGCTGCTGCGTGGGTTGTAGATCAGCTATCAGGTCAAGTACCATGGCTGAGCTTAACCTATACTTATCATATATCTCCTCCTCTGTCTGGCCAAAAACGGTAATGCACACTCTCAAAATGCACTCCTGTCTCCTCCTCCCTCTTCTCAAACCTGCCAGGATGCTCACCCTCATCGCCATCAAGTAGAGTGCAGCCATCGTGGAAAAGAGGCTGAGCCATTCTGGGCCTCTTTATGTAGGTTGCATCTGTTTACCACCTGATTTCACTTTGTGGTTAATTGAAGGTGCAAAAGGCCATTATGGGAATATTTGCTATTTGCAAATTGTTGATGCATTGCATTGCGAGACGGAATTTGCGAATCGCATTCTGCGTATTGCAAATAGCAACATGATTTTGTGATTCGCATTCTGTGATTTGCAAATCCAGGTCACAATTTGTGATTCGGAATACATAGAATACGACCTGCAAATTCTTGTAGCAGTTGCAAGGAATTGCTGTTTTTGTGATTCCTTATATTTGCACTGCGAATGCCTTTCATACATCGTGACAGGCGATTTTGCATTTGCAAACGGGGAAATTTACTGATTCGCACCATTTGCGAATGCAAAATCCTTGGATACATCTGGCCCTAAGTAGATGTACGTAGTTCACGATATGGAGAGTTTATCCTTTCTTTGAAGTTTAGCACTGTAAATATAAATGAAATGTTGTTTTCCATTAAGAATTTTGGCTTTGTTTGTGTGTTAAATTCGTACATGTGTAGCTGACGTCTGTAAATGTAAAGCTGTGAGTACACTATTTAAAACGGCATTTGGGTGTGTGGATGCACATTTTATTGGCCCAGACTAACCTTCCCTGCTTCGATCATATGTTCATTGTTTCAAAATTATATTAATTGCAGTACATTTGCTTTAGCTTGTCTGAATGTACATTAACTACAGTAAATGTACATTTGATTGTTCAGTTTCCCATGTTCCAGATAATTAATTAAGTGGATTCCAATTTCATATTCATTGGATAACCAAACCTGGTGATGGCTTTGTTGAGTAGTGTACACATCATATTTTTTTTTATACTCACTAAACATGAATTTGCTCGTTCAGCACATATTCTCACTCTGAATAAGCACTGGACGAATTTAAAGTGATTTGCTCATGCAGCTGCGCCACGTCTTTCCACTTTGTAATGCATTCATGGACGAAACAGATTATATTTGCATGCCAAAAATGAAGAAATTAGATGCAGTTTTGAAAAATGTGCACTTTAAAATATTCAACAAAGAGACTCATTAGAAAAACGATTACTCAACTGCAAAACAATTATCCTTTGAAATGTATAATGTGAAATACTTGGTCATTGTTTATTTACAAGCCCCATGCGCAGGCGGCGCATAGTGCAGGCTCATAGCTAGAAGGCCTTTGTCGGTAGCTTTTCATGGCCTTGTAGATATGATGTAAGGCAAAGGAGTGCAAGTCACTGTGCTGCCTTGCACGGTGTCATGGAGGCATATCATGGGCATTGTGGTGGGTGTTGCCATGCATCACCCATGGGTTTTGACAAATTCCCAATTTTACAAAGATCTGTAAACCTGGGAATGCGTCAACACTTGGCAGGCACAACAAGGAGAAATATCTTCTGCAGCACACATAGAAAAAGCAAAATGCCTCTCTGGTTTGTTTTTGTGTAGGAAGGTGTACCTTCCCACACAAAAACAATCCTGCTGCCAACGCAGTCACCCTTGCACCACGGTGCAAGGGTGCCTGCATTGGTGCTAGACAGCAATTTGTGAGCCAGCGCAGGGGAAAATGACAGAAATGCACTGTATTTTATAAATATAGTGCATGTCTGCCATTTGCCTGTGGCGCAGGGCAGCGTAGCAAGGTCACTTGCTGTGCTCTCCCTGCACTAAATGGGCTGGTAAAAATACCCCTACATATGTAAACATGTGTGCTTCCCCAGGACCTACTAAAATAACTTTGGTGAAAATTCAGCTATTACAATTATCATGTAACGAAAATATTTATGTTTATGCACATTGAGAAGATAAATACCGAGTCACTTAAGGATTTTTAGGTCCCTGGGCAAGGCATATTTTAGGACCGACTTTCCATCATAACTTCCGATTTTATTACCCATTTCCTGCTACTTGAAGCCCACATGATGCCAAATAAACTTTCAAAAACAGGGCATACACAAACACAGTTGCAATATGTCTTTACAAGGCGCCCAAAAATCCTTAAGATGCCACTGGGCAAAGAGAAACTGTATAGATGTTAGAGGGCGGCAGAGAGGAGAGAGTCAGATACAGAGATAGACGGGGGTGGGCTAGATAGAGAGAAAGTTCACTCTCGGACAGGGTAGATTGTTCAGGTCTCTCAACATCAACCAGTAAGATATATATATTTTTTTATTTGCACTACATTAGCTTTCCTTGAACTTCAAATGAGGAAACACATTTTTTCCACGTGACACTAATGAAACTAGTGAAACCTCTGGCTTTTGAGGATGTCATATTGCATATAATCAATTATTATCATCTATCCACGCATCAGCTCACTGAGGACACACAGACGATAAAAAATAAATTCCTGCACTACAGTGCCAAATGAACAAATCTAAAAGCCATGACAGAATTATTTTTAAACCCGTAAACATGATCTAAATACCACTTATGTGAATGCAAAATGTAAAAGTAATGCAAGCATTTCTCCTATACTAAACGCTCTTTTGAGGACCTTCACGGGCCCCGTATGGAATTTCACAATCAGTGGTCCCTCAGAAGGCTCACCAGGAATGCATACTGATCACTGACGGTGAGAAGGGCAGTATAAACTGCAATATCTTGCTCAATTACTCCTTTGTATAAACCTTTCTTTTCCATCCTCCTAGGCAGAGGAAGAGAGAGAAAGAGAAATTAAAATATCCAGAAAGACTTTTTAAGACGAGGAAATAGAGGATTTGAAAGACAGTGTTGCATGAAAAACTGGCAATATTGTTAAATAAAAGCATGTCCTAAGGTTTACGCTGCTTAATATGGTAGTTAGATCAAACCATCACATCAAGTCACCTCAAACCAATGAGGACGGGGAAGACAGGAGGGATGGAAAAGAGAGACCAGGATAAAAGGAAAGTGGAGATGAATGAGGAAGAAAAAATCTATTTGGATTGTCCTTCAGCAACAAAGGAAATCTCACTGTAACAGACCTGAACAGTTTCTTGGTAGGGTTAAAAGGGAAAAGCAACAACAAAACATAAAGTAGAAGAGTGCTGAGGGGAACATGAAAGGGGAAAAGAGTTTGTGGTGGCAGTTCGTAGGGAGAGGAGTCAAGAATGGCAGGTACTTAGACATAAGGGTCTGTTATTAATTATATTAATTGATACTGGAGCTGGCCAAACACAAAGACCCTGTAAATCAGTAGCCTGACAACTCAAGCCTCTGTGTCTAACGTTAAACCTTACATGAGCCTCCTGAAGATATTTAGATTTAGCTGTGTGCGGATTATGGAGAATGATTGAGGGTGGACAAGCACTGGGAAGACTCCTGAGAATACCATAGGGATTAGAGATGTCTGGTCTCAAATCATAACTTCAGAGGAAAGGTTGGGCTGGGAAGAAGAGCAGTGCACGAAATGGAAAATATCCAATGCAAGTGTTTTGCTCTCTTGGGGTACCTACATTTTGTCGCACGATAAATCTCTGTGCCTCTGAAAATAAAGTACGATTGGGATTAGGATTACCATGGATTTATATTTTACCTATTTCCCTTTCTAATACAACTCATCACAATTTAGCTGCACCCTTTGTGTTAGTAGCCTGATTCGTGCATTTATGAAAGAACTTTGTTATTTTAGTAATTTACCTTACGAAAGGATTCCACAAAATTACTCTTCTTGTGATATCCATAAAACTTCTATAGACTTGTGTGCAGCTTTTTTTTTCAGCAGTTACCAAATATTTTCACAAGAAGTATTGCTATACAATATTCTCTTGCTACCTGTATTCATGGTTGTTAGACGTGGCATCCCTGGTGCTGTTATCCCCTGACCGTTTGCCTTCAGACCTCCTGTGTTGCTGACTTCGTTTCTGCTGGATTTAGGATTCTGCACACTTTACTTCTGCTAACCAGTGCTAAAGTGCTTGTGCTCTCTCCCTAAAACGTGGTAACCTTGGCCCATCCTTAATTGGCATCTTTAATTTACTTATAATTCCCTAGTGAGTTGTACTACTTATGCCTAGGGCCTGTATATTAAATGTTACTACTGAGCCTGCAACACTAATTGTGCCCCCCACCTAAGAGGGCCTTTAAACATGACTCAGGCCCAGCGGTGGTTTCTCCCTGAGGGCGGGGGAGCATCACCCCAAGCTCACTGCGAGCCGTGCTAAATGTGAACAATAAAATGACAATGAAATGACTTAATTGCCATTTTATTTTTCAAAAGGCGTGCTGCAGCAATACAGACTGCCTAAGAGACAGGAGAAACAATGGGCATGTCCTCCTTTGAAGGGTGGACTAGAGCAGTGCTGGCAGACAATGCAAAGTACGCACGTCAGTTTGGCTGGCAGACTTGACCCGGCCAAACTCACGTGTGCACTTTAAAGCTCTCCACCCAGCTGCCTAGGACAGCTGGGTGGAGACCAAGCAAAGGCCTCAAGGGCCTGAAAGAACATCTGACCAGCCTGCTTCATCAAATTCTGGTGCTGCTCTCATTCTGATTACCAGCATGAAAGCAGCGCCAGGATTGCTTAGGGAAGTTTCCTCTACCACTTGTGCCAGTTGGAAATTGTGAAGGACACAGAGGACAATGCAGCCCGAGTAAGTATATTTATTTATTTTTAATTTTAGTATGATGCATGTGAGTGTTTTTACTGTGCAAGCTTTTATGACTGTGTATTGTTTTAATTGTTTTTTGATGTGGTAGGCCACTTCACTCACCAGACCACTTTCATATATTGCTGGTCGCTGCTACTCAGGCTTGCCACTGAGGAACGTGTGTGTTCAATTTTGAGCTGTCATGTTGAACTGACAAAATAACCCTTTTGAGGCCCAAACCTTCCTTTTTAATACATATTCAACCTCCTAAAATAGATCCTAAGCAGCCCCAAGGGTAGGGTGCAGTGTATAGTCGGACATGTATTTTTGTTATTATTACATGTCCTAGAAAGGAAGACACTTAAATTAATTTTCATTACTGCAAGGCCTATTTCTCCCAGAGGTAAAATATTGGGATTATTTTATTACATTTTATAAGTGTAATTTACAATCTGGAAGAGATACTTTTTTTAGTTTGGTGTCTCTGGAATCACAATCCAAAAACACAACTTATGGTAAAGTCAGATTTCAAATTTCACTTCTAAAAATGCCACTCTTAGAAAGTTGGCCTTTTCTTGCATTAGCCACTTGATGCCTGCTGCCTGTCTCTGATCTAGTCTCAGTTGGGGGATAGCTGGGCTTTGTGTATTTCTCCTAGTTAGTCATATACAAAGTGAGCTTTTGGGTGAATGGATGGGCCATCTGTGTCCTGATTGGTCATCTTTTGCAGGATGGCAGGGAGAAGCTGAATACAGCCTCACTTACACCTGAAGAGGCTCTGTCCTGTTCACAGACAAAGGGCTGCATACCCCGACCCTGTAGTGAGACTCGAGCTAGGGCAGGAAGGGCATGGACTCAGTACACTTCAGAGACATCTCTTTGAAGGCTCCCCCCCTTGAAATGCACAAATAGGTATAAGTATTTGAACGCTGACAACACCAATTCAGTACACTGCTGGACCTGTGGATACTCTGCCAGGAAGAAGGACTGCTAGGTTGCTACTAGCTTGCATTGTTATGGTGACCTGCTGCCTCCTGTCCTCTTGCCTGGGACTAAGAAGGACTGGACTTGCATCTCTCCAACCCAGAACCAGAGTGACTCCAAAGGCCAGCAGACTGGTTTCCAGATTGCAGTCTCAGGGACATAAAAGACCACCCTGCATCTACACCTTTCCTTTTCCATCTGTTAGTCTGCCCTGCTAAGTGGTGCCACCCCAGTCCTGGACCCTTAGAAGTGGGCTTAAGGTGTATGCCGCAGTTGAAACCATGAATCGCCACTGCTGCACATATTCGAACTGGCACATCGCCCTTGTTGCATGGATTTGAATCAGAGCATCAGCCCTATTGCATGGATCGGGGTTGAAGCATTGCCTCTCCAATGCAGCTTGACCTAGGTGCATCATCCTCAGAACTGTCACATCTTGAACCCGATGCATCACAACTGGTGTGTGGAAAAAATCAAGGCATCTTCGCTACTGTGATCGACTCAGCCTGCTCCCCACATCTTCAACATTGACGCAAGCAGGATTAAAGTACTTTGGTTCAGTGGGCCCAACGGGGTCCCTCTAGCTGATCCACACTCTATCACAGTCACCCTCAACTTTTGACTTAATCCCAGTCTTGCACGACCAGATACCCTAATTTGAAGCTTCTTGTTTCTAAATGCTATTTTACAGGTTATTCTTTAAAAATTCATATCTCAAATTCTACTTATTGGATTTTTGACGTATTGGTCTACTTTTATTTAATAAATTAAGCTATATTTTTCTATTCTGGTGTGGCATGATTTTGCATAGTGTTTTTGCTCTTTGAAGTGTTGCAAAAATACTTCACACATTAAGGCCCTCATCATAACATTAGTGGTAAATCCCGCTTACACCCGCGGTGACAGCTGCCAACATACCGCCGTGGTGGCGAATATCCATTCTCCATATCATAACACACACCAATCCAACAGAATACTGCCACATACACAAATCCTCCAGCCCAAAGGTCATTTCTATATTGTCGGTACCAACACCCATACCGTCGCGCCAACAGAACTACGCCCACCACATCATGACCCACAAATCACCACGGCGGACATTCAATGGCAGTAAACCATTGGCAGTACAAACTGGCACTTGGAAACCCAAAAACTAAACTACACAAAATTGGCCAATACCAAATATGCACACCAGACATTGATACACAGACCACACCCACAGCACTATAAAACACACACCCAAATTACCCACAACTCTTTTCGAATACAAATTATTGCCACCAGACTGACAACAAGACCAGTGGACAACTAGACATACACACCACATACACCCATACATCCCTCACGCATGCCACTTCACACACCCAACCACAGTACCAAACACCCACACACTCACACATATCACACAACACCCAGCCCCATTTCACAGATAAGGAGTTGTGGGTCATGGTGGAGGAAATAGTCCGGGTAGAGTCACAGCTGTTTGGAGCAGAGGTACAGCAAATATCCATTGCCAGGAAGATGGAGCTATGGTGGAGAATTGTGGACAGGGTGAACGCCATGGGACAGCATCCAAGAACAAGGGATGACATCAGGAAGAGGTGGAAAGACCTACGCGGGAAGGTACATTCCGTGGCAGCAAGGCACCAGATGGCTATATAAAGGACTGGCGGTGCACCCCCTCCTCCTCCCCCACGGCCCACAGCATGGGAGGCGCAAGTCTTGGCATTACTGCATCCTGAGGGACTCACTGGAGTTGCCGGAGGACTGGACACTGGTGAGTCAACATTTACTACTTATCACACCTCATACCTGCATGCCATCTAACCCCCTTACCCTCACTCCTATCACTCCACTCCATCCCACACACTACACATATGACTAACCCCAATGCCAAGCCCTGCATGCAATACAAATGCATAGACAGCCCTCCCAGCCCGCCATGGACACCCATTACAAAAGCATGCACAGTATGGAAAACTAATAATCCCACAATACATCACCATACACAAACAAAGGTGGCAGGGCAACAGCAAAGATAGAGGGGAAGCTAGGGATGTACAATATGTCACAGACATGAAGAATAATACATCACTTACATCCACAGAGGTGCCCCAACCAATTTCAGCGGAGAGGAGGTGCTACGACCAACCACTCCCACCAAAAGAAGATGCCTCAAGTGATGACAGTAACTCTGGACTTCAGGATCTGGATGAACTACCTGCCCCATCAGGGACCACTGGTCAGTCGGTTACCACAGCCCACTCACAGTCAACCACAGGGCCTCCCCCATCACTACCCAACACCACAGCACCCACCCAGCTTCCCCACACACCTGTCCCCAGGACACATCAATCAGCAGGGTGTGCACCTGTACAGGGTCCCCAGTACACACCTCACACCCAAGACAATCAGGGACCTGGGGTCAGTGGCAGTGGGCACACCATTCAGGGGACACAGGCACAGGGCAACAGGGACAAAGGGAGGACCACTGTGCACTAGGGGGAGGACAGGCCCAGGGCACTGACTCTCCAGGAAGCACTCACCAATGTCCTGGAAGCCTACCAACAATCCCAGGACATGATGGGCCAGATCCTTAACAACATGCAGGAGAACAAGCTGCGGCAAGAGGAACACCATCAGGAGATCAGGGAGGACTTGCAGGCTCTCAAGACTACTATGATCTCCATAGCAGGGGTGCTGGCAGACATGGCCAACATCATGAGGGAATGGATAGCACACCAGTGG
Organism: Pleurodeles waltl; assembly: GCF_031143425.1. Lineage (NCBI taxonomy): Eukaryota > Metazoa > Chordata > Amphibia > Caudata > Salamandridae > Pleurodeles > Pleurodeles waltl. The sequence goes on from NC_090440.1 coordinate 303,143,226, forward strand.
GCCCCTACCATTAGCCAGTCTATTGACCAGCCCTCCACTTCCGCTGCAGCTAGTGGGCAGGAGGCCCCGCCACAGGACCCACAGGCCACCAGTACCTCTCCCCCTGCAGAAGGTGAACCACCCTGCAAATGTTTCCGCAACCCAGACAGAAGCCAGAGACACTTGCCAAGACCAAGACCACCACCAGGAAATGAGACTCTCCTGATTGTCCCCCTTATGTCTCACCCTGTCACCTTGTCCACTTGAACTGCCTTTGCTCCCCTTCCTATGGCCTCCTTGGACACTGGACCTGTGCTACAAACAGATTGGAACAATACCCTGGACTTTCCTCTACCATCACCCATTCCATTGGACTTTTCAGTCAATTATTTGCACTACAATAAACACCCTTGAACACAATTTGAGTGACACTGTTTTATGTGTTATGTGTTTTAGTGCAAATGATCTGTGACAGCATACAAGTAATGACCTGTAGCTGTCTGCAGTACACACATCAGGACACTGTTGTCATTTAACCAACATCTGTAAAAAGACAGAAAGTGTGGCAGTAGGTGACAGTAAGTTGAGATGCAAAGGACATGAATGCCTTCATGCTACAGCCACACAGAAAACATCAATAGTCAGAGTAATGGCCAGTTGCACTGTCTCACCTGTGTGTGATTGAAAGTATTTACGTATAACTGATGTTCTGTTGTCCACATCTTCATCCTCTGCCTCCTCTTCCCCACTGCCCTCAGGGTCCACTGCTGCCACAAGGTCATCTCCAGTCCCCTCCTCCTGCAGAAAAGGCACATGTTGTCTGAGGCCCAGGTTGTGCAACATGGAGCATGCCACTACTATCTGGCAGACCTTCACGGGTGAGTAGCACAGGGAATCACCTGTCAGGTGCAGACATCGGAACCTGGCCTTCAGAAGGACAAAGGTCCTCTCGATTATTCTCCTGGTTTGCCCATGTGCATAATTATAACGGTTCTCGGCCGCTGTCCTGGCATTCCTCACAGGGGTCATGGGCCACAATAGGTTTGGGTAGACAGAGTCACCTGCAAATATTGAGGGACAAAACTTTGCCTTACACAATCTTATGGGGATAACACTTGAAGGCATATACTGACATACAGTGGGTGGGGAATCTGGCTCACCTATTAGCCACACCCTGTGCCTCTGTAGTCGGGCCATCACATTTGGGATGCTGCTATTCCTCAGAATGAAGATGCCATGCACTGACCCAGGATAATTGGCAGTGACGTGGGAGATGTACTGGTCCACCAGGCACACCATTTGCATATTCAGTGAGTGGAAACTCTTTCAATTCCTAAACACCTGTTCATTCTGGCAGGGGGACAAACGCAATATGTGTACCATCAGTGGCCCCAATAATATTGGGTATATGTCCTATTGCATAGAATACGGCCTTCACAGTGGCCAGATCTTCCACCTGGAGGAAAGAAATGTAGCTGCACATGTGTTTCACCAAGGCAGACAATACCCTTGCCAGCACGATTGAGAACATTGGCTGTGACATTCCTGCTGCCAAGCCCTCTGTCACTTGGAAAGAACCAGTTGCCAGGAAGTGGAGCACTGATAGAACCTGCACAAGAGGGGGGATCCCAGTGGGATGACGGATAGCTGATATCAGGTCAGGCTCCAATTGGGCACACAGATCTGTGATTGTGGCCTTGTCCACTCTCTAGGTGAGTATTGTGTGCCTGTCCTCCAGTGTAGCCAAGTCCACAAGAGGTCTGTACATGGGTGTTTGTCTCCTCCTCCTATTCATCCGTAGTGGTAGCTATCTAAGGGACACAAGAGTGAGTAGGCCATCACAATGGAACCACCACCTCAGTGTGCATACAGCATTAATGTGGGACAGTGAGAATGGCAGTGTATGTGTACTTTTCGGCAATGACTCAGTTATGGAATATCTGTATGTAGTCCACCACCATGAAATGGCGACCGTCTGTCCTGTATCTAGGGACAGGTGGAAGTGAGGTAACCCCGCCGATGTCGGGCAGCATGGCGGAAGGCGGTTTTGCACCACCGTGTAATTCCTCATTAGCTAATATGGGGTTCTATGGAGTACAGTGGCCATTGGGGATCAGCGGTGACGGTGGTGGTGTACACCGCCATGGAAGTGACCACCATTTTCTGTCTATAACCTCACTTAATTTCTGACTTTCCACAGGAGAACACCTACATTGCGTGTGCTACTCTGACCTGTGTCTGGAACCTACCATGGCCCGTGTGACCGAGAAAAGGGCCCCAGCCTTCACTTCAGAGGATTTGGAGTGCTTGGTGGATGGGGTCCTACGCCAGTTTGGACAGCTGTGTGGGCCTTCAGACCAACAGGCGAGTACACCTTGGGCACAATGGATGTGGGAAGGTTGCATTGAGATGTGTGTGCAGGCATCGTCTCATTTGGGGGGATGTCTGTTGGTAGTGTACATGGTGGCACCCGGGTGATGTGTGTGCCAATGGAGCTCGAAACGGCATTTGTGGATCATATGTGTGACAGGCTGGATTGTATGTGTAATGGTGTCCTCCTGTCTGTATTACCTCTGCAGGTCAGTGCCCATCAAAAGAAGGGATTGTGGCATGCCATCGCCAAGGGCATGCAGACCCTGTGGGTCTACAGTAGGCGGAGCACCCACTGCAGGAAACGGTGGGAGGACCTGAGACACTGGGCATGGAAGACCACGGAGGCCCAGCTGCGGATGGCCTCCCAATGAGGAAGGGGTGCCCATCGGAACATGACCCCCATGATGGCCCGCATACTGGCTGTGGCCTACCCAGAGCTGGATGGGCACTTGAGGGCATCACAGCAGCCACAAGGGGGTGAGTACAGTGGGCGTTACTACAATAATTGGTAGGTGGCATGGGATATGGGTGGTGGGTGTGAGATGGTGGGTGGTTTTCAATGCCAGGTCAGAGTTTGCAGTGTGATCCAGCTCAAGGGTAATGGGTGTCTAGCAAATTCAGGTAATCTAGCTCAGGTGCATTCCACGTCAGTCGGGGCTTTGTGGGTCCCAGGAGGGGTGCAGTTGGCGGTGGTTGGCCCTCATCTTGCTGTGGCATCTAGCCAATTGAATGCCAGTGAGGTGCATAGTGCTAATTTCTCATCCCTATGTGTGACGGTACTGTGTATGTCAACTGTGGTGTTGGTGCTGTAATTGACCTAGTGCTCCATTTCTCTCCCTCCCCCCTTTCTCCTTCTGTCATCCTGTTCATGTGTGCATTAGCATCATCTGGCGGAGGAGCAGGGGTACCAGCAACAGGGAGAGCTGCATCCCACAGGACCCAGGAGGCAGAGTCCACCGGTGCTGAGGGGACCAGTGGGATGGAGGGCGAGGGGAGCACCACTGATGGAAGCTCCCTGGTGGTGGCGAACACCTCTGTGACCACTCCAGCTGTAGCTGTAGCACCGCCCTTGCAGTAACCCTTCACAGACTTGCCTGTACCCGCTCACCCAGGGGGGTGGGCATCTCCTTCGCCCCAGGCACCTCAGGCCCTGCCCCAGTGAGCCCTGCTGCCCTGAGTGAGGAGGCTATTGACCTCCTTAGATCCATCTCTGTAGGGCAGTCAACCATTGTGAATGCCATCTAGGGGCTGGAATCCCAGATGCAGCAATACAATGCATTCCTGGAGGACATTCACTGTGGATTGGCGGCACAACAGAAATCGATTCAGGCTCTGACCTCCTCGCTGATGGCAGCCATTGTCCCTGTTTCTACCATCTCCCCTCCAACTACCACTTCCCAGTCCCATTTTCCTCAAACCCAACCCATGCCTTGTACACATACAAACGAGCATGCACACAAGACATCACACAAGAGTGGCACAGTCAAACACAAGCACCACATTTCAGTCCACAAGCACTCACACAAACTGACAGTTGCACACACATCCACAGCCACTGCCTCCACTGTATCCGGCTCCTCCTCCTGCTCCACCTCCCTCACAGTCACATCCACACTGACACCTGCATGCACTGATTCATCAGCCACCACCAGCATCAGCACACCAAGCAGCACACACACCTCACTAGCTGACACCTCCACATCATCCCTCCACGTTCCCCTGTGTCCTCTCTTACCCTGTCTGTCCCCCCTCCTAAAGGACACAAACGCAGGCACTCAGACACCCAACAGCCATCCACCTCACATCAGACAACTGCCTATGCACCAACACCCAAGTCCAGCAGACGTACTCCTCTAAAAACCACTCCCTCAACTCCACTCCCATCCCTCCTCCCTCATCCCGCCCCACCTGCCCTAAGAAGCTTTTCCTTGCCCAACTTGACCTCTTTCCTCCCCGTCCTGCCTATAAGAGCAGGGTCTTAATGACCCAGACCAGCACCTCAGGCAAACAGTCATGGGGACAGTAAAGGCACCTCCTAGTCCTGGAGGCAAGACAGTGAAGGATCCCACTCCACTAGCCAGGAAAGGGAAGGATCCCACTCCACCAGCCAGGAAAGGGTTGGATCCCACTCCACCAGCCAGGAAAGGTGAGGATCCCACTCCACCAGCCAGGAAAGGGAAGGGAAGGATCCCACTCCACCAGCAAGGAAAGGGAAGGATCCCACTCCACCAGCAAGGAAAGGGAAGGATCCCACTCCACCAGCCAGGAAAGGTGAGGAGGCCACTCCACCAGCCAGGAAAGGGAAGGATACCACTCCACCAGCCAGGAAAGGGAAGGATCCCACTCAACCACCAATACAAGAAAAGGTTCCCACTCAACAACCAATACAAGAAAAGGTTCCCCCTCAACCACCAATGCAAGAAAGGGTTCCCACTCAACTACCAATGCAAGAAAAGGTTCCCACTCAACCACCAAAGACAGAAGAGGTTCCCACTCTACCACCAATGACAGAAGAGGTTCCCACTCATCCACCAATGACATAAGAGGTTCCCACTCAACCACCAATGACAGGCAAGAAGCCCTCACCTCCCGTTGGGACACTGCAGCCCTCAACTCCAGCAGAGGCTGCCCAGGAGACACCTCCCCCAGCAGAGACAATGCAGCCCTCCCCTCCAGCAGAGGCTGCCCAGGAGGCACTTTCCCCAGCTGAGACACAGCAGCCCTCACCTCCAGCAAAGGCTGCCCAGGAGGCACCTTCCCCAGCAGACAATGCAGCCCTCACCTCCAGCAGAGGCTGCCCAGCAGGCACTTTCCCCAGCTGAGACTCAGCAGCCCTCCCCTCCAGCAGAGGCTGGCAGGGTACCACCACTACCACCAGTGGTCATGGAGCCCTCACCTCCAGCTGAGACACAGCAGCTCTCACCTCAAGCAGAGGGCATGTAGGCTACACTCTAAGGACTATTTTACAAGGAGCCCCCTCAAGGATTGTAGGCAAGTTCCCCCCTCAGAGACTGTGACCTTGCACTCCCTAGAACTGGGAAAAAGGCATGGAGCCCCCTCCAGGATCAGTGGGCAAGTTCCATACTTCAGCTAAGTTGCCCCCCACCCCTTTTCCCCCTGAGGTGCCTGTCCACTTCCGTGATGTTATCTCTGCACAGTTTTGCACGTAGTCAGTCAGGATCAAGTTGGGGCTTGTACTGTGCCCTGTGGCCATGTGGGCCTTATGGACTTTGGACTGGGCATTGGCCCTTTCTGGACAATTGTTTATGTATCTGTGTTCTAAAATTGGTTCACATGGTGGCTTTTGCCTTGCAATTACAATTTCAGTACTGCCAACCTCTAGTCCTTGTATCATTATGCTGAGGGTCCTGTGCCATTGATTTATGTCTGCAGCTGGTTGTGTGTATGGTGTGTGTGTGTGATTGGTGTGTGTCATGCATGTGTGTGTCACTCTCCTTTTCCTCCCTCCCTCCCTTGTGTGCTAGGCGGCTGTACTCACCATCGTCTTCGTCAGCATTGGTGTTCCAGGTGGAGCATGGCGTAGAAGAGCATCAGGAAGACTTGAAGTTCCGGTTCCATGGCGGCATGGATCTTATCTTTGTCTATGTTGGTGAGTCTTTGCTCTTCTGTGATGTGTTTCCGTCAGGATTTTGATGGCGTTGGTACCGCCCCGGAAATTGTGGCTGTTTGCGGTGTCATTATATAGTGGGCGGTACCTTATCTTCCACCTGGCTGTTGATGGCTACTGACGTGGTGCGTGGCGTTAACGCCCTGGCGAATGGAGTGGTACATTGGCTGTCTATGGGGGTTCTCACCACGATGGTCTTAATTTGGTGGTAATTACCACCAGCCTGTTGGCAGTATTACTGCCAGCCTGTTGGCGGTATTACCGCGCTTTAACAGTCACTGCCAATGTCATAATGACCACCTAAGTGTAATGTGTCTCTTAAGTTCAGCTTAACCACTCTGTGCTAAGCCACCAGAAGTTGAGCACAGGTTAATTTAGGGTGTGTTTGTGACTCACCATGACAAGGATTGTGGTTCCTGCATGATCAGGGTGCATACCTCTGCCAACCAGAAAACCCAATTTCTAACAATAAGTATTTATCAGTATTGTGGTTGTGTTATGGGCACACTTTGAGTAGTTACACTTTGTTCTTCAATCCAGTGCTTTTATGTGCATTTCTAAGGTAAGATCTTTTAAAACGTGCACTGGATTTGAGGCTACAGAACTGCCCAGATCAGACCAATCACTATCTGACAGAAGCCAAAAAAAGGGCTTCACTGTAGAACCATTTAGTATTATGTGCTATACAGGTTAGACATCTGGCACCCTCCCCATTATTGCAGTAGAGCTACCACTCATGATAACATTATTGTGGTCATTATGACCCTGGCGGTATTATGACCGCCAGGGCCAAAACGATGGGAGCACCGCCAACAGGCTGGCGGTGCCTCCCAGCGTATTTGTCGCACCGTCGGGGACGGCGGTTTACCGCCACAATGGCCCCGGCGGATGTAATCCGCCAGGGCAGCGCTGCTTGCAGCGCTGCCCTGGGGATTACGACCCCCTTACCGCCAGCCTGTTTCTGGCAGTTTGCACCGCCAAGAAGAGGCTGGTGGTAAGGGGTGTCCTGGGGCCCCTGGGGGCCCCTGCACTGCCCATGCCAATGGCATGGGCAGTGCAGGGGCCCCCTAACAGGGCCCCGGCCAGCTTTTCACTGTCTGCCTAGCAGACAGTGGAAAGTGCGACGGGTGCAACTGCACCCGTCGCACGGTCGCAACACCGCCGGCTCCATTAGGATCCGGCTCCTATGTTGCGGCCTCATTCCCGCTGGGCTGGTGGGCGCAAACTTGGTTTGGGCCCGCCGGGCCAGCGGGAATGTCATAATGGGGGCCGCCTGAGTGCGCCGCCCGCCAAGGTCGTAATGACCCCCATTATCTTGCAAATAATGTAAATGTATTGAGTGCTGGTATATGTAAGGTGAACAAAATAACTAAAGAATTGTCTTTGCTGCCATGTTTCAAAACTTGATGTGGGGAAATAACATCCTAGTATTTTTTTAATGTTTAAGAACTCCAAGGGTAATGCAAATGCAACTGTTCTAGTGTGTTTTAAAATGAACTGTTTGCCCCTCAAATTAAAATCAGAGGTTCTGCATTCTACTAGGGCTACAGGCACAATGTATCATAGAGTGCAACATTTATAATCCGTTCTGCTAAAAAGAAATTCAGCAAGAAACCTAAACCCACGGTTTATGCTAAGAACAATGTAACAGATGACTACACTTTAAAATTCACTGAACTCCAAATTTTGTACAGACCAATGGCACCCCTTATTATGAACTGTAGCAGTACAGAGAAAGAAGCACACAGAAATAATTTTGATTCTGGATTTGAGGATGGCTCAGTACTAATATCTTATCATCTATCTGCACATGAAGTGACATCACTCCTCTCTCCTGTCAGGACCTACATAATACCTGCCAGAGCATAGCTAGTGTGCCTCTGGCATGACAAAGGTAAACCCATCCTTGTGTGGACTGTGTCCAGTTCCAAGAACCCTGCTATTCTCTCTTCCACCCACTGCCAAGCTGGAAATGTCTGCACCCTCAACCCCAGTTGATGCTCCATATGCTGCTGCCTTGCTGCACCACACAACACCAACAGAGCATTCTCCTGTGTTTCCTTCACATTTTTATGTATGTGCCCAAACCCAACACTTACTGTACCAATAGCACCCAACTTCCCACTCTCTCACACTCACACAGTCTGCCACCACCCACACAACACTTCACACTCATGAACGCTCCTCAACACCTAACCACTCACCAAATACAGAAAGATCTAGGACCTGCTGCACAACAATGCTCCTGACCCACTTTTCCTGACAGAAACCTGGCTGAAAAGTGCATCAGCACAAGACATCACCACAGCTATCTTCACACCCCCCTCCAGCCACAAGATTGTCAGGCAAGGCAAGAAAGACTTCACAAGCCCAGAGTTGGAATCACCATCATCCACAAGAACACCATCAGCTTCACCCCCTCCATGGACATGAAATTCTCCAACATGGAACAACTGTCATTTGAGTGTCACTCTCATCTACAGACCACCGGAACCAAGCACCAATTCCATTGATAAACAGCACAGATTTCATTGTATCACTCACCTGGTATGCTACCAATTACATCTTAGTTGGAGACCTGACCTTCAACCTAGAAGATCATGCCAACCCAACTCTTGAGCACTCAATAAAGACCTTGGAACCGGGTCCTCACCCAGCAAGTACAGGGACTTACCCACATTGCCAGACACCTCGTGGACCTTATTTTCACCATCTTCAACAACATCCAAGTCAACGAACCCACACCAGCCCAGTGGACAGACCATGGGGGTCATTCCAACCCTGGCGGTCGGTGTTAAAGCGGTGGCCAACCCGCCAACAGGCAGGCGGTAAAAGAAATGGAATTCCGACCCTGGCGGGAACCGCCAACAAAGACCGCCATTTTAACACTCCGACCGCCACGGCGGGACTAACAAACAGCGCGGCGGTCACCGCCAACAGACAGGCGGGAGCCAATGTACCGCCCACCCTATCACAACCCACCAATCTGCCACCTTTTCCGGGGCGGTAGCCCCGCCGATAAAAACACGGCGGAAACAGACATTACGAATGGAAAACGCTCACCTCTACACACTCCACGAGGAATCTGGACAGCATGGAACCCGAACTACACATCCTACCAGCTATTGTCTTCCTGCTCCTCTAACAGGAGCACGAATGCCGGCGCAGAAGACACCAGTGAGTACTGCACCTACGACACAGGGGAGGGGGGAGGCAAAAAATTACGGGGACACACATACGCGACACACCCACCCTCACCCTCACCCACAACTACATACACATCAATGCAGAGCAACAACTCAGAGTGACACCCCCCAAACCCCCCGGAAGAATGCAAAGACAAAATAAAATGCTCATGAATTTTGAAGTATATTGAACGGCTAAGTTAAAAAATATATCCAACATCTATAACTATATATACAAATGTAAATTGTACTGTGCAAATTGGGTATCAGCCATTGTTCGTGGGCCAATGGGCCTAAACACATGGGCAAAGCCCACACACGATACCCGAATCCATTGGAGAGAACACTGCAGGGGCATCAGATAGCAAAACTACAGGCACCTCAGGGGGAAGGGAAGGGGGGGGGCACCTCAGCCAGATGAGTCCACGACGCCAGATCCACGAGGGGCCTCCATGCCCACTGTTCAATCCTGGGGAGTGCAAAGCCACAGTCTCACAAGTCCAGACAGTGGGTGGATTGCCCACTGTCCCATCCTGGGGAGTGCAAAGCCACAGTCAATCAAGTCCAGACAGTGGGTGGATTGCCCACTGTGCCATCCTGGGGAGTGCAAAGCCACAGTCTCACAAGTCTCTACAGTGGGTGGATTGCCCACTGTGCCATCCTGGGGAGTGCAAAGCCACAGTCTCACAAGTCTCTACAGTGGGTGGATTGCCCACTGTGCCATCCTGGGGAGTGCAAAGCCACAGTCAATCAAGTGGATTACAGACTCCTCTGGTTCTGGAGGAGGCATGGTGCCCAGAGTGCTTCGTGCAGCCCTGCCCGACACAGATGCGGCCCTGCCCCTTCTGCCAATGGGCCAGCGGTGCATGAGACTGCGGTGCCCTGTCCAGCGGTGCTTGACTTGAAGGGCCCAGCGGAGCGGTGCTTGACTTGAAGGGCCCAGTGGAGCGGTGCAGAGACGGCGGTGCCCAGCGGAGCGGTGCTTGACTTGAAGGGCCCAGCGGAGCAGTGCAGAGACGGTGGGGCCCAGCGGAGCGGTGCTTGACTTGAAGGGCCCAGCGGAGCGGTGCAGAGACGGCGGTGCCCAGCGGAGCGGTGCTTGACTTGAAGGGCCCAGCGGAGCGGTGCAGAGACGGCGGGGCCCAGCGGAGCGGTGCTTGACTTGAAGGGCCCAGCGGAGCGGTGCTTGACTTGAAGGGCCCAGCTGAGCGGTGCAGAGACGGCGGTGCCCAGCGGAGCGGTGCTTGACTTGAAGGGCCCAGCGGAGCGGTGCAGAGACGGAGATGCCCTGTTCAGCGGTGCTTGACTTGAAGTGCCCTGTTCAGCGGTTCTTGAGACGGCGGTGCCCTGTTCAGCGGTGCTTGTCTTGAAGGGCCCTGTTCAGCGGTTCTTGAGACGGCGGTGCCCTGTTCAGCGGTGCTTGTCTTGAAGGGCCCTGTTCAGCGGTTCTTGAGACGGCGGTGCCCTGTTCAGCGGTGCTTGTCTTGAAGGGCCCTGTTCAGCGGTTCTTGAGACGGCGGTGCCCTGTTCAGCGGTGCTTGACTTGAAGGGCCCTGTTCAGCGGTTCTTGAGACGGCGGTGCCCTGTTCAGCGGTGCTTGTCTTGAAGGGCCCTGTTCAGCGGTTCTTGAGACGGCGGTGCCATGTTCAGCGGAGCTTGTCTTGAAGGGCCCTGTTCAGCGGTTCTTGAGACGGCGGTGCCCTGTTCAGCGGTGCTTGACTTGAAGGGCCCTGTTCAGCGGTTCTTGAGACGGCGGTGCCCTGTTCAGCGGTGCTTGTCTCAAAGGGCCCTGTTCAGCGGTTCTTGAGACGGCGGTGCCCTGTTCAGCGGTGCTTGACTTGACGGGCCCTGTTCAGCGGTGCTTGACATGTGTCTCCAGGGCACCAGATCCGGCCATAACATGGATCTCACTCACCACCCGACATGTGGCTGCCGTGCCCTTCGTGCACATCTGTCTTCTCGCTTGCGGGGCCCTCCTGTGCTGCCGTATCGGGCCCGTGGATGTCCTCCTTCACCCCTGGAATGGGGCTGGTGGGGCCCTCCTGGGCAGCTGGCCTGCTGCCGGACTTGTCGGGCGTGCTGCCCTTGCCACCCTTCCCTGCTCCTCTGTGGCCCTTTCCTCCCTTTGTCGGTGTGCCAGGTGGCACCCCACTTCCTGACGGTGCCAGGGTAGTGCCCTTGGAGCCTGCTGCCTCTGGCCTCTCGCGCCGGGCACTGGCTTTTTTGGCTTTCTTTCCAGGGGGTGGGCTGGATGTATCTTTACTGCTAGCCGAAGTAGCTGGCCTTGAAGGTGTTGGACTCCAAAATCCTTGGACTATTGTCCTTGTAGGTCCAGGTTTTGTGGTGGCTGAGGTGCTGGTTGGAGTCTTATGAGATGGAGGGGGTGGGTCAGGTGATGGAAAGAGGTTAATTTTGGACAGGAAAAACTTTTTTGGAGCAGTGGGAAGGGTAGGTGTAGTGGGTATGGGAGTGGAGGAAGAGGATGTGGTTGTAGGTGAGTCAAGTCTGGTGTCTTTGGGTGCAGGTGCTTGTGCTGGAGGCTGTCGTGAGGTGGATGGCTGTTGGGTGGGTGGCTGCCTGCGTTTGTGTGGTTTGGAAGAGCGGGTGAAAGACACACTGGGAGAGGACACAGGGGACGTGTAAATGGTAGTGGGGGTGGTGACTGCACATGTGCGGAGTGTTCTGGTGGGTGTGCTGGTGATGGACGTAGTGGCTGATGATGTTGTGCATGCAAGTGTGAGTGGAGACGTCACAAGGAGGGAGGAGGGAGACGAGGAGGAGGGGGACACAGAGGAGGCAGTGGCTGTTGGCATGTCTGCATGTGGCTGTTGCTTGGGTGAATGCTTGTGTGATGTGTGGTACTTATGTCTGGATGAGCTTCCCTTGGGTGTTGAGGTGTGTGCAGGCTGGTCTGTAGGTGTGTCTGGGATAGGCAGAGGTACAGGGGAGTGGGACTGGGTTGAGGAAGTTGGAGGAGGGAGGCAGGAGACAGGGACAATGGCTGCAGTCAGTGCTGAGGCCAGAGTGTTGAACGATCGCAGATGGGCAGCCTGACCCAAATGAATGCCCTACAGGTATGCATTACTCCGGTGCACCTCCCTTTCTACACCCTGGATGGCATTCAAAAGGGTAGACTGCCCAACAATGAGCGTCCTCAGGAGGTCAATGACCTCCTCACTGAGGGCAGCAGGGGTAACTGGGGCAGGGCCTAAAGTGCCTGGGGCGAAGGAGATGCCCACCTTCCTGGGTGAGCGGGCACAGGCGAAGGCTGAGGGGCTGCTGGGAGGGCGGAGCTGGTGCGCTGGGTGGCGGCTGTACCTGTTGTTGCGGTGGGCACGGATGTTGCCGCCACCACAAGGGAGCTCCCTTCCGAGGACGTGTCTGTGTCGCTGGTGTCACCATGTGTCCCCTCTGTGGAGCTTCCCTCGCCCTCCGTCTCACTGGTGAACTTCGAGTCGGTTGCATGGCCCTCCATGGCCATGTGAGATGCAGCTCCCTCGTGCTCCGATGCCACTTCTCCTCTGCCTGATTATGCTAATGCACACATGAACAGGAAGACCACCAAAAAAAGGGGGGGGGGAGAAATAAAGACATGTTGAGTGCATGCATTGGCGACACAGTTGGTGGAGAGGACAGACACAGAAGCCCCCTGCACTACGCCGCGCACTTGGGGTACACTACTCAATCCGTGGGACATGGCCTACAAGCCTATGGACGACAAATCCACACATAGGTGACACAGCTGTACTAGGCAACCTACAGAGGTGGGGGGCGGGGCACAGGGCCATGCCTAACGGAGGGGCATAGCCAACGGAAATCGCCCTGGCCTAGGGTTAGCCACAGCCCTCCTCCCCCACCCAGACACCTCCACTGCGCGCAAAGTCAGCAGAATGTATTTGTACTCACCCCCTTGTGTCTGCTGTGATGTCCTCACGCGCCCATCCAAATCGGGGTAGGCCACCGCCAGGATCCGGGACATCAGGGGGGTCAATTGACGAGTGCCACCCCTCCTACGTTGGGAGGCCATCCCCAGCAGAGCCTCCGCGGTCTTCCTGCTCCCCCGGCGGATGTCCACCCACCTCTTGCGGCAGTGGGTGCCCCGTCTGTTGTAGACCCCCAGGGTCCGGACGTCCTTGGCGATGGCACGCCAAATGTCGATTTTCTGATGCGCACTGACCTATGTGACATGTACAGGGGGAGAAAAATAAACAATCATTTTCTGCATGCTCGATGTGAGTGGCCCCCCATCCCCACCTTTGCCATGTGGCACATGCTCTCATCTGTCGTTTGATGCATGCCTCATTCGCTCCCCTCCCCACCATCGTTCATTCACCCCACTCAACCCAGGCATTGGCCACAAAGCATGGTCCCAGTGTACTTACCTGTTGGTCTGGAGGACCGTAGAGTAGCGCATACTGGGGGAGGACCCCATCCACGAGTTTCTCCAATTCTTCAGAAGTGAAGGCAGGGGCCCTTTCCCCAGTCGCAGCAGCCATTGTCTCTTCCAGACCGAGGTCACAGCAGCACTTGCAGTATAGGTCCTCTTCTGTGGATGATCAGGTATCGAGTGATTAAGCAGATAGAAAATGGCGGTCACGCCCGCGGCGGTGCGTACCGCGACCGCCGGCGCACATCGTCATTGGCTCCTGAGACCCATAGGGTTCAATGTTAACCAAGGCGGCTTTGCGCCGCAGTCTTCGACCGGCTCCCGCCACGGAGCATTGACCTCACATCCCACTGTCACACTTCACAGGTCAGGCAGCCGCCATTTCAAGGGCCCACATGGCTTAAAATCTACTGCGTCACACATACCTAGGCCTTGCATCAACACTCATACAAGCCATTCAATGCATTGAGAATTGTGTACTGTGCAAGCTGTGGGAACGTACATGTGGGTTGATTGACTCTGTGCTCCATGTTGTCCTTCCTAGGCACCGTCTGCTGGGACTTGCGAGGAGATGAAGGAATCTTCCCGTGTACAGACCACTGGTGGACCTGTCGACAATGGAAGAAAGACATGTCATACTGACATACAGGCTTGACAGAGCCACTATACAGGAACTGTGTGCCCAACTGGAGCCAGACCTGATGTCACCCATCCGCCAACCCACAGGGATTCCCCCTCTAGTGCAGGTTCTGTCAGTAATCCATTTCTTGGCAAGTGGGTCATTCCAAACTACAGTGGCCATTTCATCAGGGATGTCACAGCCTATGTTTTCCAAGGTGTTGTCCAGAGTGTTGTCTGCCCTGTTGAAATACATGCGGAGCTACATTGTTTTCCCTGAGGTGGGCGATTTGTCTACGGTGAAGGGTGATTTCTATGCGCTTGGACATATTCCCAACATCATTGGTGCAATTGATGGGACACATGTTGCTTTGGTCCCCCCCAGCACAATGGAACAGGTGTACAGGAACAGAAAAAGTTGTCATTCCATGAATGTCCAGGTGGTCTGTTTGGCTGACCAGTACATCTCCCATGTAAATGCCAAGTTCCCTGGGTCAGTGCATGACGCGTACATCATGCGAAATAGCAGCATCCCTTACCTGATGGAACTACTTCAGAGACACCGTGTGTGGCTAATTGGTGACTCTGGTTACCCTAACCTGTCATGGGTACTGACCCCAGTGAGGAATCCCAGGACAAGGGCAGAGGAACGGTACAATGAGGCCCATGGGCGTACTAGGAGGGTGATCAAGCGGACCTTCGGCCTCCTGAAGGCCAGGTTTAGGTGCCTCCATATGACAGGTGGATCCCTAATGTACTCACCAAAGAAGGTGTGCCATATAATCGTAGCCTGCTGTATGCTTCACAACCTGGCTTTGCGCCGCCAGGTGCCTTTCCTGCAGGAGGATGGTCCAGATGGTGGTGTTGTGGCAGCTGTGGAGCCTGCGGAGAGTGAAGAGGAGGAAGACGAAGAGGACGACACAGACAACAGGGACAGAGTAATACAGCAGTATTTTCAATAACATACAGGTAAGAATCAACACCGGAATTTACATTTACTTAAAGTCTCCTGCCTCTCTACTGTCTGAGTTTCCACCCAGTGTATGTTCACTGAGTTGTGTCTTTCCCTTCCAATTTCAGAGATGTGGGCCCCACTCCGTGACCTCTGCTTTGTGTCCCCATGGACTACAGCTGTGTGACAGTGGTATGTTGTCATCACAATGTAACTGGACATTTTGGCACGGTTCTGTGTAATACATTTGTTCAAAAATACAGGCAGACTCCAGATTATTTTTGTGCAATAAGTGTGTTTATTAAAGTGTAAAATTTTGGGAAATGGTTGCAATTCGGTGATGGGTGATGGTGGAGGAATGTCCATGGCAGAGTCCAGATTTTCAGTCTCACAGGTGCATTGTCCATATGCCTGTGGAAGGTGGAGCAGGGGCAGTTTAAGATTGGACAGGGTGACAATGGGCGAAAGTGGGATGGCAATCAGGGGGTATCCTTTCGTGGCGGGGGTCTTGGCATCCTACTCTGTCTTCTTCCTAGAACTCAGGCACCGCTTGCGGGGTGGTTCTCCTTCTGCAGGGGGTGGGGTTCTGGTGGCCTGTTCTTGTGTCGGGCCTCCTGTCCACTAGCGCCGGCGGAGGTGGTAGCCTGTTCTTGGTCCATGCTAGTGACAGGGGCCCTTTGTGGTGCCACATGGTCCAGCAATGTGCTGACAATCTGATTGAGTGTGGGTTCCCTGGGCCTGTCCCCCCCTGTCGCACAGCAGCCCTCCCAGTTCCCCTGTTTCCCTGGGCCTCTGTCCCCTGGACCGTGTGCCCACTGCCACTGCCCCCAGGTCCCTGTTGTTGATGGGGTGGTGGGTTAACCTGGGTGCCCTGTAGTGGTGGACACACCGCTGATTGACGTGTCCTGGAGACAGAGGCATGGGCCCGCTGGGTGGGTGCTGTGCTGGTGTTCCCAGAGGGGGGTAGGTCTGCTGTGGCCTGTGGCTGTCTGACGGGAACCGACTGTCCCGAGGTCCCCGATGGGCCAGGCTGGTCATCTGGGTCCAGGGAGACAGAGCTGCTGTCATCACTGTGGGCCTCTTCTGGGGGTGGAATGGACATTCCTGGACCCTCCTGGGCGGTGTCGTGGCGTTCGGGTCCTGCAGGGGTATAAGAGTATGGTTATTGCTTCTGTGTGTGCCATAGCGTGCAATGGGTGGGTGCCCGTGTACCCCAGTGCTGGCATTCCCTTGTGGGGGCTGTTGAGATGGTGGTTTGGGGGGGATGGGTATGTGCAGTGGGCATGCTTAGGTGATGGGTGTCCATGGTTTGTGGTCGCATGCAGGGCTTGGTGTTGGGATGGGTGGGTTGTGATGGTGAGACATTCGCAAGGAGGATGTGTGATGGGGGTGAGGGGGAGGGCGGGGGTATGATTTGGCATGCCGGTGGTTGGGGGGGATGAAGTAGTTGAGATTCCACTTACCAGAGTCCATTCCTCCGCCTACTCCTGCGAGGCCCTCAGGATGCAGGATCGCCAAGACCTGTTCCTCCCATGTTGTAAATTCTGGGGGTTGAGGTGGGGGTCCGCCGCCAGTCTTCTGCACCGCAATGTTGTGCCTTGATACCATGGAACGCACCTTCCCCCGTAGGTCGTTCCACCGCTTCCTGATGTCGTCCCGATTTCGTGGATGCTGTCCCACAGCGTTGACCCTGTCCACTATTCTTTGCCATAGCTCCATCTTCCTGGCAATGGTGGTGTGCTGCACCTGTGCCCCGAAGAGCTGGGGCTCTACCCGAACTATTTCCTCCACCATGACTCTGAGTTCAGCATCTGAAAACCTGTGGTGTCTTTGGGGTGCCATGGGGTGGTGTGGATGAGGTGTGGGGTGGCGTTTGTGGTGATGAGTGTGGTGCGTGTGGTGGTGTGTGGTGTTTTGTGCATGGATGTTGTGTGGGTGATGCTGTTGTGTGCCTCTGTGTGGTGGGATTGTCTATTCTGTGCTCTCTCTCTGGCCTTCGTCAATAATTTTGGGTCGTAGGGGTTTGTGGGTGATGTGGGTGTGTTTTATATTGTGTTGGGTGTGTGGGAGTGGTGTTAGTATGTGTATCAAGTGTGTGTGTTTCAAAATGACCAATGTGGCAGTGTTTTGGAGCTGTGTGTGTATTTTGACCGTGGCTGTGTGTACCGCCAATGGAATACCGCGGTTGAAAGACCGCTGCGTGGATTCGTGGGTCGGAATGGAATGGGTGTATTTCTGTTGGCGTGACGGTGGAGGTTTGGTCATCGCCAGTTTTTCACTGGCCGTTGGTGTGCCGGACTTTTGTGGATGTCGGGTTTTTGGCGGTTTGCCTGTTGCGGGTCAGAATGACCGTGGCGGTTTCCCGCGGCAGCGGCGGTGTTATGGCAGTCTTCTGACCGGCGGTAAGCACCTTTTACCGCCGAGGTCAGAATGACCCCCCATGTCTTTGTTAAGTTTAGCATCCCCATCCTAGTCCAAAACACATGCATCACCGCAGGACAACCCCACAAAAACAGAGAAAACTGTATCACTGCCCTCAACATCCACTGACCCAAACACAGCAGCAGTCTCCCCAAAGATGTTAAGAATTTCAACAATTGGATCATGTCCTATGTTGACTCCCAGGCCCACCTCCAGACCCTAGGTCAGTTGGTACAATGATGAACTAAGGCTGATAAAATGCCACTGCAAACAACTGGAGCACAAATGGAGAATGGAGAATGAGCCAGGACAATGAAGACAGGAGCATATTGAAAACCATTATATGATGCCATCACATAATGATACGGACCACCAAACATGTTGCTCCAGTGGACCGCATAGATACCAGCACCAACAGAATATTTTTGCTAGCTGAGTAAAACTTGATCACCCCCTTGAACGACCCCTGCAACAATTTCTCTAAATACTTCGACAACAAACTCATTTACAGCATCTTCAGCCCCCAACCAGCCCAATAAACCTTGCCAAACTCCTCCTGACCTTATCCAAAGAACCAGTGCTGACCAGATAGCCAATTGTCACCCCAGATGAAATTGCTGCCACCATGAAGTCCATCATCCCAGGGGGTCCAGGAGACCACACTTACTGCAGAGCACTGCAACCCACTAGCACAAGGCTCACATCCCTTCTGAAGGCCCCTGCCACTTCTGCACCCTTCCCAGAAACATGGAAACATGTAGCTGTCTCCATTGCTGAAAAAACCTTTTGAATACTCTTCAACTCTCACCTACTACAGACCATTGAATGTGCTACTATTCCTTGCAAAGGCCTTAGTTTTATTAACTCACTGAATACCTCAAAAACCACCAACTCCTTGACACCATGCAGTTGGGTATCAGAGACAACCGGTGCATGGAAAATGTCCTCATCGCGACCACAGGTGGCATGAGCATGACTCTGAACAGCAGAGACATTGCAGCTGTGACCCTCCTGGACTTCTCTGAAGCATTTGGTAAAGTCTCTCACTCCATCCTCACCCAATACTAAATCAACATAGGAATCCAAGATCTGCTCCTTCCTGACTAGAAGGACCCAGTCAGTCAGGCTGACCGTGACCTCATTTGCAGAGTACTGTAAAGGATCCTCCCTGAGCTGACCCTCGTCAACACATATATGATCCCTCTAGCCAGCATCATTCGCTCTCATGATATCAACAACTTCTCCTCTGCTGATGACACACAATTCATCCTTTCCCTCATGGACAAGACACCCAGGGGGTCATTCAGGGCAAAAAAGACCAAAACACCGCCAACAGGCTGGCGGTGCTTTTTTCCCCATTCTGACCGCGACAGTAAAGCCGCAGTCGGACTGCCGGGGCCTGTGGTTTTCCGCCATTTCTGCCCCGGCGGCGATAATCTGCCAGGGCAGTGCTGCAAGCAGCGCTGCCCTGGGGATTATGACCCCCCCTACCGCCAGCCTGTTTCTGGCGGTTTTCACTGCCAGGAAGAGGCTGGCGGTAAGGGGTGTCCTGGGGCCCCTGGGGGCCCCTGCACTGACCATGCCACTGGCAGGGGCAGTGCAGGGGCCCCCTAACAGGGCCCCGGACAGCTTTTCACTGTCTGCCCAGCAGACAGTGAAAAGCGCGACGGGTGCAACTGCACCCGTCGCACGGCCGCAACACCACCGGCTCCATTCGGAGCCGGCTTCTGTGTTGCGGCCTCATTCCCGCCGGCCCAGCGGGAATGTCGGAATGGGGGCTGCGTGAGTGTGGCCGCATTGGCGGCCGCGTGGCGGTTTCCAAGGTCGGAATGACCCCCCCAGTGTCCAGCCCAAGTTCAATGCCTACATGGAATCAACAACTGGATGAAGATCAACTGCCTAAAGCCTAAACATTGACAAGACTGAAACTGTGATCTTTGGTAGGAGCACTTCCCTGTGGGACTCCACCTGGTGGGCAACAGAGATAGGACAGACACCCATCACTATCACCCACACCAAGAACCTCAGAACCATCATCAACAGAAAATTTGACATGATCACCAAAGTCAATGCTGTCATTGCCTGATGCTTTCATACCCTTAAGATGCTGAAGAATGTTTTCAAATGACTCCTGATTAGTACCTGTAAAGCTGTCACATATGCCCTGGTCACAAGCAAGCTGGACTACAGGGACACCGCAATGCCGGGATCAACAAAAAACTCACCAGAAGGATGCAGATCATTCAGAAATCAGCAGCCAGCATCACTGTCAACCTCTTATGTCATACTTACATCACACCACACCTGAAGGAGATCCACTTGCTCCTCATTTTCAAACAAACATAATTCAAATTCTTCACCACAATGCTTAGGTCACTACATAACACTGGCCCAGCACACCTCAACAATCGCATCTGCTTTCATAAACTTTCCTGACGCCTCCACTGGTCATGACACCTACATGCACAAATCCCATGAATAGAGAAAACTAGATCCAGCAGTTGAGGCTTCGCCTAAATTGCCTCTAAAACATGGAATAACCTGCCTCCACACATAAGATCCCCCTCCTCACTTCTTGAGTTTCACAAGTGGTTTTAGGCCTGGTTTTACAAACTGGGTCTCTAATTGGCAGAGGTAGTGTAGGAGGCTGGTCTGGTTTGTACTGGGTACCTTAGGTACTTACACCTTATACCAGGTCTAGTTATCCCTTATTAGTGAAATGTAGTAGTGATGTAGCAGCTTAGGCTGATAGAGGTAGCTGTAGCTGAGCAGCTTAGGCTGAACTAGGAGACATGCAAAGCTCCTGCAATACCACTATAGTTACACAGTACTTATACACAATAAAAGACAATACTCAGTGTCACCAAAAATAATGGTACTTTATTTTAGTGACACAAGGCCAAAAATATCTTAGAGGCAATACTCCTTCTGGAGTTAAGTACTATACACATTATAGACACTAGAGACCAAAATCAGGTAAGTAAATATTCACAGGATAGTGCAAACAATAGAAAATACCATAGAATGTAATAGGAAGAAATAGGCTTAGGGGCAACACAAACCATATACTGAAAGTGGAATGCAAATCACAAATTCCCCTAGGCAAGTGTAGTGTGTAGAGCGGCGCTGGGAGTGTACGAAAACCACAAAGGTGAGTAAAATACCCCAACCCAGAGCCCAGGAAAATAGGAGTAAAGTACTGCAAGTTTCCTCAGGACACACTACATGTCGTGATTAGAGTTATTGCAAGAACCAAGCAAGACTGCACACAACAAATGGTGGATTCCTGGACCTGAAGACCTGGAAAGAGAGGAGACCAGGTCCAGAAGTTGCAGAAGATTCTAGAAAGGACAGGAGCCCCTGCCAACCTAAAAGATGGTGCAAAAGAGGATGCTCCGGTTGGAAGAAGTCTGCAGAAGAGCACCAAAGAAGATGGCTGCGGGTTCCTACATGATGCAAAGGTTGTCCCACGTCGAGATGTTGGATGCAGGTAAGTTGGAGCACTGGATTCGTCCAACAAGCCTTGGTTCAAGCAATGTCACGGTTTGTGACAAAATGGTGCTGCCTGGACCCAGGAGGGACCTGGGGGCCTAAACTCAAACTGAGGAGGCAGATGAGGCTCCCTACACTGGAGGGAACCCACAGATGACCGGGCAGCACACACAGAGGTCCCAGGACACGGGGACAAAGAAGGTGCAAATTGTGGTTGCTGCAGCACTACAAACGAAGGTCCCACACCGCTGGAGAACAACTCAGTGAGTTGAGCATCGCAGGATAGAGTGCTGGGGACCTGGGCCAGGCTGTGCATGAAGGATTCTTGCAAATAGTGCACAGAGGCCCCAGGAAGTAGAGATGACGTGGAGCACAGGGGTACTGTCGCAAATGGGGAAGACAAGCTCTTACCTCCACCAAATGTAGACAGCTGGACCTTAGGACAGTCTCTGTCGAAGTGGTCTACCACTTGTGTTCCAAGGAGCACGCTCGTCACCAGGAGAGTAGTCCCAGAGAACTGGTCTTCATCTTAGAAGGTGCCTGCTGGAGCAGGGAAGTGATTCCGTCACTCCATGGGAGATTTCTTCTGTCCTTCTGGCGCAGGGTGAAGACAGGGAGTCCTCAGAGCATGCACATCTTGGAAACTGTTGCAGTTGCTGGCTGGAGCTGAAGTTGCAGGGTCACAGTAGCCTTTCTGGATACTTTGTTGCAGTTACAGCGGTTCCTGGAGCAGTCTGCGTTGATCCGACAGTCAGAGGATGAAGCAGGAGTTGCATAGGATTCCTGATGGAAACTTGCAAGCTGAATCTGAAGAGGAACCCACAGGAGAGACCCTAAATAGCCCTAACAGGAGGATTGGCTACCTAACCAGGTATGCACCTATCAGGTGGGGTCTCCGACGTCACCTGCTGGCACTGGCCACTCAGAGATGTCCAGAGTGTCCCCACACCTTGGAAAACAAGATGACTAATGCTAGGGACACACTGGAGGAGCTCTGGGCACCACCAATGGGGTGGTGATGGACAAGGGAGTGGTCACTCCCCTTTCTTTTGTCCAGTTTCCTGCCAGAGCAGGGGAGAAGGGGTCCCTGAACCGGTGTAGACTGGCTTACGCAAGAAGGGCACCATCTGTGCCCTTCAAAGGATTTACAAAGGCTCTGGGAGGCTACCCCTCCCAAACCTGTAATACCTATTTCCAAAGGGAGAGGGTGTAACACCCTCCTCCCAAAGAAAATGCTTTGTTCTGCCTTCCTGGGACTGAGCTGCTCAGAAACCAGGAGGGCAGAACCGTGTCTGTGAGGTGGCAGCAGCTGCAGCAGCAGTGCAAGCCTCAAACAGCTGCTTTGGCAGTACTGGGGGTCCATGGTCCATGGGATTGGCCCCCAATACCAGATTTGTAATGGGGGACGATTCCATGATCTTAGACAACTTACATGGCCATATTCAGAGTTACCATTGTGATGCTACATATAGGTATTGACCTATATGTAGTGCATGCGGGTAATGGTATCGCCGCAGTCACGAAGTACGGGGAATTGGCCCTGGACAGCGTGGGTGCACCTTTGCTAGTGCAAGGGTGCCCTCACACTTAGTAACGTTGCACCTAGCCTTCGGTAAATGAAGGTTAGACATATAGGTGACTTATAAGTTACATAAGTACGGGGAAAATGGCTGTGAAATAGTGTGTGCTCTATTTCATGCAGGTTGCTGTGGCAGTCCTGTGAAAAGGTTTGTCTGAGCTCCTTATGGGTGGCAAAAGAAATGCTGCAGCCCATAAGGATCTCCTGGAACCCCATTGTCCTGGGTACCTAGGTACCGTATACTAGGGACTTATAAGGGGGGTCCAGTATGTCAATTGGAATTGGTAAATGAAGTCACTAAACTATAGTGACTAATTTGGAAGCAGGGAGAGCATAAGCAGAACTTCAGTGACACAGTTAAACACTACTGACAACACACACATTAGGCCACAAACTATGAACACTTGGGTCCTGGCTAGCAGGATCCCAGTGAGACATTAAAAACACACTGACACACACTCACAAACAGGTCAAAAGTGTGGGGTACCATGTTAAAAAGAGGCTACTTTCTCACAGGTAGGCCCCCTGTCCGAGTAGAGAACACATTCCTAATAAGGGTAAGTCACAACACAACTTAATTTATCCTGTTCTCACTCTCGGATAGCTTGGCAAAGAGCAGGCAGGCTTAACTTAGAAGACAGTGTGTAAAGTGTTTGTGCAATAACTCATAGAGCAACACAGTGAAAACAGCACAAAAAGACTCCACACCAGAATAGAAAAATATAGAATATTTATCTAATTAAAATAACACTAAAGAAATACAAATTCATCCAGTGGAAGTCAAGCTATGAATTTTTAAAAATTCAATGTGAAAACAGTGCTTAGAAGTCACTAGCTGTCCAAAGGTTACTTGATCCGAAATCCAGGCCGACCAAAACCCACGCAGTGCCTGCTGAAACAGTACCTCTGGTGGAGCAATGTGACAATGCTGAGGGCACAATGCATCTGTATTTTACATAGATTGAGGCCACCGCATCATCAGTAGGCTCTGTTTTCTGCTGCGCTCGGGTTGATGTGCCAATTGTGGCAGATTTAAGCTGCAGAATCCACTTCTGATGCCCAGGTCTTAGAGGGGGGCAAGTCAGAAAGCCCTTGGAGCTCACTCTAGTGGGAGGGCAGATTACTTGCAACAGGGTCAGAGAGCAGGGCAACACGTTGAAAAGCAGTCTTTAAAGAAAAGCAGTCCAGTTGAGTACTTTGTGCAGCACAGCATTTTTTCTGACAAAGGCTCCGTTCCAGGTCCAGAAGAGTCAGATTTGATGGGCTCAACAACCCTTTACTTAGACCCAAATGTATCTTTGAAGTGGGAGTGTTGGAAAATGGGTTATTGGTAAGGGCAGGTAGGTACCCACACTTAGCAATAGGCCACTAACCTCCACTTAGGTCCAGTTAGGTCTCAGCAAATTAAACCCAGCTCAACCCTTGGTAGCTTGGCAACGAGCGTCAAGGCTTAACTTAGGAGACAGAGGGGGTCATTACGACCTTGGTGGGCGGCGGGCGCCCGCCAGGCGGTAACCGCCGTGCGGCCGCCAATGCATCCGCACTCACGCGGCCCCCATTATGACATTCCAGCTGGGCTGGCGGGCGCAAACCAAGTTTGCGCCCGCCGGCCCAGCGGGAATGAGGCCGCAACATAGGACCCGGCTCCTAATGGAGCCGGCGGTGATGCGGCCGTGCGACGGGTGCAGTTGCACCCATCGCGCTTTTCACTGTCTGCTATGGAGACAGTGAAAAGCTGGCTGGGGCCCTGTTAGGGGGCCCCTGCACTGCCCATGCCAGTGGCATGGGCAGTGGTGTGGCCCCCAGGAGCCCCAGGACACCCCTTACCGCCAGCCTCTTCCTGGCGGTGCAAACCGCCAGAAACAGGCTGGCGGTAGGGGGTCATAATCCCCAGGGCAGTGCTGCTTGCAGCGCTGCCCTGGCGGATTATCACCGCCGGGGCTAAAATGGCGGTAAACCGCCAGCCCCGACGGTGCGACTGCGGCGCTACCGCTGCGGTCGTAATAATGGCCTCCGTACCGCCAGCCTGTTGGCGGTACGGACGCCACATTACCCCTGGCGGTCTCTGACCGCCAGAGCCATAATGACCACCAGAGTGTAAAGCATTCAAATATCACAAAACAGTAATTAAATAAAACACAGGAAACAGTTTAAAAATCCCAAACCAATTTATAAAAATAGAATGCATTGTTATCTTTAAAATAAAATGACACAAAAACGAATAAAATCGGATAAGGGGAACCGGAGATATGAATTTTTAAAGAATTTTTTTTTTTTTTGCGCCTAGAAACAAAAAGTGCCAAAAGGGTCATCTGGTTGCACCTCAACCGTGGCAAAGTCAAAGTTTAAGGCCGACCGCGATGGAGCCCTGCTCGGCTACAGGCCGCGGGAGGCCTTGGTTAAAAGTTTACCTTCACACTTAGGGGGTTATTACAACTTTTGAGGTGGTGTTAATCCCTCCCAAAAGTGACGGTAAAGTGACGGATATACCACCAGCCGTATTACGAGTCCATTATATCCTATGGAACTCGTAATACGGCTGGTGGTATATCCGTCACTTTACCGTCACTTTTGGGACGGATTAACACCTCCTCCAAAGGACTTAGGGGGTCATTCTAACTTCGGCGGGCGGCCAAAGTTCCCCCGCCAGAACACTGCAGCGCGGTCAAATGAGCGCCGCAGTGATTCTGACTTTCCCGCTGGGCGGGCGGGCGACCGCCAAAAGGCCGCCCGCCCGCCCAGCGGGAAAGCACCAGCAACTAGGAAGCCGGCTCCGAATGGAGCCGGCGGAGTTGCTGGTGTGCGACGGGTGCAGTTGCACCCGTCGCGATTTTCAGTGTCTGCCACGCAGACACTGAAAATCAATGTGGGGCCCTGTTAGGGGGCCCCTGCAGTGCCCATGCCAGTGGCATGGGCACTGCAGGGGCCCCCAGGGGCCCCACGACACCCGTTCCCGCCAGCCAGGTTCTGGCGGTGAAAACCGCTAGAACCAGGCTGGCGGGAAGGGGGTCGGAATCCCCATGGCGGCGCTGCTTGCAGCGCCGCCGTGGAGGATTCCCTGGGGCAGCGGGAAGCCGGCGGGAAACCGCCGGCTTCCCTTTTCTGACAGCGGCTTTACCGCCACGGTCAAAATGCCCCCGGAAGCACCTCCAGCCCGTTGACGGTGCTTCCTCCGTCACCTACCCTGGCGGTCTATGACCGCCAGGGTAGGAATGACCCCCCTAGTCATTTTTTCGAGGTGAAAATCCTTCGACTGGGGTAAACCTGGATCTTGATCCGACGTCCATGGAGCCCTCCTCGGATACGCTGGCTGGGAGGTCCCGGTCAACTTTTTACCTTCGGACTTAGGGGGTTATTACAACTTTGGAGGAGGTGTTAATCCATCCCAAAAGTGACGGTAAAGTGACGGACATACTACCAGCCGTATTTCGAATTCCATAGGATATAATGGAGTCGTAATACAGCTGGTGGTATATCCGTCACTTTACTGTCACTTTACCGTCACTTTTGGGACGGATTAACACCTCCTCCAAAGTTGTAATAACCCCCTTAGGGGGTCATAATGACCTTGGCGGTATAAGGCGCTTACCGCCGTGCAGAAGACCGCCAATACACCGCCGCAGCCACGTTAGACCGCCACAGCTATTATGACACACATCTCGGAATCCGCCGAAATTCAGACACCCACACAACACCGCCACACAAAAGGTCAGCGATAAACATGCGGAAACAAATCCTCCACCTCCACGCCAACAGAAACACGCCCATGCTATTACGACCCACGAATCCACGCGGTGGTCTATCAACCGCGGTATTCCATTGGCGGTACACATCGCCGCGCTCAAAATACACACACATATACAAAACACCGCCACATTGGACAATTCCAAATACACACACCTGATACACATACAAACACCACTCCCACACACCCAATACAATATAAAACACACACCCACATCACACACAAACCCTTACAACCACAATTTCTGAGAGAAGGCCAGAGAGAGACAGCACAGAATAGAGAACCCCATCACACAGAGGCACACTACACCATCACCCACACAACACCCACGCACAAAACACCACATACCACTACACTCACCACACTCATCAACACATACACCACCCCACACATCACACACACCACCCCATGGCACGCCAAAGACACCCCCGCTTCTCCGAGGAGGAGCTCAGGGTCATGGTCGAGGAAATCCTACGGGTAGAGCCACAGCTATTTGGCTCACAGGTACAGCACACATCAATAGCCAGGAAGATGGAGCTATGGCAAAGAATAGTCGACAGGGTCAATGCTGTGGGACAGCACCCAAGAAATAGGGAGGACATCAGGAAGAGGTGGAACGACCTACGAGGGAAGGTGCGTTCCACGGTATCCAGGCACAACATCGCGGTACAGCGGACTGGCGGTGGACCCCCACCTCCTCCCCTACAACTAACAACATGGGAGGAGCAAGTCTTGTCCATCTTGCATCCTGAGGGCCTCGCAGGAGTCGTTGGAGGAACGGACACTGGTAAGTCAAATTTCAACTATCATATCCCCCACCCTACCTGCATGCTATCACACACCCCCACCCTCACACCCTCCCCTATCACTCCAAATCCTCACCTATCTACCCATGACACCAACCACCCATCCCAACCCCACAACCTGCATGACCTAACTAAGCATGGATACCCATCACTAAAGCATGTCCACTGCACAGACCCACAACACCCCCCAACTATCACCACACAAGCCCCCACACAGGAATGCCTGCACTGGGGTACACGCACACCCAAACATTGCACATCATGAAACACACACATGCAATAATCATGTACTCATACCCCCGCAGGAACCCGAAGGAATGTCACCACACCAGAGGGTCCAGACAACACCACTCCACCCCCAGAAGAGGCCCACAATGACGACAGCAGCTCTGCCCCACTGGATCTTGATGACCAGCCCGGACCATCGTGGGCCTCAGGACAGTCGGTTCCCCTTGCCCAGCCACAGCCCAACACCGAACTGCCACCCTCTGGGAACACCAGCACAGCACCCACCCAGCAGGCCCAAACCTCTCTACCCAGGACAGGTCAATCAGTGGTGTGTCCACCACTACAGGGCACCCAGGCTAACCCACCACCCCAACAACAACAGGGACCTTGGGGCAGTGGTAGTGGGCACACGGTCCAGGGGACGGAGCACAGGAACACAGGGGAACTGGGAGGGCTGCTGTGCGACAGAGGGAGGACAGGCCAAGGGAACCTACTCTCAACGGGGCCCTCTCCTCCATCATCGGAGCATACCACCACTCCCAGGAGATGATGGCAACGGTACTGGCCAAGTTGCAGGAGACCCTGCGTCTGCAGGAGGAACAGTATTTGGGGTTCAGGGAGGAGCTCAGGTCCATCGGCTCTGCCCTGGGCACCATTGTAGGGGTGCTGACGGACATTCAAAAGGCCTTGAGGGACACCGTGGCACTCACAGGGGCCCCTGACACTAGCCACGACGATGAAATGCCCACCACCTCCGCCGGCGCTAGTGGACAGGAGGCACCGCCACAGGACCAACACACCAGCACCCCATCCCCTGCAGACGGACCACCACCACGCAAGCGGGTCCTGAGATCCAGGAACAGGACAGAGCAAGATGGCAAAACCCCCGCCAGGAAATAAGACCACCCTGATCGTCCTCCCACTGTCCCACTTTGTTACCCTGTCCAAATCGGAACTGCCCCAGCTCCACTTCCAATGGCCAGATGTGCAATGTACCTGTGAGACTAATAGACTGGACTCTGCCATGGACATTCCTCCACCATCACCCATCCCCATTTCACAACCCCCCTTCATTGTAATGCACTTAAATAAACACCCTTGAAACACTAATAAAACTGGTGTCAGTCAATGATTGTGAACTTTGTATTGTCAATTACAGTGTTAAAAAAGGTTACCCATTGGAAGGCCAACATACCAATGTCACACATCACAAGTCTTTCAAGGGTGCAAGCTGTTGACACGTAGGTTACCACAATAGTGAAACTGAAATGGAAGGGGACAACTCAGTTAACAAATAGGGAGTGAAATGTAGGTACAGGATAGAGGTAGACGTGTGAAAGTTAATAATATGTGAAACATAAAAATGGACTCACCTGTGTCTCACTGAAAATATTGCTGTATGACTGACTCCCTGTTGTCGTTTTCATCTTAATCAGCTTCATCCTCATCACTGTCCACAGGCTCCACAGGCTCCCCCGCTGCAACAACACCGTCATCTGGATCATCCTCCTGCAGAAAAGGCACCTGGCGTCGCAATGCCAAGTTATGGAGCATGGAGCAGGTGATGATGATGTCGCACACCTTCTTCGGTGAGTAGAATAGGGATCCTTCAGTAATATGGAGGCACCTGAACCTGGCCTTAAGAAGGCCGAAGGTGCGTTCGATTACCCTCCTAGTACGCCTATGGGCATCATTGTACAGTTCCTCTGCCCTGGTCCTGGGATTCCTCACTGGGGTCAATAGCCAGGACAGGTTGGGGTAACCAGAGTCCCCCAATAGCCATACACGGTGCCTCTGGAGTTGACCCATCATATCAGGGATGCTGCTATTCCGCAGGATGTAGGCGTCATGCACAGAGCCAGGGAACATAACATTTACCTGCAAGATGTACTGGTCTGCCAAACAGACCATCTGTACATTCATAGAATGATAACTCTTCCTGTTCCTGTACACCTGTTCATTCCTGCGGGGGGGACCAGAGCTACATGGGTCCCATCAATGGCACCTATGACGTTGGGGATATGTCCAAGGGCATAGAAATCACCTTTCACTGTAGGCAAATCCTCCACCTCAAGGAAAATTATGTATCTCCTTACGTGTTTCAGCAGGGCAGACAACACTCTGGACAACACGTTGGAAAACATAGGCTGGGACATCCCTGATGCCATGGCCACTGTTGTCTGAAAAGACCCACTTGCAAGGAAATGCAGCACTGACAGCACCTGCACGTCAGGGAGGATTCCAGTAGGATGGCGGATTGGTGACATCAGGTATGGCTCCAACTGGGTACATAGTTCATGGATTGTGGCACGGTCAAACCGGTAGGTCACGATGACATGTCGCTCTTCCATTGTCAACAGGTCCACCAGCGGGCGGTACACCGGAGGATTCCGCCATCTTCCAATATGTCCCAACTGACGGTGCATAAGAAGGACAACAGCGAAGAAACTGTCAGCATTCCTCCAGGTATGTACCCACAGTCACACACAAGACTACAACAGACAATTAACCCATCCGGGAAAGGTTTTGAGTGTAGGCCTCGGTATGTGTGACGCAGTAGTAATTGAAGCCATGTGGGCCCCTGAAATGGCGGCTGCCTGACCTCTAAACTGGGACAATGGCATTGTGGGGTAACTGCGCTGGCATTGGACACCGTCGCGGTAGGCAGTCGTAGAGCGCGGCGCAATGCTGCATTGGTTAACATTGGGCCCTATGGGTCCCAGGAGCCAATGAACAGGTGCGCCGCCGGTGATGATGCGCACCGCCGCGGACGTCACCGCCGTTGACGTCACCACCATTTTCTATCTCTTCAATCACTAGATACCTGACCTTCGACAGGAGAGGACCTACACTGCTAGTGCTGCTGTGACCTCGGTCTGGAAGCAACGATGGCTGCTGCATCTGGGGAAAGGGCCCCTGCCTTCACTGCACAGGGGTTGGAGAAACTTGTGGATGGGGTCCTCCCCCAGTACACGCTACTCTACGGTCCTCCAGACCAACAGGTTAGTACACAGGGAGCACGTTGGATGGGCAAGGCTTGGGTGGAGAGGGCTGGGTGGATGAGGTAAGGGGGCAGAGTACATAGAACAGTTATGCATGGGGATGACTGGGCCACAGGGATAGAGTTGGGAGGGGGCCAATCACAACGACGGTGCAGTAGGTAATGACTGTCCTCTTTCCTTGTGCATGTCATGTAGGTCAGCGCCCACCAGAAGAGGGACATTTGACGTGCCATCGCCAAGGAAGTCCGGACCCTGGGGGCCCACCAGAGACGGGGCACCCACTGCCGTAAGAGATGGGAGGACATTCGCTGCTGCAGCAAGAAGACGGCAGAGGCTCAGCTGGGGATGGCCTCCCAAAGTGGGAGGGGTGCCCGTCGCACCATGACCCCCCTGATGTCCCGGATCCTGGCGGTGGCCTACCCGGAGTTGGATGGGTGCTTAAGGACATCACAGCAGACACAAGGGGGTGAGTACTACCTCATCATATGGACTTTGCGTGCAGTGGAGGTGTCTGGGTGGGGGTGGTGGGTTGTGGGTGTCCCTAGGCCAGGGCGAGTTAGGTAGGCAAGGCCCTTCCGTTATGTAGGCCATGTGGCATCTCTACCCCAGCTCAAAACAGAGGGAAGTTGATGTATAGTTGCCCCTTTGCCATCCATGTGGGCAGATTACTACCATTGCCATGTAGGCCATTTCCCAGAAATAGCATGTGCAGAGGTCACAAGCACGGCGTAATGCATGTAGCTGCTGCGTCTGTCTTGTCCGCCAATGGTAGCGGTATGCCATGCACTAAAACTCTCTTTCTTCTGTCTCCCCCCTTTTCCTGCTCTCCCTGTCCTTCTGTACATCAGCATCAACAGGCGGAGGTACAGTGGCACCGGAGCACGAGGGAGCTGCATCCCACATGGCCATGGAGGGCCACACCACAGACTGTGAATTCACCAGTGGGACGGAGGGCGAGGGGAGCTTCACGTCGGCCACCAGATCACAATCCAGCGACACGGACTCGTCCGCCGATGGGAGCTCCCCTGTGGTGGCGGCACCATCTGTGCGCCCCACTTCTACAGGTACAGCCGCCACCTCCCCTACCAGCACCACCCTCCCAGCAGCCCCTCAGTGTGTGTCCCGTGCCCGCTCACCCAGGAGGGTGGGCATCACCTTCGCCCCAGGCACCTCAGGCCCTGCCCCAGTCACCCCTGCTGCCCTCAGTGAGGAGGCCATTGACCTCCTCAGGTCACTCACTGTTGGGCAGTCTACCATTGTGAATGCCATCCAGGGTGTAGAACGAGAGTTGAAACACGGTAATGCATTCCTGGAAGGCATTCATTCTGGTCAGGCTGTCCTTCAGCGAACCCTGCAATCTCTGGCTTCAGCACTGATGGCAGCCATTGTCCCTGTGTCCAGCCTCCCCCCTCCAACCTCCTCCACCCAGACCCAATCCCCTGTACCCCAGCCCATCCCAAGCACACCTACAGACCAGCAGGCACACAAGTCAACACACATAAGTAGCTCAAGCAAACATAGGCACCACACACACCACAGGCACTCACACAAGCATCACACCCATACAGACACAGCAACATCCACTGTCTCCACTGTGTCCCCCTCCTCCTCTTCTCCCTCCTCCCTCCCAGTCTTGTCTACACACACACCTGCATGCACCACATCTACAGGCACTAGGACTTGCACCAGGACACCCAGCACCACAAGCCGCTCACCTGCACTCACCACCTCCACTGCCATTTACACGTCCCCTGTGTCCTCTCCCAGTGTGTCTGTGACGCCCCCTCCCAAAGTACACAAACGCCGGCAATCACTCACCCAACATCCATACACCTCACGACAGCCTCCAGTACCTGCACCTGCACCCAAAACACCTAAAGTGACACCTCCTACAACCACCTCCTCTACCTCCACTCACAGACCCCCTCCAACTACCCATCCCAGTGTCCGTCAGAAACTGTCCCTCTGTCAAATTGACCTGTTTGCCCCCACCCTCCCCTTCAATTCATCAGTCCCGTCGTAGCGCCTCAGCCAAAAAGCCTCCAGTACCAGTGGTGCGTGTTCCAGGTTTTTGGAGTGCACCGTCCACCAGGGCAGGCAGTAGGACCCGGAGCCAAGGCACTGTCAGCCCACCCCCTGTAAAGGCACCGAAATTGGAGAGTGGACGACGGGACCGTGTCAAGACTCCTGGTGGGACAACAAGTGAAATGGGATCCAAGGCAATTGGTGAGTCAGCTGTCACTCCAAAGAAGGTGGGGAAGGTTCCGAGGAAGTCTGCCCAGCCTGTTGTGTGTGTCACGGCGGAGAAGTGCGCCATCATTTCCGGCGGTCCAGACACAACCGCCAGCACTGTCGTTACTGGTCAGGAGACCACCGCCAGAGTCAGTGCCCAGGAGGGCCCGAGTAGCGTTACTGGTCAGGAGACCACCGCCAGAGTCAGTGCCCAGGAGGGCCCGAGTATTGTTACTGGTCAGGAGACCACTGCCAGAGTCAGTGCCCAGGAAGGCCCGAGTATTGTTACTGGTCAGGAGACCACCGCCAGAGTCAGTGCCCAGGAGGGCCTGAGTATCGTTACTGGTCAGGAGACCACCGCCAGAGTCAGTGCCCAGGAGGGCCCAAGTATCGTTACTGGTCAGGAGACGCGCAGGAGGGCCCGAGTATCATCACTGGTCAGGAGACCACCGCCGGAGTCAGTGTCCAGGAGGGACCAGGATCCCACAGCCCCGCTGGGCGATGATGGAACGTCATGCCACACCCCAATGTCCAGTGTGGAGTTTGTCTTGCCACACCCCAATGTCCAGTGTGGAGTTCGTCATGCCACACCCCAATGTCCAATGTGGAGTTCGTCATGCCACACACCAATGTCAGTATCTGAACCGCCATCTCAGGCTACCGCTGAACAGTCCATAGCCAGCCATGGTGAAGACCGCTGAACAGTCCATAGCCAGCCATGGCAAAGCACCGCTGAACAAGGCCAAGACCGCCATGGCAAAGCACCGCTGAAAAGTCCATAGCCAGCCATGGCAAAGCACCGCTGAACAAGGCCAAGACCGCCATGTTGAAGACCGCTGAACAGTCCATAGCCAGCCATGGCAAAGCACCGCTGAACAAGGCCAAGACCGCCATGGTGAAGACCGCTGAACAGTCCATAGCCAGCCATGGCAAAGCACCGCTGAACAAAGCCAAGACCGCCATGGTGAAGACCGCTGAACAGTCCATAGCCAGCCATGGCAAAGCACCGCTTAACAAGGCCAAGACCGCCATGGTGAAGACCGCTGATCAGGGCAAACACCGTGTGGGTATGAATATGCCGCCACATCAGGCATCCTTCTCCCATGTGCAGCTGTGACAGTGACAGGACAGGAACTTTCACGGGGAGACTCATCCAGTCTGGCCACCAGTCCCACCCAGTACCAGTTGAGAACTGCATCTACTTGCGTCAATGTGGCTTTGCACTCCCCAGGATGGTCCAGTGGGCAACCCACCCACTGTAAATACTTGAGAGACTGTGGCTTTGCACTCTCCAGGATTGAACAGTGGTCAACCCACCCACTGTAGAGACTTGAGAAACTGTGGCTTTGCACTCCCCAGGATTGTTCAGTGGCCAAACCACCCACTGTAGAGACTTGAGAGACTGTGGCTTTGCACTCCCCAGGGTTGAACAGTGGGCAAACTACCCACTGTAGAGACTTGAGAGACTGTGGCTTTGCACTCCCCAGGATTGAACAGTGGGCAAGCCACCCACTGTAGAGACTTGAGAGACTGTGGCTTTGCACTCCCCAGGATACATCAATGGGCATGGAGCCCTGTCGTGGATCTGGCTTTGCAGTCATGTGGCTGAGGTGCCTCCCCTTCCCTTCCCCCTGAGGTGCCTGTAGTGTTTCAATCTGATGCCCCGGCAGTGTTGTTTTGGATTTTGGTCAGGTATCTATTGTGGGCCTCGCCCATGCATTTTTGGACTGTTGGTGCACGGACATTGTTGTGTACATATCTGCACTACTTCTTGTATTGTATATATAAATATGACAGATTTCGAGATATGATTCAGTATATTTTTATATGACATGTATATTGGCACATTACAATATTTGAACGGATCTCGCTTTGTCTTTGCATTCTTCCGGGGGGATTGTGGGTTGTTAATGTGATATTTTTTACTGCATTGGTGTGTATGTTGTGATATGCGAGGGTGGGGGTGGGGGTGTTTGGTGGGTGTCCCCCCAGCTTTTGCCTCCCCCCTCCCCCGTGTCGTAGATGCAGTACTCACCGGTATGTTCTGCGCCTACGTCGCTGTTGTTCGTACAGGAGCAGAAAGACAAGGGCAGGTAGTATTTGGAGTTCCGGCTCCATGGAGTCGTCGTTCCTCGTGGAGTGTGTTGAGGTGAGTGTTTTCCCATAGCAAAGGCTGTTTCCGCCGTGTTTTTATCCACAGTGAATCCACCCCGGAAAAGGTGGCGGATTGGTGTGTTGTAATAGTGTGGGCGGTACTTTGTCTCCCGCCTGTCTGTTGGCGGTGACCGCCACGCTATTCGTCTGTACCACCGTGGCGGGCGAAGTGTTAAAGTGGCTGTCTTTGTTGGCGGTTACCGCCAGGGTCGTAATTCCCTTTTTTTTTCTGCCGGCCTGTTTGCGGTATTACCCCACCTTTTACACCGTCCGCCAGGGTTGTAATGACCCCCTTAGTCTCTTTTTCGGAGATTTTCTTTACTGGGACGAACCAGCAAATCAGGCTGGGTCGCGGTTAAGGCATGCCGGCTAGAGTTGCCGCGGCGGGTCGGTCCCTCTATGAAGCTTTTTTTCAAAAGTTTTCCAAACTTCTCCAAACTTCTGGGGCTTCTCCCAGATGTCCTTTTAAGGTTCTTTTGAGGTCCACAGCTCACCCCAAGGGTCCAGAAGTTCTGAGATGGTCCTTGGGGGGTGCGGACTACAACTCCCAGAATGCACCTGGCGCAAACTCCTTTTTGGCCACTGGACAGTGGTCAGCTGGTTGCTTTCTTCAGGAGTTGTTGCAGGGGACTCTGGTTAGCAATTTTTCACCTGTCGCAAACAAGGAGTCCCTCCTTGAACCAGTTGAAGCCAAGCAAAGCCCTTCTTGTGGTGAAGCCCAAGTGTGCAGCTGGTGCAGTCCTTCTTAGTGCAGGTTCCAGGTGCAGGCCAGGGGTCCAACAGGGCAGTCCTTCTTCTTCTGTAGTTCTTCCTTGTTGGATGTGGTAGGGAACTGAGGTAGGTGCAGGTCTGCCAGTTTTATCCTTGCTCCTGGGTGAAAAGCAGGGGGGCCCTGGTTCTCCAATCAGGTGCAGGGTCCTTCCCCCTGTGATGACCACTTCCTGGGAAGTGTGGCAAAAATCAATCCCAGGAGGCAACATTCTCCAAAAATCCATCATGGTTGAATCTGATTTTTGGAGGTTACATCTGGCTGAGCCCACCTACTGGTGTGGCTAAAAATCATAAACACACCCCTCTCCTGCCCTCTCCTAATCTAATCAAGGGGGCACCTAGTTGTCTGGGGTTGCAGGATGTGGGGGTGTTGCTGGTTGCTCCAAATGTCCTTCTCTGCCTTTGAAGACCAGTTTGGCAGCCCTCCCCCTTCCTGCCTCACCATCTGCTGAGGGGAAATTGCTTCCCACAGGCACATTCTTTTGTGTGAAGCCAGGCCACTTCACACCTCATCAAGGCAGCCTGGCTAGGCTTACTAGAGGCTGGCCAATCAGAGCACAGCAGCAAAAACAATGCAGGGCTGAAATTGGCAACTTTTCAGGTAAAGTTTAAAACTCTTTACCTGAACAAGTTATATTAAATCCCACAACTGGAAGTTGTGGGATTTATTACAACAATTAATTTGATACCAAATTCTTGGTATGCATCATTTAAGGAGACTTTAAAAATTACAATAAAGTCTCCCCATTCTAGCCTATGAAGGCCATTTACTACAATGAGGGAAAAATGAATTTGGCTGTTTTTACCTCACCAAGGCTTACAAAACTATTTTTTATAAAGTCCCTGCTTATAGTTACATGGCATCCAGCCCTACGGGCACATAGGGCACAACATAGGGGTGACATATGTAAAAATAAGGTAGTTTAAGACTTTGGAACTACTTTTAATTCCAAAGTTGAATTTGCATCTAACTTTAATTTAAAAGCAGCCAGCAAGGCAGGCATGCCTTTAAAATAACACTGGGCACCTCAGCAGTGCACCTATGGGTGCACTACCTATGCTGTGGTCCCTAAACCTACATGCCCTACCACATACTAGGGACTTTTAGGTAGGTTCACTTAGCCAATTATAATTAGCCTAATTTGCATATCCATTTTACACAGAGCACTGGCCCTGGGGCTGGTAAGCAGTACCCAGGGCACAGCCAAGAGTCAGTTAAACACCAGCAAAAAGTGAAAAATGGGGGCAAAAAGTTAGGGGGCCTCTGCAATCAGCCCTGTTTTCTCATACAAGCCCCCCCAGCCCACAAGCCCAGGAGACTCAGCCCAACCCTGGGAGAGTCTTCCTGGCTTGTTAGGCGAGGAAGACAGTGAAGAAAACTGGCTGTCCCTTTGCAGGGCCTACTCTGCCTTACATCCTCCTGCCATGGTCACTCCCTCTGGGTAGTGAAGCCATCCCAACAGTGAAAGGACCCATCTCAAACTGAAACTTCCCTCTAAAGGGGTCTTCCTCCTCTCTCTCTGCCAACTTGGGTAGTGAGGTGCCCACCTCCCCTACTCCTAACTTTGCTAGGGCAACACCTAGCTTACCCAAAGAGGTCACCCAACACTTGAGCAACCCCACCATGACCAACACGGTCAGGGGGCCTACTTTGCTATTGGCCCTGGGGTCTGTCTCCCAGGCCAAGTACAGTGCTGCCAGGAAGGCTGGCACCCAGCAGAGGCTACTGACTGCTGTCAGTGCCCAGAACCACACCCTAAGCTCTCCACTGACAGGTGGCTGAGCTGCTTTATGGGCAAATGTGGGGTCCTGGCACCCCTCTTGCTGTCTAGAGTGGGGGGCTACCACCTCCTGTGGCAGACACCCTCCTTCCACTCTCCCTTCTGTCAGTGCAGGGGCAACACCTTGCATCTGGACAGCTGCCTGACTACTCAGGACTTCCTTGGGGACAGGTGAGGCCTCACCAGTGCCAACTCTGGGCTCCCCCCCTACTGGGGCAGAAGTCCTTTGGCTCCCTGGAACTCTCAAAGAGTGGCATACCATTCCTTTTCTTCTTTCCTTTTCTTGGGGACCCCTGTCTCCTAACTGTAGGGACTGACTCCCCAGGACTTTGGGTTGGGGGGGGGGCGTCCTGGGCGACCGCCCCATCTGGGACCAGACTCACCTCTGGGAGGTCGTTGCCAAGGATACAATCTAGGGAGAGATCAGCACTGACTACCACCCTAACCCAGTCAAGGATACCCTCCCACTCTAGGGGCACTATGGCTACAGGTTTGGAGGTGACCTCCCCTGTGGCTATCCTGACTTTCCTGGTCTCTCCTGGGACATACATGTCTGGGGTCACTAACCAGTCACTCACCATAGTGTGACTGGCACAGGTGTTTCTCAGGCCAGTGGTAGGGATCCCATTCACCTGAATGGGGTGGAAGTGCCTACTCCCACCCTCAGGGATCACTAGCTTACCATCTGGTCCTGTCTCCCAGCTCAATGCTAGGAGAAATTCATCATCTGAGGAGTCCTCCTCCATGGCTACACTGGACAGCCCAGTGCTAACCACCTTCTTTGGACAGGCTACATCTCCTCTGAAGTGACCTGTCTGCTGACAGTCAAAGCAAGCCTTACTGTCCGAGAGCTTTTTAACCCTGGGTCTCCCTGTCTCTGCTTGTCAGAGTGGGAGTGGGATTTACTCTCCTCCTTCTTAGGGTTCTGGGGTACAGAGGGAGTCTCTAGCGCCTTGAGACCCGCACGGGTGAGTAGCGCGCTTTATAAATGTTAATGATTTGATTTGTGGTGGGCTTACCACCTCCCTCCTTAGGTTTTTGGGGACCTGACCCTCCCCTTCTTGGAGTCTCCCCCCTGGGACTTGACAACCACCCTGGTTCTCAACCACTCATCAGCTGCCTCCCCTAGCTCTCTAGGGTTGGTCTACTTAGAGTCCACTAGATGCTGGCGTAACATTTCTTGGGTAAAATTGGTCAAAATGTGCTCTCTCATGATCAGATTGTATAACCCCTCATAAGTATTTACTTTGTTACCAATAATCCAGCCCCCTAGTGCCTTAAGTGAGGTGTCTACAAAGTCAACCCAAGACTGGGTACTGACCTTCTGGGTGTCCCTGAACTTCATTCTATACTGCTCTGGGGTCAGACCAAACTTCTTTGTTAAGCACCTCTTTATACTAGGGTATGAATCTGCCTCCTCCCCCCTTAAGGTCAGAAGCCTTTCCCTCCCTGAGTTGGGGACCAACTCCCACAAAAGGGAACCCCAGTATTGAGGCCTAACCCTTCTCATTTGGAGTGCCCTCTCAAAGGCCTCCAACCACTTGTCTATATCACCCCCCTCTACATAAGCAGGAACCACCCCCTTGGGTAATTTGGGGCAAAACCCCCCACCCATGGACACCTCAACTTCTCTGTCGCTGCCACCATCTCTTTTCTCTCTCTTTGCCCACTTTTTCTTTTCTAGGGCCAGCTTCTGTGCTTTCAAAGCTATAAATGCTAGCTGGGCCTCCAGCTCTCTTTCTCTGAGGGACAGGTTCTCTCCTCCTGAAGGGACCCCCTTCCCTAAACTAGCTTTGGGTCTGCCCCTAGTGACTGTGTGTAATGAGGACCGGTCTTCCTCATCCTCACTTAGGCTCCGATGCCCTCCCTCCCCTGAGTGGTTAGAGCTAGCATCCTCCCCTACTTCTCCCTCCTCTGGAGCTTCCTCTGGGTCTACCTCTTGGGCCTCAGCCCATGCTGTCAGGGATTTGATCAGGACATGCTTCCTGAGGTCAGTGGTTGCAGGCAACCCTCTTTCAGTACACAACCCCCTAAGCTGGACTACTGTCAGTGTGGGTAGGCTAGCCAGATCAAGCTCCATGGTTCCCTAGTTTTGTGTCAACAAAAACATTTTGCAAAAATTGGAAACAAAAATTTAGAAAAATCACCAAAAATGCAATAATTAAAATTAATCCAAATTAAAAATGTAAATTGTTTTTGCACTAGGACAATTTAAAAGATTTTTAATTTGTTTTACTTAAAACTGTAACGTGATACTGAACACAAGTACAGGATCCCACCACTGCTCACCAAAAATGTTGGAAAATGGGTTATTGGTAAGGGCAGGTAGGTTCCTACACTTAGCAATAGGCCACTAACCTCCACTTAGGTCCAGTTAGGTATCAGTAAATTAAACCCAGCTCAACCCTTGGTAGCTTACCAACGAGCGTCAAGGCTTAACTTAGGAGACAGAGGGGGTCATTACGACCTTGGCGGGCGCCATCAGCCGCCCGCCAAGATCTGACCGCCATGCGGCCGCCAATGCGGCCGCACCCCGCCACGGCCATTTGGAGATCCCCGCTGGGCCGGCGGGCGGAAACCTGGTTTCCGCCCGCCGGCCCAGCGGGGATCATGGCCGCAACATAGGAGCCGGATCCAAATGGAGCCGGCGGTGTTGCGGCCGTGCGACGGGTGCAGTTGCACCCGTCGCACTTTTCACTGTCTGCACAGCAGACAGTGAAAATCCGCATGGGGCCCTGTCAGGGGGCCCCTGCACTGCCCATGCCAGTGGCATGGGCAGTGCAGGGGCCGCAGGGGCCCCATGACTCCCCATACCGCCAGCCTTTTCCTGGAGGTTCAGACCACCAGAAAAAGGCTGGCGGTCGGGGAGTCGTAATCCCCTGGGCAGCGCTGCAAGCAGCGCTACCCTGGCGGATTACATCCGCCGGGGCCATTGTGGCGGTCTGCCTTTAAAATGACACTGGGCACCTCAGCAGTGCACCTATGGGTGCACTACCTATGCTGTGGCCCCTAAACCTACATGCCCTACCATGTACCAGGGACTGATAGGTAGGTTCACTTAGCCAATTATAAGTAGCCTAATTTGCATATCCATTTTACACAGAGCACTGGCCGTGGGACAGGTAAGCAGTACCCAGTGCACTGCAAAGAGTCAGTAAAACACCAGCAAAAAGTGAAAAATGCGGGCAAAAAGTTAGGGGGCCTCTGCAATCAGCCCTGTTTTCTCACAGGGAGAAACTTCAAAGAGTAGATTTGAAGTGCACCAGTTCCCCCTTCCGCCCAATCCAGTCTGTGAGGAGATCTGTGGGGGGGTTATCAGTCCTTTGTGTGGGGTCAGGCCACTACCCTTTGAAATGTAAGTGTGAGCCTCTTGCCCAGGAAGACCCATCAGTATTCAGATGAATGCAGATGCAGTTGAGTATCTTGGGTTTATGACTGTCTGGATGGAATGCACAATGGGAGCTGTCACCCAGCACAGACCAGACGTGGATTAGAGACTGTAAGGTACATAGAGCAGTAAAAGTGGAGAAATGTGTACTTTCTAAAA
Source organism: Pleurodeles waltl (assembly GCF_031143425.1). Classification (NCBI taxonomy): domain Eukaryota; kingdom Metazoa; phylum Chordata; class Amphibia; order Caudata; family Salamandridae; genus Pleurodeles; species Pleurodeles waltl. Next base: position 303,184,106 of record NC_090440.1, read on the forward strand.
GTGTTTAAAAAAGAAAGAAGGGGTTGGGTCCA